>NC_090824.1:101502995-101862677 GCF_028021215.1 Eschrichtius robustus | reverse complement strand
CAAGACACAGGCACCCCAAAGTTTAGGGCTGCTCTGCTGACAAGAACCTCCACTTCCTTACACCTTAAATATCCCAGGAAAGAGAAAAATGGATAAAGACGTTGTGGTCCTGATGTACAATGGAATATCACTCAGCCATGAAATCAACGTCATAAGGCTAGTGGCAGCATGATGAGTGGATTTAGGTACGACGATTCTAAGAGAAATAAGTCAAACAGAAAACGACACTTATCATAAGATATCACTTATAGAGGGAAAGTAAAAACCGCTACACTGGAACTGAATTACAAAACAGAACAGAGTCACACGTTTAGAAAACACACTATGGCTGCTTAACGGGAAAGGTGAGGTGGGGTGATGCGTAAAAGAAGGGTTTCAAATTAGCTCAGATACCGTTCCATAAACCCAATATGTAATAGACAAGACCTACTCCTTGCTCAGTGAACTTGACTCAACACCCCCTATTGAACGCCCAAGAATATATCTGACTAGTAAGAATCTTAAAACCTATGTGTTGATATCCCTCTGTAAGTGAGTCAAGTGGGTGTAAAGCGGCCTAAACACAGCAGTGAAAAGCAGCTAAACCCCATTATAAAAATCAACTACTTTTAAAACCCCGTGAAACAAAGACAGTGAAAGAGAGAGAAATTCTTACAAAATTCGTTCAGGGGCTGTGATGCCACCTGGATTGACCATATCTAGACCCACTGCTGATTGAGACATAAGGGTGAACACTCTTGGGGATGAGAGGTTTGGTGAGGTTGGGTGAGCAAACGCAGACCCTTTAAAGTAATACTGCGTGGTACCCATCCCATGGGTCCCAAATCTCCAGGTTCAAGGGCATCTTCCTACATCGAAAACATGCATGAGACACCCAGAAGATGGTACACCGTGTGATCGGGAAAGGTTTCTAAAACGCACCTCATTTCTCATGTCCTTGTGCTCGGGTTCGCCATTCCAGCCGCTTTACTAGCAATCTCCCTCCTTGGAGAATCATCACCTTTAACCTCCTTTCCGTCCAGGTTGCCATTTGTCCTGAGGATGAACGGGAAGAGGGCCAAACAATGAGAGACTAGCTCTAGGTGTTGGGGCAGGCACAGGTCACTCTATTTTCCCATCAGGAAGAAGAATTAACCAGAGGCTCAGCTTGCCGCCCGGAACCAGAATAGGGCCTGAAGCAATCCTGCGCTTTTGCGGCCAGCTCCCAAAAAAGCGAGTTGAAAAATGGAGCTGAGGGGCACTGCAATTCACAAACCTGCAGAGTTATAACTGATAACTCTCGTCCACAAATATATTGAGGGAAGGCAACGAAGAGGATTTGAAAGCAAGGCAGAATTGCAGGAAACTGATTTCAGGAGGTAGATTCGAATCGCCTTTAAAGCACAGGAAAAGCGGCAAAACCTCGACAATGATGCCCTTGGCCAAAAAGGGCGTATGCGTTTTTTCCTGAATATATTCAGGAAAAAACGCATACGCCCTTTTTGGCCAACCAAGCAACCTGGAAAGGCAAATCAGCGCTACAAAGAAGTCTCGCTCCCCATCGGTCAAAAGGACCATGCTGAATAAAGTGTCAAAACCAGAAATGCAGGGCAGGCCATGGAGAAACGGGAGCCTTGCTACGCTGATGGGCGGGATGTAAATTGCCAACAGCCACTCTGGAGAAGTGTACGGTGTGTCCTGAAACACCTAAAAAACGCAGCTTAGAGAGCGTAGGGCACTTCCACTCATGGGCGTATAAATTGGGAAAACTAAAAATCAGCAAGACACAGGCACCCCAAAGTTTAGGGCTGCTCTGCTGACAAGAACCTCCACTTCCTTACACCTTAAATATCCCAGGAAAGAGAAAAATGGATAAAGACGTTGTGGTCCTGATGTACAATGGAATATCACTCAGCCATGAAATCAACGTCATAAGGCTAGTGGCAGCATGATGAGTAGATTTAGGTACGACGATTCTAAGTGAAATAAGTCAAACAGAAAACGACACTTATCATAAGATATCACTTATAGAGGGAAAGTAAAAACCGCTACACTGGAACTGAATTACAAAACAGAACAGAGTCACACGTTTAGAAAACACACTATGGCTGCTTAACGGGAAAGGGGAGGTGGGGTGATGCGTAAAAGAAGGGTTTCAAATTAGCTCAGATACCGTTCCATAAACCCAATATGTAATCGACAATACCTACTCCTTGCTCAGTGAACTTCACTCAACACCCCCTATTCAACGCCCAAGAATATATCTGACTAGTAAGAATCTTAAAACCTATGTGTTGATATCCCTCTGTAAGTGAGTCAAGTGGGTGTAAAGCGGCCTAAACACAGCAGTGAAAAGCAGCTAAACCCCATTATAAAAATCAACTACTTTTAAAAACCCGTGAAACAAAAACAGTGAAAGACAGAGAAATTCTTACAAAATTCGTTCAGGGGCTGTGATGCCACCTGGATTGACCATATCTAGACCCACTGCTGATTGAGACATAAGGGTGAACACTCTTGGGGCTGAGAGGTTTGGTGAGGTTGGGTGAGCAAACGCAGACCCTTTAAAGTAATACTGCGTGGAACCCATCCCATGGGTCCCAAATCTCCAGGTTCAAGGGCATCTTCCTACATCGAAAACATGCATGAGACACCCAGAAGATGGTACACCGTGTGATCGGGAAAGGTTTCTAAAACGCACCTCATTTCTCATGTCCTTGTGCTCGGGTTCGCCATTCCAGCCGCTTTACTAGCAATCTCCCTCCTTGGAGAATCAGCACCTTTAACCTCCTGTTCCGTCCAGGTTGCCATTTGTCCTCAGGATGAACGGGAAGAGGGCCAAACAATGAGAGACTAGCTCTAGGTGTTGGGGCAGGCACAGGTCACTCTATTTTCCCATCAGGAAGAAGAATTAACCAGAGGCTCAGCTTGCCGCCCGGAACCAGAATAGGGCCTGAAGCAATCCTGCGCTTTTGCGGCCAGCTCCCAAAAAAGCGAGTTGAAAAATGGAGCTCAGGGGCACTGCAATTCACAAACCTGCAAAGTTATAACTGATAACTCTCGTCCACAAATATATTGAGGGAAGGCAACGAAGAGGATTTGAAAGCAAGGCAGAATTGCAGGAAACTGATTTCAGGAGGTAGATTCGAATCGCCTTTAAAGCACAGGAAAAGCGGCAAAACCTCGACAATGATGCCCTTGGCCAAAAAGGGCGTATGCGTTTTTTCCTGAATATATTCAGGAAAAAACGCATACGCCCTTTTTGGCCAACCAAGCAACCTGGAAAGGCAAATCAGCGCTACAAAGAAGTCTCGCTTCCCATCGGTCAAAAGGACCATGCTGAATAAAGTGTCAAAACCAGAAATGCAGGGCAGGCCATGGAGAAATGGGAGCCTTGCTACGCTGATGGGCGGGATGTAAATTGCCAACAGCCACTCTGGAGAAGTGTACGGTGTGTCCTGAAACACCTAAAAAACGCAGCTTAGAGAGCGTAGGGCACTTCCACTCATGGGCGTATAAATTGGGAAAACTAAAAATCAGCAAGACACAGGCACCCCAAAGTTTAGGGCTGCTCTGCTGACAAGAACCTCCACTTCCTTACACCTTAAATATCCCAGGAAAGAGAAAAATGGATAAAGACGTTGTGGTCCTTATGTACAATGGAATATCACTCAGCCATGAAATCAACGTCATAAGGCTAGTGGCAGCATGATGAGTGGATTTAGGTACGACGATTTTAAGTGAAATAAGTCAAACAGAAAACGACACTTATCATAAGATATCACTTATAGAGGGAATGTA
Organism: Eschrichtius robustus; assembly: GCF_028021215.1. Classification (NCBI taxonomy): domain Eukaryota; kingdom Metazoa; phylum Chordata; class Mammalia; order Artiodactyla; family Eschrichtiidae; genus Eschrichtius; species Eschrichtius robustus. The sequence goes on along the minus strand of NC_090824.1, from coordinate 101,858,897 downwards.
AAAACCGCTACACTGGAACTGAATTACAAAACAGAACAGAGTCACACGTTTAGAAAACACACTATGGCTGCTTAAAGGGAAAGGTGAGGTGGGGTGATGCGTAAAAGAAGGGTTTCAAATTAGCTCAGATACCGTTCCATAAACCCAATATGTAATAGACAAGACCTACTCCTTGCTCAGTGAACTGGACTCAACACCCCCTATTCAACGCCCAAGAATATATCTGACTAGTAAGAATCTTAAAACTTATGTGTTGATATCCCTCTGTAAGTGAGTCAAGTGGGTGTAAAGCGGCCTAAACACAGCAGTGAAAAGCAGCTAAACCCCATTATAAAAATCAACTACTTTTAAAAACCCGTGAAACAAAGACAGTGAAAGAGAGAGAAATTCTTACAAAATTCGTTCAGGGGCTGTGATGCCACCTGGATTGACCATATCTAGACCCACTGCTGATTGAGACATAAGGGTGAACACTCTTGGGGCTGAGAGGTTTGCTGAGGTTGGGTGAGCAAACGCAGACCCTTTAAAGTAATACTGCGTGGTACCCATCCCATGGGTCCCAAATCTCCAGGTTCAAGGGCATCTTCCTACATCGAAAACATGCATGAGACACCCAGAAGATGGTACACCGTGTGATCGGGAAAGGTTTCTAAAACGCACCTCATTTCTCATGTCCTTGTGCTCGGGTTCGCCATTCCAGCCGCTTTACTAGCAATCTCCCTCCTTGGAGAATCAGCACCTTTAACCTCCTGTTCCGTCCAGGTTGCCATTTGTCCTGAGGATGAACGGGAAGAGGGCCAAACAATGAGAGACTAGCTCTAGGTGTTGGGGCAGGCACAGGTCACTCTATTTTCCCATCAGGAAGAAGAATTAACCAGAGGCTCAGCTTGCCGCCCGGAACCAGAATAGGGCCTGAAGCAATCCTGCGCTTTTGCGGCCAGCTCCCAAAAAAGCGAGTTGAAAAATGGAGCTCAGGGGCACTGCAATTCACAAACCTGCAGAGTTATAACTGATAACTCTCGTCCACAAATATATTGAGGGAAGGCAACGAAGAGGATTTGAAAGCAAGGCAGAATTGCAGGAAACTGATTTCAGGAGGTAGATTCGAATCGCCTTTAAAGCACAGGAAAAGCGGCAAAACCTCGACAATGATGCCCTTGGCCAAAAAGGGCGTATGCGTTTTTTCCTGAATATATTCAGGAAAAAACGCATACGCCCTTTTTGGCCAACCAAGCAACCTGGAAAGGCAAATCAGCGCTACAAAGAAGTCTCGCTCCCCATCGGTCAAAAGGACCATGCTGAATAAAGTGTCAAAACCAGAAATGGAGGGCAGGCCATGGAGAAACGGGAGCCTTGCTACGCTGATGGGCGGGATGTAAATTGCCAACAGCCACTCTGGAGAAGTGTACGGTGTGTCCTGAAACACCTAAAAAACGCAGCTTAGAGAGCGTAGGGCACTTCCACTCATGGGCGTATAAATTGGGAAAACTAAAAATCAGCAAGACACAGGCACCCCAAAGTTTAGGGCTGCTCTGCTGACAAGAACCTCCACTTCCTTACACCTTAAATATCCCAGGAAAGAGAAAAATGGATAAAGACGTTGTGGTCCTGATGTACAATGGAATATCACTCAGCCATGAAATCAACGTCATAAGGCTAGTGGCAGCATGATGAGTGGATTTAGGTACGACGATTCTAAGAGAAATAAGTCAAACAGAAAACGACACTTATCATAAGATATCACTTATAGAGGGAAAGTAAAAACCGCTACACTGGAACTGAATTACAAAACAGAACAGAGTCACACGTTTAGAAAACACACTATGGCTGCTTAACGGGAAAGGTGAGGTGGGGTGATGCGTAAAAGAAGGGTTTCAAATTAGCTCAGATACCGTTCCATAAACCCAATATGTAATAGACAAGACCTACTCCTTGCTCAGTGAACTTGACTCAACACCCCCTATTCAACGCCCAAGAATATATCTGACTAGTAAGAATCTTAAAACCTATGTGTTGATATCCCTCTGTAAGTGAGTCAAGTGGGTGTAAAGCGGCCTAAACACAGCAGTGAAAAGCAGCTAAACCCCATTATAAAAATCAACTACTTTTAAAAACCCGTGAAACAAAGACAGTGAAAGAGAGAGAAATTCTTACAAAATTCGTTCAGGGGCTGTGATGCCACCTGGATTGACCATATCTAGACCCACTGCTGATTGAGACATAAGGGTGAACACTCTTGGGGCTGAGAGGTTTGCTGAGGTTGGGTGAGCAAACGCAGACCCTTTAAAGTAATACTGCGTGGTACCCATCCCATGGGTCCCAAATCTCCAGGTTCAAGGGCATCTTCCTACATCGAAAACATGCATGAGACACCCAGAAGATGGTACACCGTGTGATCGGGAAAGGTTTCTAAAACGCACCTCATTTCTCATGTCCTTGTGCTCGGGTTCGCCATTCCAGCCGCTTTACTAGCAATCTCCCTCCTTGGAGAATCAGCACCTTTCACCTCCTGTTCCGTCCAGGTTGCCATTTGTCCTGAGGATGAACGGGAAGAGGGCCAAACAATGAGAGACTAGCTCTAGGTGTTGGGGCAGGCACAGGTCACTCTATTTTCCCATCAGGAAGAAGAATTAACCAGAGGCTCAGCTTGCCGCCCGGAACCAGAATAGGGCCTGAAGCAATCCTGCGCTTTTGCGGCCAGCTCCCAAAAAAGCGAGTTGAAAAATGGAGCTCAGGGGCACTGCAATTCACAAACCTGCAGAGTTATAACTGATAACTCTCGTCCACAAATATATTGAGGGAAGGCAACGAAGAGGATTTGAAAGCAAGGCAGAATTGCAGGAAACTGATTTCAGGAGGTAGATTCGAATCGCCTTTAAAGCACAGGAAAAGCGGCAAAACCTCGACAATGATGCCCTTGGCCAAAAAGGGCGTATGCGTTTTTTCCTGAATATATTCAGGAAAAAACGCATACGCCCTTTTTGGCCAACCAAGCAACCTGGAAAGGCAAATCAGCGCTACAAAGAAGTCTCGCTCCCCATCGGTCAAAAGGACCATGCTGAATAAAGTGTCAAAACCAGAAATGCAGGGCAGGCCATGGAGAAACGGGAGCCTTGCTACGCTGATGGGCGGGATGTAAATTGCCAACAGCCACTCTGGAGAAGTGTACGGTGTGTCCTGAAACACCTAAAAAACGCAGCTTAGAGAGCGTAGGGCACTTCCACTCATGGGCGTATAAATTGGGAAAACTAAAAATCAGCAAGACACAGGCACCCCAAAGTTTAGGGCTGCTCTGCTGACAAGAACCTCCACTTCCTTACACCTTAAATATCCCAGGAAAGAGAAAAATGGATAAAGACGTTGTGGTCCTGATGTACAATGGAATATCACTCAGCCATGAAATCAACGTCATAAGGCTAGTGGCAGCATGATGAGTGGATTTAGGTACGACGATTCTAAGAGAAATAAGTCAAACAGAAAACGACACTTATCATAAGATATCACTTATAGAGGGAAAGTAAAAACCGCTACACTGGAACTGAATTACAAAACAGAACAGAGTCACACGTTTAGAAAACACACTATGGCTGCTTAACGGGAAAGGTGAGGTGGGGTGATGCGTAAAAGAAGGGTTTCAAATTAGCTCAGATACCGTTCCATAAACCCAATATGTAATAGACAAGACCTACTCCTTGCTCAGTGAACTTGACTCAACACCCCCTATTGAACGCCCAAGAATATATCTGACTAGTAAGAATCTTAAAACCTATGTGTTGATATCCCTCTGTAAGTGAGTCAAGTGGGTGTAAAGCGGCCTAAACACAGCAGTGAAAAGCAGCTAAACCCCATTATAAAAATCAACTACTTTTAAAACCCCGTGAAACAAAGACAGTGAAAGAGAGAGAAATTCTTACAAAATTCGTTCAGGGGCTGTGATGCCACCTGGATTGACCATATCTAGACCCACTGCTGATTGAGACATAAGGGTGAACACTCTTGGGGATGAGAGGTTTGGTGAGGTTGGGTGAGCAAACGCAGACCCTTTAAAGTAATACTGCGTGGTACCCATCCCATGGGTCCCAAATCTCCAGGTTCAAGGGCATCTTCCTACATCGAAAACATGCATGAGACACCCAGAAGATGGTACACCGTGTGATCGGGAAAGGTTTCTAAAACGCACCTCATTTCTCATGTCCTTGTGCTCGGGTTCGCCATTCCAGCCGCTTTACTAGCAATCTCCCTCCTTGGAGAATCATCACCTTTAACCTCCTTTCCGTCCAGGTTGCCATTTGTCCTGAGGATGAACGGGAAGAGGGCCAAACAATGAGAGACTAGCTCTAGGTGTTGGGGCAGGCACAGGTCACTCTATTTTCCCATCAGGAAGAAGAATTAACCAGAGGCTCAGCTTGCCGCCCGGAACCAGAATAGGGCCTGAAGCAATCCTGCGCTTTTGCGGCCAGCTCCCAAAAAAGCGAGTTGAAAAATGGAGCTGAGGGGCACTGCAATTCACAAACCTGCAGAGTTATAACTGATAACTCTCGTCCACAAATATATTGAGGGAAGGCAACGAAGAGGATTTGAAAGCAAGGCAGAATTGCAGGAAACTGATTTCAGGAGGTAGATTCGAATCGCCTTTAAAGCACAGGAAAAGCGGCAAAACCTCGACAATGATGCCCTTGGCCAAAAAGGGCGTATGCGTTTTTTCCTGAATATATTCAGGAAAAAACGCATACGCCCTTTTTGGCCAACCAAGCAACCTGGAAAGGCAAATCAGCGCTACAAAGAAGTCTCGCTCCCCATCGGTCAAAAGGACCATGCTGAATAAAGTGTCAAAACCAGAAATGCAGGGCAGGCCATGGAGAAACGGGAGCCTTGCTACGCTGATGGGCGGGATGTAAATTGCCAACAGCCACTCTGGAGAAGTGTACGGTGTGTCCTGAAACACCTAAAAAACGCAGCTTAGAGAGCGTAGGGCACTTCCACTCATGGGCGTATAAATTGGGAAAACTAAAAATCAGCAAGACACAGGCACCCCAAAGTTTAGGGCTGCTCTGCTGACAAGAACCTCCACTTCCTTACACCTTAAATATCCCAGGAAAGAGAAAAATGGATAAAGACGTTGTGGTCCTGATGTACAATGGAATATCACTCAGCCATGAAATCAACGTCATAAGGCTAGTGGCAGCATGATGAGTAGATTTAGGTACGACGATTCTAAGTGAAATAAGTCAAACAGAAAACGACACTTATCATAAGATATCACTTATAGAGGGAAAGTAAAAACCGCTACACTGGAACTGAATTACAAAACAGAACAGAGTCACACGTTTAGAAAACACACTATGGCTGCTTAACGGGAAAGGGGAGGTGGGGTGATGCGTAAAAGAAGGGTTTCAAATTAGCTCAGATACCGTTCCATAAACCCAATATGTAATCGACAATACCTACTCCTTGCTCAGTGAACTTCACTCAACACCCCCTATTCAACGCCCAAGAATATATCTGACTAGTAAGAATCTTAAAACCTATGTGTTGATATCCCTCTGTAAGTGAGTCAAGTGGGTGTAAAGCGGCCTAAACACAGCAGTGAAAAGCAGCTAAACCCCATTATAAAAATCAACTACTTTTAAAAACCCGTGAAACAAAGACAGTGAAAGAGAGAGAAATTCTTACAAAATTCGTTCAGGGGCTGTGATGCCACCTGGATTGACCATATCTAGACCCACTGCTGATTGAGACATAAGGGTGAACACTCTTGGGGCTGAGAGGTTTGGTGAGGTTGGGTGAGCAAACGCAGACCCTTTAAAGTAATACTGCGTGGAACCCATCCCATGGGTCCCAAATCTCCAGGTTCAAGGGCATCTTCCTACATCGAAAACATGCATGAGACACCCAGAAGATGGTACACCGTGTGATCGGGAAAGGTTTCTAAAACGCACCTCATTTCTCATGTCCTTGTGCTCGGGTTCGCCATTCCAGCCGCTTTACTAGCAATCTCCCTCCTTGGAGAATCAGCACCTTTAACCTCCTGTTCCGTCCAGGTTGCCATTTGTCCTGAGGATGAACGGGAAGAGGGCCAAACAATGAGAGACTAGCTCTAGGTGTTGGGGCAGGCACAGGTCACTCTATTTTCCCATCAGGAAGAAGAATTAACCAGAGGCTCAGCTTGCCGCCCGGAACCAGAATAGGGCCTGAAGCAATCCTGCGCTTTTGCGGCCAGCTCCCAAAAAAGCGAGTTGAAAAATGGAGCTCAGGGGCACTGCAATTCACAAACCTGCAAAGTTATAACTGATAACTCTCGTCCACAAATATATTGAGGGAAGGCAACGAAGAGGATTTGAAAGCAAGGCAGAATTGCAGGAAACTGATTTCAGGAGGTAGATTCGAATCGCCTTTAAAGCACAGGAAAAGCGGCAAAACCTCGACAATGATGCCCTTGGCCAAAAAGGGCGTATGCGTTTTTTCCTGAATATATTCAGGAAAAAACGCATACGCCCTTTTTGGCCAACCAAGCAACCTGGAAAGGCAAATCAGCGCTACAAAGAAGTCTCGCTTCCCATCGGTCAAAAGGACCATGCTGAATAAAGTGTCAAAACCAGAAATGCAGGGCAGGCCATGGAGAAATGGGAGCCTTGCTACGCTGATGGGCGGGATGTAAATTGCCAACAGCCACTCTGGAGAAGTGTACGGTGTGTCCTGAAACACCTAAAAAACGCAGCTTAGAGAGCGTAGGGCACTTCCACTCATGGGCGTATAAATTGGGAAAACTAAAAATCAGCAAGACACAGGCACCCCAAAGTTTAGGGCTGCTCTGCTGACAAGAACCTCCACTTCCTTACACCTTAAATATCCCAGGAAAGAGAAAAATGGATAAAGACGTTGTGGTCCTTATGTACAATGGAATATCACTCAGCCATGAAATCAACGTCATAAGGCTAGTGGCAGCATGATGAGTGGATTTAGGTACGACGATTTTAAGTGAAATAAGTCAAACAGAAAACGACACTTATCATAAGATATCACTTATAGAGGGAATGTAAAAACCGCTACACTGGAACTGAATTACAAAACAGAACAGAGTCACACGTTTAGAAAACACACTATGGCTGCTTAAAGGGAAAGGTGAGGTGGGGTGATGCGTAAAAGAAGGGTTTCAAATTAGCTCAGATACCGTTCCATAAACCCAATATGTAATAGACAAGACCTACTCCTTGCTCAGTGAACTGGACTCAACACCCCCTATTCAACGCCCAAGAATATATCTGACTAGTAAGAATCTTAAAACTTATGTGTTGATATCCCTCTGTAAGTGAGTCAAGTGGGTGTAAAGCGGCCTAAACACAGCAGTGAAAAGCAGCTAAACCCCATTATAAAAATCAACTACTTTTAAAAACCCGTGAAACAAAGACAGTGAAAGAGAGAGAAATTCTTACAAAATTCGTTCAGGGGCTGTGATGCCACCTGGATTGACCATATCTAGACCCACTGCTGATTGAGACATAAGGGTGAACACTCTTGGGGCTGAGAGGTTTGCTGAGGTTGGGTGAGCAAACGCAGACCCTTTAAAGTAATACTGCGTGGTACCCATCCCATGGGTCCCAAATCTCCAGGTTCAAGGGCATCTTCCTACATCGAAAACATGCATGAGACACCCAGAAGATGGTACACCGTGTGATCGGGAAAGGTTTCTAAAACGCACCTCATTTCTCATGTCCTTGTGCTCGGGTTCGCCATTCCAGCCGCTTTACTAGCAATCTCCCTCCTTGGAGAATCAGCACCTTTAACCTCCTGTTCCGTCCAGGTTGCCATTTGTCCTGAGGATGAACGGGAAGAGGGCCAAACAATGAGAGACTAGCTCTAGGTGTTGGGGCAGGCACAGGTCACTCTATTTTCCCATCAGGAAGAAGAATTAACCAGAGGCTCAGCTTGCCGCCCGGAACCAGAATAGGGCCTGAAGCAATCCTGCGCTTTTGCGACCAGCTCCCAAAAAAGCGAGTTGAAAAATGGAGCTCAGGGCCACTGCAATTCACAAACCTGCAGAGTTATAACTGATAACTCTCGTCCACAAATACATTGAGGGAAGGCAACGAAGAGGATTTGAAAGCAAGGCAGAATTGCAGGAAACTGATTTCAGGAGGTAGATTCGAATCGCCTTTAAAGCACAGGAAAAGCGGCAAAACCTCGACAATGATGCCCTTGGCCAAAAAGGGCCTATGCGTTTTTTCCTGAATATATTCAGGAAAAAACGCATACGCCCTTTTTGGCCAACCAAGCAACCTGGAAAGGCAAATCAGCGCTACAAAGAAGTCTCGCTCCCCATCGGTCAAAAGGACCATGCTGAATAAAGTGTCAAAACCAGAAATGCAGGGCAGGCCATGGAGAAACGGGAGCCTTGCTACGCTGATGGGCGGGATGTAAATTGCCAACAGCCACTCTGGAGAAGTGTACGGTGTGTCCTGAAACACCTAAAAAACGCAGCTTAGAGAGCGTAGGGCACTTCCACTCATGGGCGTATAAATTGGGAAAACTAAAAATCAGCAAGACACAGGCACCCCAAAGTTTAGGGCTGCTCTGCTGACAAGAACCTCCACTTCCTTACACCTTAAATATCCCAGGAAAGAGAAAAATGGATAAAGACGTTGTGGTCCTTATGTACAATGGAATATCACTCAGCCATGAAATCAACGTCATAAGGCTAGTGGCAGCATGATGAGTGGATTTAGGTACGACGATTTTAAGTGAAATAAGTCAAACAGAAAACGACACTTATCATAAGATATCACTTATAGAGGGAATGTAAAAACCGCTACACTGGAACTGAATTACAAAACAGAACAGAGTCACACGTTTAGAAAACACACTATGGCTGCTTAAAGGGAAAGGTGAGGTGGGGTGATGCGTAAAAGAAGGGTTTCAAATTAGCTCAGATACCGTTCCATAAACCCAATATGTAATAGACAAGACCTACTCCTTGCTCAGTGAACTGGACTCAACACCCCCTATTCAACGCCCAAGAATATATCTGACTAGTAAGAATCTTAAAACTTATGTGTTGATATCCCTCTGTAAGTGAGTCAAGTGGGTGTAAAGCGGCCTAAACACAGCAGTGAAAAGCAGCTAAACCCCATTATAAAAATCAACTACTTTTAAAAACCCGTGAAACAAAGACAGTGAAAGAGAGAGAAATTCTTACAAAATTCGTTCAGGGGCTGTGATGCCACCTGGATTGACCATATCTAGACCCACTGCTGATTGAGACATAAGGGTGAACACTCTTGGGGCTGAGAGGTTTGCTGAGGTTGGGTGAGCAAACGCAGACCCTTTAAAGTAATACTGCGTGGTACCCATCCCATGGGTCCCAAATCTCCAGGTTCAAGGGCATCTTCCTACATCGAAAACATGCATGAGACACCCAGAAGATGGTACACCGTGTGATCGGGAAAGGTTTCTAAAACGCACCTCATTTCTCATGTCCTTGTGCTCGGGTTCGCCATTCCAGCCGCTTTACTAGCAATCTCCCTCCTTGGAGAATCAGCACCTTTCACCTCCTGTTCCGTCCAGGTTGCCATTTGTCCTGAGGATGAACGGGAAGAGGGCCAAACAATGAGAGACTAGCTCTAGGTGTTGGGGCAGGCACAGGTCACTCTATTTTCCCATCAGGAAGAAGAATTAACCAGAGGCTCAGCTTGCCGCCCGGAACCAGAATAGGGCCTGAAGCAATCCTGCGCTTTTGCGGCCAGCTCCCAAAAAAGCGAGTTGAAAAATGGAGCTCAGGGGCACTGCAATTCACAAACCTGCAGAGTTACAACTGATAACTCTCGTCCACAAATATAGTGAGGGAAGGCAACGAAGAGGATTGAAAGCAAGGCAGAATTGCAGGAAACTGATTTCAGGAGGTAGATTCGAATCGCCTTTAAAGCACAGGAAAAGCGGCAAAACCTCGACAATGATGCCCTTGGCCAAAAAGGGCGTATGCGTTTTTTCCTGAATATATTCAGGAAAAAACGCATACGCCCTTTTTGGCCAACCAAGCAACCTGGAAAGGCAAATCAGCGCTACAAAGAAGTCTCGCTTCCCATCGGTCAAAAGGACCATGCTGAATAAAGTGTCAAAACCAGAAATGCAGGGCAGGCCATGGAGAAATGGGAGCCTTGCTACGCTGATGGGCGGGATGTAAATTGCCAACAGCCACTCTGGAGAAGTGTACGGTGTGTCCTGAAACACCTAAAAAACGCAGCTTAGAGAGCGTAGGGCACTTCCACTCATGGGCGTATAAATTGGGAAAACTAAAAATCAGCAAGACACAGGCACCCCAAAGTTTAGGGCGGCTCTGCTGACAAGAACCTCCACTTCCTTACACCTTAAATATTCCCAGGAAAGAGAAAAATGGATAAAGACGTTGTGGTCCTTATGTACAATGGAATATCACTCAGCCATGAAATCAACGTCATAAGGCTAGTGGCAGCATGATGAGTGGATTTAGGTACGACGATTTTAAGTGAAATAAGTCAAACAGAAAACGACACTTATCATAAGATATCACTTATAGAGGGAATGTAAAAACCGCTACACTGGAACTGAATTACAAAACAGAACAGAGTCACACGTTTAGAAAACACACTATGGCTGCTTAACGGGAAAGGTGAGGTGGGGTGATGCGTAAAAGAAGGGTTTCAAATTAGCTCAGATACCGTTCCATAAACCCAATATGTAATAGACAAGACCTACTCCTTGCTCAGTGAACTGGACTCAACACCCCCTATTCAACGCCCAAGAATATATCTGACTAGTAAGAATCTTAAAACCTATGTGTTGATATCCCTCTGTAAGTGAGTCAAGTGGGTGTAAAGCGGCCTAAACACAGCAGTGAAAAGCAGCTAAACCCCATTATAAAAATCAACTACTTTTAAAACCCCGTGAAACAAAGACAGTGAAAGAGAGAGAAATTCTTACAAAATTCGTTCAGGGGCTGTGATGCCACCTGGATTGACCATATCTAGACCCACTGCTGATTGAGACATAAGGGTGAACACTCTTGGGGCTGAGAGGTTTGCTGAGGTTGGGTGAGCAAACGCAGACCCTTTAAAGTAATACTGCGTGGTACCCATCCCATGGGTCCCAAATCTCCAGGTTCAAGGGCATCTTCCTACATCGAAAACATGCATGAGACACCCAGAAGATGGTACACCGTGTGATCGGGAAAGGTTTCTAAAACGCACCTCATTTCTCATGTCCTTGTGCTCGGGTTCGCCATTCCAGCCGCTTTACTAGCAATCTCCCTCCTTGGAGAATCAGCACCTTTCACCTCCTGTTCCGTCCAGGTTGCCATTTGTCCTGAGGATGAACGGGAAGAGGGCCAAACAATGAGAGACTAGCTCTAGGTGTTGGGGCAGGCACAGGTCACTCTATTTTCCCATCAGGAAGAAGAATTAACCAGAGGCTCAGCTTGCCGCCCGGATACCAGAATAGGGCCTGAAGCAATCCTGCGCTTTTGCGGCCAGCTCCCAAAAAAGCGAGTTGAAAAATGGAGCTCAGGGGCACTGCAATTCACAAACCTGCAGAGTTATAACTGATAACTCTCGTCCACAAATATATTGAGGGAAGGCAACGAAGAGGATTTGAAAGCAAGGCAGAATTGCAGGAAACTGATTTCAGGAGGTAGATTCGAATCGCCTTTAAAGCACAGGAAAAGCGGCAAAACCTCGACAATGATGCCCTTGGCCAAAAAGGGCGTATGCGTTTTTTCCTGAATATATTCAGGAAAAAACGCATACGCCCTTTTTGGCCAACCAAGCAACCTGGAAAGGCAAATCAGCGCTACAAAGAAGTCTCGCTCCCCATCGGTCAAAAGGACCATGCTGAATAAAGTGTCAAAACCAGAAATGCAGGGCAGGCCATGGAGAAACAGGAGCCTTGCTACGCTGATGGGCGGGATGTAAATTGCCAACAGCCACTCTGGAGAAGTGTACGGTGTGTCCTGAAACACCTAAAAAACGCAGCTTAGAGAGCGTAGGGCACTTCCACTCATGGGCGTATAAATTGGGAAAACTAAAAATCAGCAAGACACAGGCACCCCAAAGTTTAGGGCTGCTCTGCTGACAAGAACCTCCACTTCCTTACACCTTAAATATCCAGGAAAGAGAAAAATGGATAAAGACGTAGTGGTCCTGATGTACAATGGAATATCACTCAGCCATGAAATCAACGTCATAAGGCTAGTGGCAGCATGATGAGTGGATTTAGGTACGACGATTCTAAGAGAAATAAGTCAAACAGAAAACGACACTTATCATAAGATATCACTTATAGAGGGAAAGTAAAAACCGCTACACTGGAACTGAATTACAAAACAGAACAGAGTCACACGTTTAGAAAACACACTATGGCTGCTTAACGGGAAAGGTGAGGTGGGGTGATGCGTAAAAGAAGGGTTTCAAATTAGCTCAGATACCGTTCCATAAACCCAATATGTAATAGACAAGACCTACTCCTTGCTCAGTGAACTTGACTCAACACCCCCTATTGAACGCCCAAGAATATATCTGACTAGTAAGAATCTTAAAACCTATGTGTTGATATCCCTCTGTAAGTGAGTCAAGTGGGTGTAAAGCGGCCTAAACACAGCAGTGAAAAGCAGCTAAACCCCATTATAAAAATCAACTACTTTTAAAACCCCGTGAAACAAAGACAGTGAAAGAGAGAGAAATTCTTACAAAATTCGTTCAGGGGCTGTGATGCCACCTGGATTGACCATATCTAGACCCACTGCTGATTGAGACATAAGGGTGAACACTCTTGGGGCTGAGAGGTTTGCTGAGGTTGGGTGAGCAAACGCAGACCCTTTAAAGTAATACTGCGTGGTACCCATCCCATGGGTCCCAAATCTCCAGGTTCAAGGGCATCTTCCTACATCGAAAACATGCATGAGACACCCAGAAGATGGTACACCGTGTGATCGGGAAAGGTTTCTAAAACGCACCTCATTTCTCATGTCCTTGTGCTCGGGTTCGCCATTCCAGCCGCTTTACTAGCAATCTCCCTCCTTGGAGAATCAGCACCTTTCACCTCCTGTTCCGTCCAGGTTGCCATTTGTCCTGAGGATGAACGGGAAGAGGGCCAAACAATGAGAGACTAGCTCTAGGTGTTGGGGCAGGCACAGGTCACTCTATTTTCCCATCAGGAAGAAGAATTAACCAGAGGCTCAGCTTGCCGCCCGGAACCAGAATAGGGCCTGAAGCAATCCTGCGCTTTTGCGGCCAGCTCCCAAAAAAGCGAGTTGAAAAATGGAGCTCAGGGGCACTGCAATTCACAAACCTGCAGAGTTATAACTGATAACTCTCGTCCACAAATATATTGAGGGAAGGCAACGAAGAGGATTTGAAAGCAAGGCAGAATTGCAGGAAACTGATTTCAGGAGGTAGATTCGAATCGCCTTTAAAGCACAGGAAAAGCGGCAAAACCTCGACAATGATGCCCTTGGCCAAAAAGGGCGTATGCGTTTTTTCCTGAATATATTCAGGAAAAAACGCATACGCCCTTTTTGGCCAACCAAGCAACCTGGAAAGGCAAATCAGCGCTACAAAGAAGTCTCGCTCCCCATCGGTCAAAAGGACCATGCTGAATAAAGTGTCAAAACCAGAAATGCAGGGCAGGCCATGGAGAAACGGGAGCCTTGCTACGCTGATGGGCGGGATGTAAATTGCCAACAGCCACTCTGGAGAAGTGTACGGTGTGTCCTGAAACACCTAAAAAACGCAGCTTAGAGAGCGTAGGGCACTTCCACTCATGGGCGTATAAATTGGGAAAACTAAAAATCAGCAAGACACAGGCACCCCAAAGTTTAGGGCTGCTCTGCTGACAAGAACCTCCACTTCCTTACACCTTAAATATCCCAGGAAAGAGAAAAATGGATAAAGACGTTGTGGTCCTGATGTACAATGGAATGTCACTCAGCCATGAAATCAACGTCATAAGGCTAGTGGCAGCATGATGAGTAGATTTAGGTACGACGATTCTAAGTGAAATAAGTCAAACAGAAAACGACACTTATCATAAGATATCACTTATAGAGGGAAAGTAAAAACCGCTACACTGGAACTGAATTACAAAACAGAACAGAGTCACACGTTTAGAAAACACACTATGGCTGCTTAACGGGAAAGGGGAGGTGGGGTGATGCGTAAAAGAAGGGTTTCAAATTAGCTCAGATACCGTTCCATAAACCCAATATGTAATCGACAATACCTACTCCTTGCTCAGTGAACTTCACTCAACACCCCCTATTCAACGCCCAAGAATATATCTGACTAGTAAGAATCTTAAAACCTATGTGTTGATATCCCTCTGTAAGTGAGTCAAGTGGGTGTAAAGCGGCCTAAACACAGCAGTGAAAAGCAGCTAAACCCCATTATAAAAATCAACTACTTTTAAAAACCCGTGAAACAAAAACAGTGAAAGACAGAGAAATTCTTACAAAATTCGTTCAGGGGATGTGATGCCACCTGGATTGACCATATCTAGACCCACTGCTGATTGAGACATAAGGGTGAACACTCTTGGGGCTGAGAGGTTTGGTGAGGTTGGGTGAGCAAACGCAGACCCTTTAAAGTAATACTGCGTGGAACCCATCCCATGGGTCCCAAATCTCCAGGTTCAAGGGCATCTTCCTACATCGAAAACATGCATGAGACACCCAGAAGATGGTACACCGTGTGATCGGGAAAGGTTTCTAAAACGCACCTCATTTCTCATGTCCTTGTGCTCGGGTTCGCCATTCCAGCCGCTTTACTAGCAATCTCCCTCCTTGGAGAATCAGCACCTTTAACCTCCTGTTCCGTCCAGGTTGCCATTTGTCCTGAGGATGAACGGGAAGAGGGCCAAACAATGAGAGACTAGCTCTAGGTGTTGGGGCAGGCACAGGTCACTCTATTTTCCCATCAGGAAGAAGAATTAACCAGAGGCTCAGCTTGCCGCCCGGAACCAGAATAGGGCCTGAAGCAATCCTGCGCTTTTGCGGCCAGCTCCCAAAAAAGCGAGTTGAAAAATGGAGCTCAGGGGCACTGCAATTCACAAACCTGCAGAGTTATAACTGATAACTCTCGTCCACAAATATATTGAGGGAAGGCAACGAAGAGGATTTGAAAGCAAGGCAGAATTGCAGGAAACTGATTTCAGGAGGTAGATTCGAATCGCCTTTAAAGCACAGGAAAAGCGGCAAAACCTCGACAATGATGCCCTTGGCCAAAAAGGGCGTATGCGTTTTTTCCTGAATATATTCAGGAAAAAACGCATACGCCCTTTTTGGCCAACCAAGCAACCTGGAAAGGCAAATCAGCGCTACAAAGAAGTCTCGCTTCCCATCGGTCAAAAGGACCATGCTGAATAAAGTGTCAAAACCAGAAATGCAGGGCAGGCCATGGAGAAATGGGAGCCTTGCTACGCTGATGGGCGGGATGTAAATTGCCAACAGCCACTCTGGAGAAGTGTACGGTGTGTCCTGAAACACCTAAAAAACGCAGCTTAGAGAGCGTAGGGCACTTCCACTCATGGGCGTATAAATTGGGAAAACTAAAAATCAGCAAGACACAGGCACCCCAAAGTTTAGGGCTGCTCTGCTGACAAGAACCTCCACTTCCTTACACCTTAAATATCCCAGGAAAGAGAAAAATGGATAAAGACGTTGTGGTCCTTATGTACAATGGAATATCACTGAGCCATGAAATCAACGTCATAAGGCTAGTGGCAGCATGATGAGTGGATTTAGGTACGACGATTCTAAGTGAAATAACTCAAACAGAAAACGACACTTATCATAAGATATCACTTATAGAGGGAAAGTAAAAACCGCTACACTGGAACTGAATTACAAAACAGAACAGAGTCACACGTTTAGAAAACACACTATGGCTGCTTAACGGGAAAGGTGAGGTGGGGTGATGCGTAAAAGAAGGGTTTCAAATTAGCTCAGATACCGTTCCATAAACCCAATATGTAATAGACAAGACCTACTCCTTGCTCAGTGAACTGGACTCAACACCCCCTATTCAACGCCCAAGAATATATCTGACTAGTAAGAATCTTAAAACCTATGTGTTGATATCCCTCTGTAAGTGAGTCAAGTGGGTGTAAAGCGGCCTAAACACAGCAGTGAAAAGCAGCTAAACCCCATTATAAAAATCAACTACTTTTAAAAACCCGTGAAACAAAGACAGTGAAAGAGAGAGAAATTCTTACAAAATTCGTTCAGGGGCTGTGATGCCACCTGGATTGACCATATCTAGACCCACTGCTGATTGAGACATAAGGGTGAACACTCTTGGGGATGAGAGGTTTGGTGAGGTTGGGTGAGCAAACGCAGACCCTTTAAAGTAATACTGCGTGGTACCCATCCCATGGGTCCCAAATCTCCAGGTTCAAGGGCATCTTCCTACATCGAAAACATGCATGAGACACCCAGAAGATGGTACACCGTGTGATCGGGAAAGGTTTCTAAAACGCACCTCATTTCTCATGTCCTTGTGCTCGGGTTCGCCATTCCAGCCGCTTTACTAGCAGTCTCCCTCCTTGGAGAATCAGCACCTTTAACCTCCTGTTCCGTCCAGGTTGCCATTTGTCCTGAGGATGAACGGGAAGAGGGCCAAACAATGAGAGACTAGCTCTAGGTGTTGGGGCAGGCACAGGTCACTCTATTTTCCCATCAGGAAGAAGAATTAACCAGAGGCTCAGCTTGCCGCCCGGAACCAGAATAGGGCCTGAAGCAATCCTGCGCTTTTGCGACCAGCTCCCAAAAAAGCGAGTTGAAAAATGGAGCTCAGGGCCTCTGCAATTCACAAACCTGCAGAGTTATAACTGATAACTCTCGTCCACAAATATATTGAGGGAAGGCAACGAAGAGGATTTGAAAGCAAGGCAGAATTGCAGGAAACTGATTTCAGGAGGTAGATTCGAATCGCCTTTAAAGCACAGGAAAAGCGGCAAAACCTCGACAATGATGCCCTTGGCCAAAAAGGGCGTATGCGTTTTTTCCTGAATATATTCAGGAAAAAACGCATACGCCCTTTTTGGCCAACCAAGCAACCTGGAAAGGCAAATCAGCGCTACAAAGAAGTCTCGCTCCCCATCGGTCAAAAGGACCATGCTGAATAAAGTGTCAAAACCAGAAATGCAGGGCAGGCCATGGAGAAATGGGAGCCTTGCTACGCTGATGGGCGGGATGTAAATTGCCAACAGCCACTCTGGAGAAGTGTACGGTGTGTCCTGAAACACCTAAAAAACGCAGCTTAGAGAGCGTAGGGCACTTCCACTCATGGGCGTATAAATTGGGAAAACTAAAAATCAGCAAGACACAGGCACCCCAAAGTTTAGGGCTGCTCTGCTGACAAGAACCTCCACTTCCTTACACCTTAAATATCCCAGGAAAGAGAAAAATGGATAAAGACGTTGTGGTCCTGATGTACAATGGAATATCACTCAGCCATGAAATCAACGTCATAAGGCTAGTGGCAGCATGATGAGTGGATTTAGGTACGACGATTCTAAGAGAAATAAGTCAAACAGAAAACGGCACTTATCATAAGATATCACTTATAGAGGGAAAGTAAAAACCGCTACACTGGAACTGAATTACAAAACAGAACAGAGTCACACGTTTAGAAAACACACTATGGCTGCTTAACGGGAAAGGTGAGGTGGGGTGATGCGTAAAAGAAGGGTTTCAAATTAGCTCAGATACCGTTCCATAAACCCAATATGTAATAGACAAGACCTACTCCTTGCTCAGTGAACTTGACTCAACACCCCCTATTGAACGCCCAAGAATATATCTGACTAGTAAGAATCTTAAAACCTATGTGTTGATATCCCTCTGTAAGTGAGTCAAGTGGGTGTAAAGCGGCCTAAACACAGCAGTGAAAAGCAGCTAAACCCCATTATAAAAATCAACTACTTTTAAAAACCCGTGAAACAAAGACAGTGAAAGAGAGAGAAATTCTTACAAAATTCGTTCAGGGGCTGTGATGCCACCTGGATTGACCATATCTAGACCCACTGCTGATTGAGACATAAGGGTGAACACTCTTGGGGCTGAGAGGTTTGGTGAGGTTGGGTGAGCAAACGCAGACCCTTTAAAGTAATACTGCGTGGTACCCATCCCATGGGTCCCAAATTTCCAGGTTCAAGGGCATCTTCCTACATCGAAAACATGCATGAGACACCCAGAAGATGGTACACCGTGTGATCGGGAAAGGTTTCTAAAACGCACCTCATTTCTCATGTCCTTGTTCTCGGGTTCGCCATTCCAGCCGCTTTACTAGCAATCTCCCTCCTTGGAGAATCAGCACCTTTAACCTCCTGTTCCGTCCAGGTTGCCATTTGTCCTCAGGATGAACGGGAAGAGGGCCAAACAATGAGAGACTAGCTCTAGGTGTTGGGGCAGGCACAGGTCACTCTATTTTCCCATCAGGAAGAAGAATTAACCAGAGGCTCAGCTTGCCGCCCGGAACCAGAATAGGGCCTGAAGCAATCCTGCGCTTTTGCGGCCAGCTCCCAAAAAAGCGAGTTGAAAAATGGAGCTCAGGGGCACTGCAATTCACAAACCTGCAGAGTTATAACTGATAACTCTCGTCCACAAATATATTGAGGGAAGGCAACGAAGAGGATTTGAAAGCAAGGCAGAATTGCAGGAAACTGATTTCAGGAGGTAGATTCGAATCGCCTTTAAAGCACAGGAAAAGCGGCAAAACCTCGACAATGATGCCCTTGGCCAAAAAGGGCGTATGCGTTTTTTCCTGAATATATTCAGGAAAAAACGCATACGCCCTTTTTGGCCAACCAAGCAACCTGGAAAGGCAAATCAGCGCTACAAAGAAGTCTCGCTCCCCATCGGTCAAAAGGACCATGCTGAATAAAGTGTCAAAACCAGAAATGCAGGGCAGGCCATGGAGAAACGGGAGCCTTGCTACGCTGATGGGCGGGATGTAAATTGCCAACAGCCACTCTGGAGAAGTGTACGGTGTGTCCTGAAACACCTAAAAAACGCAGCTTAGAGAGCGTAGGGCACTTCCACTCATGGGCGTATAAATTGGGAAAACTAAAAATCAGCAAGACACAGGCACCCCAAAGTTTAGGGCTGCTCTGCTGACAAGAACCTCCACTTCCTTACACCTTAAATATCCCAGGAAAGAGAAAAATGGATAAAGACGTTGTGGTCCTTATGTACAATGGAATATCACTCAGCCATGAAATCAACGTCATAAGGCTAGTGGCAGCATGATGAGTGGATTTAGGTACGACGATTCTAAGAGAAATAAGTCAAACAGAAAACGGCACTTATCATAAGATATCACTTATAGAGGGAAAGTAAAAACCGCTACACTGGAACTGAATTACAAAACAGAACAGAGTCACACGTTTAGAAAACACACTATGGCTGCTTAACGGGAAAGGTGAGGTGGGGTGATGCGTAAAAGAAGGGTTTCAAATTAGCTCAGATACCGTTCCATAAACCCAATATGTAATAGACAAGACCTACTCCTTGCTCAGTGAACTGGACTCAACACCCCCTATTCAACGCCCAAGAATATATCTGACTAGTAAGAATCTTAAAACCTATGTGTTGATATCCCTCTGTAAGTGAGTCAAGTGGGTGTAAAGCGGCCTAAACACAGCAGTGAAAAGCAGCTAAACCCCATTATAAAAATCAACTACTTTTAAAACCCCGTGAAACAAAGACAGTGAAAGAGAGAGAAATTCTTACAAAATTCGTTCAGGGGCTGTGATGCCACCTGGATTGACCATATCTAGACCCACTGCTGATTGAGACATAAGGGTGAACACTCTTGGGGCTGAGAGGTTTGCTGAGGTTGGGTGAGCAAACGCAGACCCTTTAAAGTAATACTGCGTGGTACCCATCCCATGGGTCCCAAATCTCCAGGTTCAAGGGCATCTTCCTACATCGAAAACATGCATGACACACCCAGAAGATGGTACACCGTGTGATCGGGAAAGGTTTCTAAAACGCACCTCATTTCTCATGTCCTTGTGCTCGGGTTCGCCATTCCAGCCGCTTTACTAGCAATCTCCCTCCTTGGAGAATCAGCACCTTTCACCTCCTGTTCCGTCCAGGTTGCCATTTGTCCTGAGGATGAACGGGAAGAGGGCCAAACAATGAGAGACTAGCTCTAGGTGTTGGGGCAGGCACAGGTCACTCTATTTTCCCATCAGGAAGAAGAATTAACCAGAGGCTCAGCTTGCCGCCCGGAACCAGAATAGGGCCTGAAGCAATCCTGCGCTTTTGCGGCCAGCTCCCAAAAAAGCGAGTTGAAAAATGGAGCTCAGGGGCACTGCAATTCACAAACCTGCAGAGTTATAACTGATAACTCTCGTCCACAAATATATTGAGGGAAGGCAACGAAGAGGATTTGAAAGCAAGGCAGAATTGCAGGAAACTGATTTCAGGAGGTAGATTCGAATCGCCTTTAAAGCACAGGAAAAGCGGCAAAACCTCGACAATGATGCCCTTGGCCAAAAAGGGCGTATGCGTTTTTTCCTGAATATATTCAGGAAAAAACGCATACGCCCTTTTTGGCCAACCAAGCAACCTGGAAAGGCAAATCAGCGCTACAAAGAAGTCTCGCTCCCCATCGGTCAAAAGGACCATGCTGAATAAAGTGTCAAAACCAGAAATGCAGGGCAGGCCATGGAGAAACAGGAGCCTTGCTACGCTGATGGGCGGGATGTAAATTGCCAACAGCCACTCTGGAGAAGTGTACGGTGTGTCCTGAAACACCTAAAAAACGCAGCTTAGAGAGCGTAGGGCACTTCCACTCATGGGCGTATAAATTGGGAAAACTAAAAATCAGCAAGACACAGGCACCCCAAAGTTTAGGGCTGCTCTGCTGACAAGAACCTCCACTTCCTTACACCTTAAATATCCCAGGAAAGAGAAAAATGGATAAAGACGTTGTGGTCCTGATGTACAATGGAATATCACTCAGCCATGAAATCAACGTCATAAGGCTAGTGGCAGCATGATGAGTGGATTTAGGTACGACGATTCTAAGAGAAATAAGTCAAACAGAAAACGACACTTATCATAAGATATCACTTATAGAGGGAAAGTAAAAACCGCTACACTGGAACTGAATTACAAAACAGAACAGAGTCACACGTTTAGAAAACACACTATGGCTGCTTAACGGGAAAGGTGAGGTGGGGTGATGCGTAAAAGAAGGGTTTCAAATTAGCTCAGATACCGTTCCATAAACCCAATATGTAATAGACAAGACCTACTCCTTGCTCAGTGAACTTGACTCAACACCCCCTATTGAACGCCCAAGAATATATCTGACTAGTAAGAATCTTAAAACCTATGTGTTGATATCCCTCTGTAAGTGAGTCAAGTGGGTGTAAAGCGGCCTAAACACAGCAGTGAAAAGCAGCTAAACCCCATTATAAAAATCAACTACTTTTAAAACCCCGTGAAACAAAGACAGTGAAAGAGAGAGAAATTCTTACAAAATTCGTTCAGGGGCTGTGATGCCACCTGGATTGACCATATCTAGACCCACTGCTGATTGAGACATAAGGGTGAACACTCTTGGGGCTGAGAGGTTTGCTGAGGTTGGGTGAGCAAACGCAGACCCTTTAAAGTAATACTGCGTGGTACCCATCCCATGGGTCCCAAATCTCCAGGTTCAAGGGCATCTTCCTACATCGAAAACATGCATGAGACACCCAGAAGATGGTACACCGTGTGATCGGGAAAGGTTTCTAAAACGCACCTCATTTCTCATGTCCTTGTGCTCGGGTTCGCCATTCCAGCCGCTTTACTAGCAATCTCCCTCCTTGGAGAATCAGCACCTTTCACCTCCTGTTCCGTCCAGGTTGCCATTTGTCCTGAGGATGAACGGGAAGAGGGCCAAACAATGAGAGACTAGCTCTAGGTGTTGGGGCAGGCACAGGTCACTCTATTTTCCCATCAGGAAGAAGAATTAACCAGAGGCTCAGCTTGCCGCCCGGAACCAGAATAGGGCCTGAAGCAATCCTGCGCTTTTGCGGCCAGCTCCCAAAAAAGCGAGTTGAAAAATGGAGCTCAGGGGCACTGCAATTCACAAACCTGCAGAGTTATAACTGATAACTCTCGTCCACAAATATATTGAGGGAAGGCAACGAAGAGGATTTGAAAGCAAGGCAGAATTGCAGGAAACTGATTTCAGGAGGTAGATTCGAATCGCCTTTAAAGCACAGGAAAAGCGGCAAAACCTCGACAATGATGCCCTTGGCCAAAAAGGGCGTATGCGTTTTTTCCTGAATATATTCAGGAAAAAACGCATACGCCCTTTTTGGCCAACCAAGCAACCTGGAAAGGCAAATCAGCGCTACAAAGAAGTCTCGCTTCCCATCGGTCAAAAGGACCATGCTGAATAAAGTGTCAAAACCAGAAATGCAGGGCAGGCCATGGAGAAATGGGAGCCTTGCTACGCTGATGGGCGGGATGTAAATTGCCAACAGCCACTCTGGAGAAGTGTACGGTGTGTCCTGAAACACCTAAAAAACGCAGCTTAGAGAGCGTAGGGCACTTCCACTCATGGGCGTATAAATTGGGAAAACTAAAAATCAGCAAGACACAGGCACCCCAAAGTTTAGGGCTGCTCTGCTGACAAGAACCTCCACTTCCTTACACCTTAAATATCCCAGGAAAGAGAAAAATGGATAAAGACGTTGTGGTCCTTATGTACAATGGAATATCACTGAGCCATGAAATCAACGTCATAAGGCTAGTGGCAGCATGATGAGTGGATTTAGGTACGACGATTCTAAGTGAAATAACTCAAACAGAAAACGACACTTATCATAAGATATCACTTATAGAGGGAAAGTAAAAACCGCTACACTGGAACTGAATTACAAAACAGAACAGAGTCACACGTTTAGAAAACACACTATGGCTGCTTAACGGGAAAGGTGAGGTGGGGTGATGCGTAAAAGAAGGGTTTCAAATTAGCTCAGATACCGTTCCATAAACCCAATATGTAATAGACAAGACCTACTCCTTGCTCAGTGAACTGGACTCAACACCCCCTATTCAACGCCCAAGAATATATCTGACTAGTAAGAATCTTAAAACCTATGTGTTGATATCCCTCTGTAAGTGAGTCAAGTGGGTGTAAAGCGGCCTAAACACAGCAGTGAAAAGCAGCTAAACCCCATTATAAAAATCAACTACTTTTAAAAACCCGTGAAACAAAGACAGTGAAAGAGAGAGAAATTCTTACAAAATTCGTTCAGGGGCTGTGATGCCACCTGGATTGACCATATCTAGACCCACTGCTGATTGAGACATAAGGGTGAACACTCTTGGGGATGAGAGGTTTGGTGAGGTTGGGTGAGCAAACGCAGACCCTTTAAAGTAATACTGCGTGGTACCCATCCCATGGGTCCCAAATCTCCAGGTTCAAGGGCATCTTCCTACATCGAAAACATGCATGAGACACCCAGAAGATGGTACACCGTGTGATCGGGAAAGGTTTCTAAAACGCACCTCATTTCTCATGTCCTTGTGCTCGGGTTCGCCATTCCAGCCGCTTTACTAGCAGTCTCCCTCCTTGGAGAATCAGCCCCTTTAACCTCCTGTTCCGTCCAGGTTGCCATTTGTCCTGAGGATGAACGGGAAGAGGGGGAACCAATGAGAGACTAGCTCTAGGTGTTGGGACAGGCACAGGTCACTCTATTTTCCCATCAGGAAGAAGAATTAACCAGAGGCTCAGCTTGCCGCCCGGATCCAGAATAGGGCCTGAAGCAATCTTGCGCTTTTGCGACCAGCTCCCAAAAAAGCGAGTTGAAAAATGGAGCTCAGGGCCTCTGCAATTCACAAACCTGCAGAGTTATAACTGATAACTCTCGTCCACAAATATATTGAGGGAAGGCAACGAAGAGGATTTGAAAGCAAGGCAGAATTGCAGGAAACTGATTTCAGGAGGTAGATTCGAATCGCCTTTAAAGCACAGGAAAAGCGGCAAAACCTCGACAATGATGCCCTTGGCCAAAAAGGGCGTATGCGTTTTTTCCTGAATATATTCAGGAAAAAACGCATACGCCCTTTTTGGCCAACCAAGCAACCTGGAAAGGCAAATCAGCGCTACAAAGAAGTCTCGCTCCCCATCGGTCAAAAGGACCATGCTGAATAAAGTGTCAAAACCAGAAATGCAGGGCAGGCCATGGAGAAATGGGAGCCTTGCTACGCTGATGGGCGGGATGTAAATTGCCAACAGCCACTCTGGAGAAGTGTACGGTGTGTCCTGAAACACCTAAAAAACGCAGCTTAGAGAGCGTAGGGCACTTCCACTCATGGGCGTATAAATTGGGAAAACTAAAAATCAGCAAGACACAGGCACCCCAAAGTTTAGGGCTGCTCTGCTGACAAGAACCTCCACTTCCTTACACCTTAAATATCCCAGGAAAGAGAAAAATGGATAAAGACGTTGTGGTCCTGATGTACAATGGAATATCACTCAGCCATGAAATCAACGTCATAAGGCTAGTGGCAGCATGATGAGTGGATTTAGGTACGACGATTCTAAGAGAAATAAGTCAAACAGAAAACGGCACTTATCATAAGATATCACTTATAGAGGGAAAGTAAAAACCGCTACACTGGAACTGAATTACAAAACAGAACAGAGTCACACGTTTAGAAAACACACTATGGCTGCTTAACGGGAAAGGTGAGGTGGGGTGATGCGTAAAAGAAGGGTTTCAAATTAGCTCAGATACCGTTCCATAAACCCAATATGTAATAGACAAGACCTACTCCTTGCTCAGTGAACTTGACTCAACACCCCCTATTGAACGCCCAAGAATATATCTGACTAGTAAGAATCTTAAAACCTATGTGTTGATATCCCTCTGTAAGTGAGTCAAGTGGGTGTAAAGCGGCCTAAACACAGCAGTGAAAAGCAGCTAAACCCCATTATAAAAATCAACTACTTTTAAAACCCCGTGAAACAAAGACAGTGAAAGAGAGAGAAATTCTTACAAAATTCGTTCAGGGGCTGTGATGCCACCTGGATTGACCATATCTAGACCCACTGCTGATTGAGACATAAGGGTGAACACTCTTGGGGCTGAGAGGTTTGCTGAGGTTGGGTGAGCAAACGCAGACCCTTTAAAGTAATACTGCGTGGTACCCATCCCATGGGTCCCAAATCTCCAGGTTCAAGGGCATCTTCCTACATCGAAAACATGCATGAGACACCCAGAAGATGGTACACCGTGTGATCGGGAAAGGTTTCTAAAACGCACCTCATTTCTCATGTCCTTGTGCTCGGGTTCGCCATTCCAGCCGCTTTACTAGCAATCTCCCTCCTTGGAGAATCAGCACCTTTCACCTCCTGTTCCGTCCAGGTTGCCATTTGTCCTGAGGATGAACGGGAAGAGGGCCAAACAATGAGAGACTAGCTCTAGGTGTTGGGGCAGGCACAGGTCACTCTATTTTCCCATCAGGAAGAAGAATTAACCAGAGGCTCAGCTTGCCGCCCGGAACCAGAATAGGGCCTGAAGCAATCCTGCGCTTTTGCGGCCAGCTCCCAAAAAAGCGAGTTGAAAAATGGAGCTCAGGGGCACTGCAATTCACAAACCTGCAGAGTTATAACTGATAACTCTCGTCCACAAATATATTGAGGGAAGGCAACGAAGAGGATTTGAAAGCAAGGCAGAATTGCAGGAAACTGATTTCAGGAGGTAGATTCGAATCGCCTTTAAAGCACAGGAAAAGCGGCAAAACCTCGACAATGATGCCCTTGGCCAAAAAGGGCGTATGCGTTTTTTCCTGAATATATTCAGGAAAAAACGCATACGCCCTTTTTGGCCAACCAAGCAAGCTGGAAAGGCAAATCAGCGCTACAAAGAAGTCTCGCTCCCCATCGGTCAAAAGGACCATGCTGAATAAAGTGTCAAAACCAGAAATGCAGGGCAGGCCATGGAGAAATGGGAGCCTTGCTACGCTGATGGGCGGGATGTAAATTGCCAACAGCCACTCTGGAGAAGTGTACGGTGTGTCCTGAAACACCTAAAAAACGCAGCTTAGAGAGCGTAGGGCACTTCCACTCATGGGCGTATAAATTGGGAAAACTAAAAATCAGCAAGACACAGGCACCCCAAAGTTTAGGGCTGCTCTGCTGACAAGAACCTCCACTTCCTTACACCTTAAATATCCCAGGAAAGAGAAAAATGGATAAAGACGTTGTGGTCCTGATGTACAATGGAATATCACTCAGCCATGAAATCAACGTCATAAGGCTAGTGGCAGCATGATGAGTGGATTTAGGTACGACGATTTTAAGTGAAATAAGTCAAACAGAAAACGACACTTATCATAAGATATCACTTATAGAGGGAATGTAAAAACCGCTACACTGGAACTGAATTACAAAACAGAACAGAGTCACACGTTTAGAAAACACACTATGGCTGCTTAACGGGAAAGGTGAGGTGGGGTGATGCGTAAAAGAAGGGTTTCAAATTAGCTCAGATACCGTTCCATAAACCCAATATGTAATAGACAAGACCTACTCCTTGCTCAGTGAACTGGACTCAACACCCCCTATTCAACGCCCAAGAATATATCTGACTAGTAAGAATCTTAAAACCTATGTGTTGATATCCCTCTGTAAGTGAGTCAAGTGGGTGTAAAGCGGCCTAAACACAGCAGTGAAAAGCAGCTAAACCCCATTATAAAAATCAACTACTTTTAAAACCCCGTGAAACAAAGACAGTGAAAGAGAGAGAAATTCTTACAAAATTCGTTCAGGGGCTGTGATGCCACCTGGATTGACCATATCTAGACCCACTGCTGATTGAGACATAAGGGTGAACACTCTTGGGGCTGAGAGGTTTGCTGAGGTTGGGTGAGCAAACGCAGACCCTTTAAAGTAATACTGCGTGGTACCCATCCCATGGGTCCCAAATCTCCAGGTTCAAGGGCATCTTCCTACATCGAAAACATGCATGAGACACCCAGAAGATGGTACACCGTGTGATCGGGAAAGGTTTCTAAAACGCACCTCATTTCTCATGTCCTTGTGCTCGGGTTCGCCATTCCAGCCGCTTTACTAGCAATCTCCCTCCTTGGAGAATCAGCACCTTTCACCTCCTGTTCCGTCCAGGTTGCCATTTGTCCTGAGGATGAACGGGAAGAGGGCCAAACAATGAGAGACTAGCTCTAGGTGTTGGGGCAGGCACAGGTCACTCTATTTTCCCATCAGGAAGAAGAATTAACCAGAGGCTCAGCTTGCCGCCCGGAACCAGAATAGGGCCTGAAGCAATCCTGCGCTTTTGCGGCCAGCTCCCAAAAAAGCGAGTTGAAAAATGGAGCTCAGGGGCACTGCAATTCACAAACCTGCAGAGTTATAACTGATAACTCTCGTCCACAAATATATTGAGGGAAGGCAACGAAGAGGATTTGAAAGCAAGGCAGAATTGCAGGAAACTGATTTCAGGAGGTAGATTCGAATCGCCTTTAAAGCACAGGAAAAGCGGCAAAACCTCGACAATGATGCCCTTGGCCAAAAAGGGCGTATGCGTTTTTTCCTGAATATATTCAGGAAAAAACGCATACGCCCTTTTTGGCCAACCAAGCAACCTGGAAAGGCAAATCAGCGCTACAAAGAAGTCTCGCTTCCCATCGGTCAAAAGGACCATGCTGAATAAAGTGTCAAAACCAGAAATGCAGGGCAGGCCATGGAGAAATGGGAGCCTTGCTACGCTGATGGGCGGGATGTAAATTGCCAACAGCCACTCTGGAGAAGTGTACGGTGTGTCCTGAAACACCTAAAAAACGCAGCTTAGAGAGCGTAGGGCACTTCCACTCATGGGCGTATAAATTGGGAAAACTAAAAATCAGCAAGACACAGGCACCCCAAAGTTTAGGGCTGCTCTGCTGACAAGAACCTCCACTTCCTTACACCTTAAATATCCCAGGAAAGAGAAAAATGGATAAAGACGTTGTGGTCCTTATGTACAATGGAATATCACTCAGCCATGAAATCAACGTCATAAGGCTAGTGGCAGCATGATGAGTGGATTTAGGTACGACGATTTTAAGTGAAATAAGTCAAACAGAAAACGACACTTATCATAAGATATCACTTATAGAGGGAATGTAAAAACCGCTACACTGGAACTGAATTACAAAACAGAACAGAGTCACACGTTTAGAAAACACACTATGGCTGCTTAACGGGAAAGGTGAGGTGGGGTGATGCGTAAAAGAAGGGTTTCAAATTAGCTCAGATACCGTTCCATAAACCCAATATGTAATAGACAAGACCTACTCCTTGCTCAGTGAACTGGACTCAACACCCCCTATTGAACGCCCAAGAATATATCTGACTAGTAAGAATCTTAAAACCTATGTGTTGATATCCCTCTGTAAGTGAGTCAAGTGGGTGTAAAGCGGCCTAAACACAGCAGTGAAAAGCAGCTAAACCCCATTATAAAAATCAACTACTTTTAAAAACCCGTGAAACAAAGACAGTGAAAGAGAGAGAAATTCTTACAAAATTCGTTCAGGGGCTGTGATGCCACCTGGATTGACCATATCTAGACCCACTGCTGATTGAGACATAAGGGTGAACACTCTTGGGGCTGAGAGGTTTGCTGAGGTTGGGTGAGCAAACGCAGACCCTTTAAAGTAATACTGCGTGGTACCCATCCCATGGGTCCCAAATCTCCAGGTTCAAGGGCATCTTCCTACATCGAAAACATGCATGAGACACCCAGAAGATGGTACACCGTGTGATCGGGAAAGGTTTCTAAAACGCACCTCATTTCTCATGTCCTTGTGCTCGGGTTCGCCATTCCAGCCGCTTTACTAGCAATCTCCCTCCTTGGAGAATCAGCACCTTTCACCTCCTGTTCCGTCCAGGTTGCCATTTGTCCTGAGGATGAACGGGAAGAGGGCCAAACAATGAGAGACTAGCTCTAGGTGTTGGGGCAGGCACAGGTCACTCTATTTTCCCATCAGGAAGAAGAATTAACCAGAGGCTCAGCTTGCCGCCCGGAACCAGAATAGGGCCTGAAGCAATCCTGCGCTTTTGCGGCCAGCTCCCAAAAAAGCGAGTTGAAAAATGGAGCTCAGGGGCACTGCAATTCACAAACCTGCAGAGTTATAACTGATAACTCTCGTCCACAAATATATTGAGGGAAGGCAACGAAGAGGATTTGAAAGCAAGGCAGAATTGCAGGAAACTGATTTCAGGAGGTAGATTCGAATCGCCTTTAAAGCACAGGAAAAGCGGCAAAACCTCGACAATGATGCCCTTGGCCAAAAAGGGCGTATGCGTTTTTTCCTGAATATATTCAGGAAAAAACGCATACGCCCTTTTTGGCCAACCAAGCAACCTGGAAAGGCAAATCAGCGCTACAAAGAAGTCTCGCTTCCCATCGGTCAAAAGGACCATGCTGAATAAAGTGTCAAAACCAGAAATGCAGGGCAGGCCATGGAGAAATGGGAGCCTTGCTACGCTGATGGGCGGGATGTAAATTGCCAACAGCCACTCTGGAGAAGTGTACGGTGTGTCCTGAAACACCTAAAAAACGCAGCTTAGAGAGCGTAGGGCACTTCCACTCATGGGCGTATAAATTGGGAAAACTAAAAATCAGCAAGACACAGGCACCCCAAAGTTTAAGGCTGCTCTGCTGACAAGAACCTCCACTTCCTTACACCTTAAATATCCCAGGAAAGAGAAAAATGGATAAAGACGTTGTGGTCCTTATGTACAATGGAATATCACTCAGCCATGAAATCAACGTCATAAGGCTAGTGGCAGCATGATGAGTGGATTTAGGTACGACGATTTTAAGTGAAATAAGTCAAACAGAAAACGACACTTATCATAAGATATCACTTATAGAGGGAAAGTAAAAACCGCTACACTGGAACTGAATTACAAAACAGAACAGAGTCACACGTTTAGAAAACACACTATGGCTGCTTAACGGGAAAGGTGAGGTGGGGTGATGCGTAAAAGAAGGGTTTCAAATTAGCTCAGATACCGTTCCATAAACCCAATATGTAATAGACAAGACCTACTCCTTGCTCAGTGAACTGGACTCAACACCCCCTATTCAACGCCCAAGAATATATCTGACTAGTAAGAATCTTAAAACCTATGTGTTGATATCCCTCTGTAAGTGAGTCAAGTGGGTGTAA
Organism: Eschrichtius robustus; assembly: GCF_028021215.1. NCBI lineage: Eukaryota > Metazoa > Chordata > Mammalia > Artiodactyla > Eschrichtiidae > Eschrichtius > Eschrichtius robustus. Next base: position 101,828,689 of record NC_090824.1, on the reverse strand, counting down.
AGCGGCCTAAACACAGCAGTGAAAAGCAGCTAAACCCCATTATAAAAATCAACTACTTTTAAAAACCCGTGAAACAAAGACAGTGAAAGAGAGAGAAATTCTTACAAAATTCGTTCAGGGGCTGTGATGCCACCTGGATTGACCATATCTAGACCCACTGCTGATTGAGACATAAGGGTGAACACTCTTGGGGATGAGAGGTTTGGTGAGGTTGGGTGAGCAAACGCAGACCCTTTAAAGTAATACTGCGTGGTACCCATCCCATGGGTCCCAAATCTCCAGGTTCAAGGGCATCTTCCTACATCGAAAACATGCATGAGACACCCAGAAGATGGTACACCGTGTGATCGGGAAAGGTTTCTAAAACGCACCTCATTTCTCATGTCCTTGTGCTCGGGTTCGCCATTCCAGCCGCTTTACTAGCAGTCTCCCTCCTTGGAGAATCAGCCCCTTTAACCTCCTGTTCCGTCCAGGTTGCCATTTGTCCTGAGGATGAACGGGAAGAGGGGGAACCAATGAGAGACTAGCTCTAGGTGTTGGGACAGGCACAGGTCACTCTATTTTCCCATCAGGAAGAAGAATTAACCAGAGGCTCAGCTTGCCGCCCGGAACCAGAATAGGGCCTGAAGCAATCCTGCGCTTTTGCGACCAGCTCCCAAAAAAGCGAGTTGAAAAATGGAGCTCAGGGCCTCTGCAATTCACAAACCTGCAGAGTTATAACTGATAACTCTCGTCCACAAATATATTGAGGGAAGGCAACGAAGAGGATTTGAAAGCAAGGCAGAATTGCAGGAAACTGATTTCAGGAGGTAGATTCGAATCGCCTTTAAAGCACAGGAAAAGCGGCAAAACCTCGACAATGATGCCCTTGGCCAAAAAGGGCGTATGCGTTTTTTCCTGAATATATTCAGGAAAAAACGCATACGCCCTTTTTGGCCAACCAAGCAACCTGGAAAGGCAAATCAGCGCTACAAAGAAGTCTCGCTCCCCATCGGTCAAAAGGACCATGCTGAATAAAGTGTCAAAACCAGAAATGCAGGGCAGGCCATGGAGAAATGGGAGCCTTGCTACGCTGATGGGCGGGATGTAAATTGCCAACAGCCACTCTGGAGAAGTGTACGGTGTGTCCTGAAACACCTAAAAAACGCAGCTTAGAGAGCGTAGGGCACTTCCACTCATGGGCGTATAAATTGGGAAAACTAAAAATCAGCAAGACACAGGCACCCCAAAGTTTAGGGCTGCTCTGCTGACAAGAACCTCCACTTCCTTACACCTTAAATATCCCAGGAAAGAGAAAAATGGATAAAGACGTTGTGGTCCTGATGTACAATGGAATATCACTCAGCCATGAAATCAACGTCATAAGGCTAGTGGCAGCATGATGAGTGGATTTAGGTACGACGATTTTAAGTGAAATAAGTCAAACAGAAAACGACACTTATCATAAGATATCACTTATAGAGGGAATGTAAAAACCGCTACACTGGAACTGAATTACAAAACAGAACAGAGTCACACGTTTAGAAAACACACTATGGCTGCTTAACGGGAAAGGTGAGGTGGGGTGATGCGTAAAAGAAGGGTTTCAAATTAGCTCAGATACCGTTCCATAAACCCAATATGTAATAGACAAGACCTACTCCTTGCTCAGTGAACTGGACTCAACACCCCCTATTCAACGCCCAAGAATATATCTGACTAGTAAGAATCTTAAAACCTATGTGTTGATATCCCTCTGTAAGTGAGTCAAGTGGGTGTAAAGCGGCCTAAACACAGCAGTGAAAAGCAGCTAAACCCCATTATAAAAATCAACTACTTTTAAAAACCCGTGAAACAAAGACAGTGAAAGAGAGAGAAATTCTTACAAAATTCGTTCAGGGGCTGTGATGCCACCTGGATTGACCATATCTAGACCCACTGCTGATTGAGACATAAGGGTGAACACTCTTGGGGCTGAGAGGTTTGCTGAGGTTGGGTGAGCAAACGCAGACCCTTTAAAGTAATACTGCGTGGTACCCATCCCATGGGTCCCAAATCTCCAGGTTCAAGGGCATCTTCCTACATCGAAAACATGCATGAGACACCCAGAAGATGGTACACCGTGTGATCGGGAAAGGTTTCTAAAACGCACCTCATTTCTCATGTCCTTGTGCTCGGGTTCTCCATTCCAGCCGCTTTACTAGCAATCTCCCTCCTTGGAGAATCAGCACCTTTCACCTCCTGTTCCGTCCAGGTTGCCATTTGTCCTGAGGATGAACGGGAAGAGGGCCAAACAATGAGAGACTAGCTCTAGGTGTTGGGGCAGGCACAGGTCACTCTATTTTCCCATCAGGAAGAAGAATTAACCAGAGGCTCAGCTTGCCGCCCGGAACCAGAATAGGGCCTGAAGCAATCCTGCGCTTTTGCGGCCAGCTCCCAAAAAAGCGAGTTGAAAAATGGAGCTCAGGGGCACTGCAATTCACAAACCTGCAGAGTTATAACTGATAACTCTCGTCCACAAATATATTGAGGGAAGGCAACGAAGAGGATTTGAAAGCAAGGCAGAATTGCAGGAAACTGATTTCAGGAGGTAGATTCGAATCGCCTTTAAAGCACAGGAAAAGCGGCAAAACCTCGACAATGATGCCCTTGGCCAAAAAGGGCGTATGCGTTTTTTCCTGAATATATTCAGGAAAAAACGCATACGCCCTTTTTGGCCAACCAAGCAACCTGGAAAGGCAAATCAGCGCTACAAAGAAGTCTCGCTTCCCATCGGTCAAAAGGACCATGCTGAATAAAGTGTCAAAACCAGAAATGCAGGGCAGGCCATGGAGAAATGGGAGCCTTGCTACGCTGATGGGCGGGATGTAAATTGCCAACAGCCACTCTGGAGAAGTGTACGGTGTGTCCTGAAACACCTAAAAAACGCAGCTTAGAGAGCGTAGGGCACTTCCACTCATGGGCGTATAAATTGGGAAAACTAAAAATCAGCAAGACACAGGCACCCCAAAGTTTAGGGCTGCTCTGCTGACAAGAACCTCCACTTCCTTACACCTTAAATATCCCAGGAAAGAGAAAAATGGATAAAGACGTTGTGGTCCTTATGTACAATGGAATATCACTCAGCCATGAAATCAACGTCATAAGGCTAGTGGCAGCATGATGAGTGGATTTAGGTACGACGATTTTAAGTGAAATAAGTCAAACAGAAAACGACACTTATCATAAGATATCACTTATAGAGGGAATGTAAAAACCGCTACACTGGAACTGAATTACAAAACAGAACAGAGTCACACGTTTAGAAAACACACTATGGCTGCTTAACGGGAAAGGTGAGGTGGGGTGATGCGTAAAAGAAGGGTTTCAAATTAGCTCAGATACCGTTCCATAAACCCAATATGTAATAGACAAGACCTACTCCTTGCTCAGTGAACTGGACTCAACACCCCCTATTGAACGCCCAAGAATATATCTGACTAGTAAGAATCTTAAAACCTATGTGTTGATATCCCTCTGTAAGTGAGTCAAGTGGGTGTAAAGCGGCCTAAACACAGCAGTGAAAAGCAGCTAAACCCCATTATAAAAATCAACTACTTTTAAAAACCCGTGAAACAAAGACAGTGAAAGAGAGAGAAATTCTTACAAAATTCGTTCAGGGGCTGTGATGCCACCTGGATTGACCATATCTAGACCCACTGCTGATTGAGACATAAGGGTGAACACTCTTGGGGCTGAGAGGTTTGCTGAGGTTGGGTGAGCAAACGCAGACCCTTTAAAGTAATACTGCGTGGTACCCATCCCATGGGTCCCAAATCTCCAGGTTCAAGGGCATCTTCCTACATCGAAAACATGCATGAGACACCCAGAAGATGGTACACCGTGTGATCGGGAAAGGTTTCTAAAACGCACCTCATTTCTCATGTCCTTGTGCTCGGGTTCGCCATTCCAGCCGCTTTACTAGCAATCTCCCTCCTTGGAGAATCAGCACCTTTCACCTCCTGTTCCGTCCAGGTTGCCATTTGTCCTGAGGATGAACGGGAAGAGGGCCAAACAATGAGAGACTAGCTCTAGGTGTTGGGGCAGGCACAGGTCACTCTATTTTCCCATCAGGAAGAAGAATTAACCAGAGGCTCAGCTTGCCGCCCGGAACCAGAATAGGGCCTGAAGCAATCCTGCGCTTTTGCGGCCAGCTCCCAAAAAAGCGAGTTGAAAAATGGAGCTCAGGGGCACTGCAATTCACAAACCTGCAGAGTTATAACTGATAACTCTCGTCCACAAATATATTGAGGGAAGGCAACGAAGAGGATTTGAAAGCAAGGCAGAATTGCAGGAAACTGATTTCAGGAGGTAGATTCGAATCGCCTTTAAAGCACAGGAAAAGCGGCAAAACCTCGACAATGATGCCCTTGGCCAAAAAGGGCGTATGCGTTTTTTCCTGAATATATTCAGGAAAAAACGCATACGCCCTTTTTGGCCAACCAAGCAACCTGGAAAGGCAAATCAGCGCTACAAAGAAGTCTCGCTTCCCATCGGTCAAAAGGACCATGCTGAATAAAGTGTCAAAACCAGAAATGCAGGGCAGGCCATGGAGAAATGGGAGCCTTGCTACGCTGATGGGCGGGATGTAAATTGCCAACAGCCACTCTGGAGAAGTGTACGGTGTGTCCTGAAACACCTAAAAAACGCAGCTTAGAGAGCGTAGGGCACTTCCACTCATGGGCGTATAAATTGGGAAAACTAAAAATCAGCAAGACACAGGCACCCCAAAGTTTAGGGCTGCTCTGCTGACAAGAACCTCCACTTCCTTACACCTTAAATATCCCAGGAAAGAGAAAAATGGATAAAGACGTTGTGGTCCTTATGTACAATGGAATATCACTCAGCCATGAAATCAACGTCATAAGGCTAGTGGCAGCATGATGAGTGGATTTAGGTACGACGATTTTAAGTGAAATAAGTCAAACAGAAAACGACACTTATCATAAGATATCACTTATAGAGGGAAAGTAAAAACCGCTACACTGGAACTGAATTACAAAACAGAACAGAGTCACACGTTTAGAAAACACACTATGGCTGCTTAACGGGAAAGGTGAGGTGGGGTGATGCGTAAAAGAAGGGTTTCAAATTAGCTCAGATACCGTTCCATAAACCCAATATGTAATAGACAAGACCTACTCCTTGCTCAGTGAACTGGACTCAACACCCCCTATTCAACGCCCAAGAATATATCTGACTAGTAAGAATCTTAAAACCTATGTGTTGATATCCCTCTGTAAGTGAGTCAAGTGGGTGTAAAGCGGCCTAAACACAGCAGTGAAAAGCAGCTAAACCCCATTATAAAAATCAACTACTTTTAAAAACCCGTGAAACAAAGACAGTGAAAGAGAGAGAAATTCTTACAAAATTCGTTCAGGGGCTGTGATGCCACCTGGATTGACCATATCTAGACCCACTGCTGATTGAGACATAAGGGTGAACACTCTTGGGGATGAGAGGTTTGGTGAGGTTGGGTGAGCAAACGCAGACCCTTTAAAGTAATACTGCGTGGTACCCATCCCATGGGTCCCAAATCTCCAGGTTCAAGGGCATCTTCCTACATCGAAAACATGCATGAGACACCCAGAAGATGGTACACCGTGTGATCGGGAAAGGTTTCTAAAACGCACCTCATTTCTCATGTCCTTGTGCTCGGGTTCGCCATTCCAGCCGCTTTACTAGCAGTCTCCCTCCTTGGAGAATCAGCCCCTTTAACCTCCTGTTCCGTCCAGGTTGCCATTTGTCCTGAGGATGAACGGGAAGAGGGGGAACCAATGAGAGACTAGCTCTAGGTGTTGGGACAGGCACAGGTCACTCTATTTTCCCATCAGGAAGAAGAATTAACCAGAGGCTCAGCTTGCCGCCCGGAACCAGAATAGGGCCTGAAGCAATCCTGCGCTTTTGCGACCAGCTCCCAAAAAAGCGAGTTGAAAAATGGAGCTCAGGGCCTCTGCAATTCACAAACCTGCAGAGTTATAACTGATAACTCTCGTCCACAAATATATTGAGGGAAGGCAACGAAGAGGATTTGAAAGCAAGGCAGAATTGCAGGAAACTGATTTCAGGAGGTAGATTCGAATCGCCTTTAAAGCACAGGAAAAGCGGCAAAACCTCGACAATGATGCCCTTGGCCAAAAAGGGCGTATGCGTTTTTTCCTGAATATATTCAGGAAAAAACGCATACGCCCTTTTTGGCCAACCAAGCAACCTGGAAAGGCAAATCAGCGCTACAAAGAAGTCTCGCTCCCCATCGGTCAAAAGGACCATGCTGAATAAAGTGTCAAAACCAGAAATGCAGGGCAGGCCATGGAGAAATGGGAGCCTTGCTACGCTGATGGGCGGGATGTAAATTGCCAACAGCCACTCTGGAGAAGTGTACGGTGTGTCCTGAAACACCTAAAAAACGCAGCTTAGAGAGCGTAGGGCACTTCCACTCATGGGCGTATAAATTGGGAAAACTAAAAATCAGCAAGACACAGGCACCCCAAAGTTTAGGGCTGCTCTGCTGACAAGAACCTCCACTTCCTTACACCTTAAATATCCCAGGAAAGAGAAAAATGGATAAAGACGTTGTGGTCCTGATGTACAATGGAATATCACTCAGCCATGAAATCAACGTCATAAGGCTAGTGGCAGCATGATGAGTGGATTTAGGTACGACGATTTTAAGTGAAATAAGTCAAACAGAAAACGACACTTATCATAAGATATCACTTATAGAGGGAATGTAAAAACCGCTACACTGGAACTGAATTACAAAACAGAACAGAGTCACACGTTTAGAAAACACACTATGGCTGCTTAACGGGAAAGGTGAGGTGGGGTGATGCGTAAAAGAAGGGTTTCAAATTAGCTCAGATACCGTTCCATAAACCCAATATGTAATAGACAAGACCTACTCCTTGCTCAGTGAACTGGACTCAACACCCCCTATTCAACGCCCAAGAATATATCTGACTAGTAAGAATCTTAAAACCTATGTGTTGATATCCCTCTGTAAGTGAGTCAAGTGGGTGTAAAGCGGCCTAAACACAGCAGTGAAAAGCAGCTAAACCCCATTATAAAAATCAACTACTTTTAAAAACCCGTGAAACAAAGACAGTGAAAGAGAGAGAAATTCTTACAAAATTCGTTCAGGGGCTGTGATGCCACCTGGATTGACCATATCTAGACCCACTGCTGATTGAGACATAAGGGTGAACACTCTTGGGGCTGAGAGGTTTGCTGAGGTTGGGTGAGCAAACGCAGACCCTTTAAAGTAATACTGCGTGGTACCCATCCCATGGGTCCCAAATCTCCAGGTTCAAGGGCATCTTCCTACATCGAAAACATGCATGAGACACCCAGAAGATGGTACACCGTGTGATCGGGAAAGGTTTCTAAAACGCACCTCATTTCTCATGTCCTTGTGCTCGGGTTCTCCATTCCAGCCGCTTTACTAGCAATCTCCCTCCTTGGAGAATCAGCACCTTTCACCTCCTGTTCCGTCCAGGTTGCCATTTGTCCTGAGGATGAACGGGAAGAGGGCCAAACAATGAGAGACTAGCTCTAGGTGTTGGGGCAGGCACAGGTCACTCTATTTTCCCATCAGGAAGAAGAATTAACCAGAGGCTCAGCTTGCCGCCCGGAACCAGAATAGGGCCTGAAGCAATCCTGCGCTTTTGCGGCCAGCTCCCAAAAAAGCGAGTTGAAAAATGGAGCTCAGGGGCACTGCAATTCACAAACCTGCAGAGTTATAACTGATAACTCTCGTCCACAAATATATTGAGGGAAGGCAACGAAGAGGATTTGAAAGCAAGGCAGAATTGCAGGAAACTGATTTCAGGAGGTAGATTCGAATCGCCTTTAAAGCACAGGAAAAGCGGCAAAACCTCGACAATGATGCCCTTGGCCAAAAAGGGCGTATGCGTTTTTTCCTGAATATATTCAGGAAAAAACGCATACGCCCTTTTTGGCCAACCAAGCAACCTGGAAAGGCAAATTAGCGCTACAAAGAAGTCTCGCTCCCCATCGGTCAAAAGGACCATGCTGAATAAAGTGTCAAAACCAGAAATGCAGGGCAGGCCATGGAGAAATGGGAGCCTTGCTACGCTGATGGGCGGGATGTAAATTGCCAACAGCCACTCTGGAGAAGTGTACGGTGTGTCCTGAAACACCTAAAAAACGCAGCTTAGAGAGCGTAGGGCACTTCCACTCATGGGCGTATAAATTGGGAAAACTAAAAATCAGCAAGACACAGGCACCCCAAAGTTTAGGGCTGCTCTGCTGACAAGAACCTCCACTTCCTTACACCTTAAATATCCCAGGAAAGAGAAAAATGGATAAAGACGTTGTGGTCCTGATGTACAATGGAATATCACTCAGCCATGAAATCAACGTCATAAGGCTAGTGGCAGCATGATGAGTGGATTTAGGTACGACGATTTTAAGTGAAATAAGTCAAACAGAAAACGACACTTATCATAAGATATCACTTATAGAGGGAATGTAAAAACCGCTACACTGGAACTGAATTACAAAACAGAACAGAGTCACACGTTTAGAAAACACACTATGGCTGCTTAACGGGAAAGGTGAGGTGGGGTGATGCGTAAAAGAAGGGTTTCAAATTAGCTCAGATACCGTTCCATAAACCCAATATGTAATAGACAAGACCTACTCCTTGCTCAGTGAACTGGACTCAACACCCCCTATTCAACGCCCAAGAATATATCTGACTAGTAAGAATCTTAAAACCTATGTGTTGATATCCCTCTGTAAGTGAGTCAAGTGGGTGTAAAGCGGCCTAAACACAGCAGTGAAAAGCAGCTAAACCCCATTATAAAAATCAACTACTTTTAAAAACCCGTGAAACAAAGACAGTGAAAGAGAGAGAAATTCTTACAAAATTCGTTCAGGGGCTGTGATGCCACCTGGATTGACCATATCTAGACCCACTGCTGATTGAGACATAAGGGTGAACACTCTTGGGGCTGAGAGGTTTGCTGAGGTTGGGTGAGCAAACGCAGACCCTTTAAAGTAATACTGCGTGGTACCCATCCCATGGGTCCCAAATCTCCAGGTTCAAGGGCATCTTCCTACATCGAAAACATGCATGAGACACCCAGAAGATGGTACACCGTGTGATCGGGAAAGGTTTCTAAAACGCACCTCATTTCTCATGTCCTTGTGCTCGGGTTCGCCATTCCAGCCGCTTTACTAGCAATCTCCCTCCTTGGAGAATCAGCACCTTTCACCTCCTGTTCCGTCCAGGTTGCCATTTGTCCTGAGGATGAACGGGAAGAGGGCCAAACAATGAGAGACTAGCTCTAGGTGTTGGGGCAGGCACAGGTCACTCTATTTTCCCATCAGGAAGAAGAATTAACCAGAGGCTCAGCTTGCCGCCCGGAACCAGAATAGGGCCTGAAGCAATCCTGCGCTTTTGCGGCCAGCTCCCAAAAAAGCGAGTTGAAAAATGGAGCTCAGGGGCACTGCAATTCACAAACCTGCAGAGTTATAACTGATAACTCTCGTCCACAAATATATTGAGGGAAGGCAACGAAGAGGATTTGAAAGCAAGGCAGAATTGCAGGAAACTGATTTCAGGAGGTAGATTCGAATCGCCTTTAAAGCACAGGAAAAGCGGCAAAACCTCGACAATGATGCCCTTGGCCAAAAAGGGCGTATGCGTTTTTTCCTGAATATATTCAGGAAAAAACGCATACGCCCTTTTTGGCCAACCAAGCAACCTGGAAAGGCAAATCAGCGCTACAAAGAAGTCTCGCTCCCCATCGGTCAAAAGGACCATGCTGAATAAAGTGTCAAAACCAGAAATGCAGGGCAGGCCATGGAGAAACGGGAGCCTTGCTACGCTGATGGGCGGGATGTAAATTGCCAACAGCCACTCTGGAGAAGTGTACGGTGTGTCCTGAAACACCTAAAAAACGCAGCTTAGAGAGCGTAGGGCACTTCCACTCATGGGCGTATAAATTGGGAAAACTAAAAATCAGCAAGACACAGGCACCCCAAAGTTTAGGGCTGCTCTGCTGACAAGAACCTCCACTTCCTTACACCTTAAATATCCCAGGAAAGAGAAAAATGGATAAAGACGTTGTGGTCCTGATGTACAATGGAATATCACTCAGCCATGAAATCAACGTCATAAGGCTAGTGGCAGCATGATGAGTAGATTTAGGTACGACGATTCTAAGTGAAATAAGTCAAACAGAAAACGACACTTATCATAAGATATCACTTATAGAGGGAAAGTAAAAACCGCTACACTGGAACTGAATTACAAAACAGAACAGAGTCACACGTTTAGAAAACACACTATGGCTGCTTAACGGGAAAGGTGAGGTGGGGTGATGCGTAAAAGAAGGGTTTCAAATTAGCTCAGATACCGTTCCATAAACCCAATATGTAATAGACAAGACCTACTCCTTGCTCAGTGAACTTGACTCAACACCCCCTATTCAACGCCCAAGAATATATCTGACTAGTAAGAATCTTAAAACCTATGTGTTGATATCCCTCTGTAAGTGAGTCAAGTGGGTGTAAAGCGGCCTAAACACAGCAGTGAAAAGCAGCTAAACCCCATTATAAAAATCAACTACTTTTAAAAACCCGTGAAACAAAAACAGTGAAAGACAGAGAAATTCTTACAAAATTCGTTCAGGGGCTGTGATGCCACCTGGATTGACCATATCTAGACCCACTGCTGATTGAGACATAAGGGTGAACACTCTTGGGGCTGAGAGGTTTGGTGAGGTTGGGTGAGCAAACGCAGACCCTTTAAAGTAATACTGCGTGGAACCCATCCCATGGGTCCCAAATCTCCAGGTTCAAGGGCATCTTCCTACATCGAAAACATGCATGAGACACCCAGAAGATGGTACACCGTGTGATCGGGAAAGGTTTCTAAAACGCACCTCATTTCTCATGTCCTTGTGCTCGGGTTCGCCATTCCAGCCGCTTTACTAGCAATCTCCCTCCTTGGAGAATCAGCACCTTTCACCTCCTGTTCCGTCCAGGTTGCCATTTGTCCTGAGGATGAACGGGAAGAGGGCCAAACAATGAGAGACTAGCTCTAGGTGTTGGGGCAGGCACAGGTCACTCTATTTTCCCATCAGGAAGAAGAATTAACCAGAGGCTCAGCTTGCCGCCCGGAACCAGAATAGGGCCTGAAGCAATCCTGCGCTTTTGCGGCCAGCTCCCAAAAAAGCGAGTTGAAAAATGGAGCTCAGGGGCACTGCAATTCACAAACCTGCAGAGTTATAACTGATAACTCTCGTCCACAAATATATTGAGGGAAGGCAACGAAGAGGATTTGAAAGCAAGGCAGAATTGCAGGAAACTGATTTCAGGAGGTAGATTCGAATCGCCTTTAAAGCACAGGAAAAGCGGCAAAACCTCGACAATGATGCCCTTGGCCAAAAAGGGCGTATGCGTTTTTTCCTGAATATATTCAGGAAAAAACGCATACGCCCTTTTTGGCCAACCAAGCAACCTGGAAAGGCAAATCAGCGCTACAAAGAAGTCTCGCTTCCCATCGGTCAAAAGGACCATGCTGAATAAAGTGTCAAAACCAGAAATGCAGGGCAGGCCATGGAGAAATGGGAGCCTTGCTACGCTGATGGGCGGGATGTAAATTGCCAACAGCCACTCTGGAGAAGTGTACGGTGTGTCCTGAAACACCTAAAAAACGCAGCTTAGAGAGCGTAGGGCACTTCCACTCATTGGCGTATAAATTGGGAAAACTAAAAATCAGCAAGACACAGGCACCCCAAAGTTTAGGGCTGCTCTGCTGACAAGAACCTCCACTTCCTTACACCTTAAATATCCCAGGAAAGAGAAAAATGGATAAAGACGTTGTGGTCCTGATGTACAATGGAATATCACTCAGCCATGAAATCAACGTCATAAGGCTAGTGGCAGCATGATGAGTGGATTTAGGTACGACAATTTTAAGTGAAATAAGTCAAACAGAAAACGACACTTATCATAAGATATCACTTATAGAGGGAATGTAAAAACCGCTACACTGGAACTGAATTACAAAACAGAACAGAGTCACACGTTTAGAAAACACACTATGGCTGCTTAAAGGGAAAGGTGAGGTGGGGTGATGCGTAAAAGAAGGGTTTCAAATTAGCTCAGATACCGTTCCATAAACCCAATATGTAATAGACAAGACCTACTCCTTGCTCAGTGAACTGGACTCAACACCCCCTATTCAACGCCCAAGAATATATCTGACTAGTAAGAATCTTAAAACTTATGTGTTGATATCCCTCTGTAAGTGAGTCAAGTGGGTGTAAAGCGGCCTAAACACAGCAGTGAAAAGCAGCTAAACCCCATTATAAAAATCAACTACTTTTAAAACCCCGTGAAACAAAGACAGTGAAAGAGAGAGAAATTCTTACAAAATTCGTTCAGGGGCTGTGATGCCACCTGGATTGACCATATCTAGACCCACTGCTGATTGAGACATAAGGGTGAACACTCTTGGGGCTGAGAGGTTTGCTGAGGTTGGGTGAGCAAACGCAGACCCTTTAAAGTAATACTGCGTGGTACCCATCCCATGGGTCCCAAATCTCCAGGTTCAAGGGCATCTTCCTACATCGAAAACATGCATGAGACACCCAGAAGATGGTACACCGTGTGATCGGGAAAGGTTTCTAAAACGCACCTCATTTCTCATGTCCTTGTGCTCGGGTTCGCCATTCCAGCCGCTTTACTAGCAATCTCCCTCCTTGGAGAATCAGCACCTTTCACCTCCTGTTCCGTCCAGGTTGCCATTTGTCCTGAGGATGAACGGGAAGAGGGCCAAACAATGAGAGACTAGCTCTAGGTGTTGGGGCAGGCACAGGTCACTCTATTTTCCCATCAGGAAGAAGAATTAACCAGAGGCTCAGCTTGCCGCCCGGAACCAGAATAGGGCCTGAAGCAATCCTGCGCTTTTGCGGCCAGCTCCCAAAAAAGCGAGTTGAAAAATGGAGCTCAGGGGCACTGCAATTCACAAACCTGCAGAGTTATAACTGATAACTCTCGTCCACAAATATATTGAGGGAAGGCAACGAAGAGGATTTGAAAGCAAGGCAGAATTGCAGGAAACTGATTTCAGGAGGTAGATTCGAATCGCCTTTAAAGCACAGGAAAAGCGGCAAAACCTCGACAATGATGCCCTTGGCCAAAAAGGGCGTATGCGTTTTTTCCTGAATATATTCAGGAAAAAACGCATACGCCCTTTTTGGCCAACCAAGCAACCTGGAAAGGCAAATCAGCGCTACAAAGAAGTCTCGCTTCCCATCGGTCAAAAGGACCATGCTGAATAAAGTGTCAAAACCAGAAATGCAGGGCAGGCCATGGAGAAACGGGAGCCTTGCTACGCTGATGGGCGGGATGTAAATTGCCAACAGCCACTCTGGAGAAGTGTACGGTGTGTCCTGAAACACCTAAAAAACGCAGCTTAGAGAGCGTAGGGCACTTCCACTCATGGGCGTATAAATTGGGAAAACTAAAAATCAGCAAGACACAGGCACCCCAAAGTTTAGGGCTGCTCTGCTGACAAGAACCTCCACTTCCTTACACCTTAAATATCCCAGGAAAGAGAAAAATGGATAAAGACGTTGTGGTCCTGATGTACAATGGAATATCACTCAGCCATGAAATCAACGTCATAAGGCTAGTGGCAGCATGATGAGTGGATTTAGGTACGACGATTTTAAGTGAAATAAGTCAAACAGAAAACGACACTTATCATAAGATATCACTTATAGAGGGAATGTAAAAACCGCTACACTGGAACTGAATTACAAAACAGAACAGAGTCACACGTTTAGAAAACACACTATGGCTGCTTAACGGGAAAGGTGAGGTGGGGTGATGCGTAAAAGAAGGGTTTCAAATTAGCTCAGATACCGTTCCATAAACCCAATATGTAATAGACAAGACCTACTCCTTGCTCAGTGAACTGGACTCAACACCCCCTATTCAACGCCCAAGAATATATCTGACTAGTAAGAATCTTAAAACCTATGTGTTGATATCCCTCTGTAAGTGAGTCAAGTGGGTGTAAAGCGGCCTAAACACAGCAGTGAAAAGCAGCTAAACCCCATTATAAAAATCAACTACTTTTAAAAACCCGTGAAACAAAGACAGTGAAAGAGAGAGAAATTCTTACAAAATTCGTTCAGGGGCTGTGATGCCACCTGGATTGACCATATCTAGACCCACTGCTGATTGAGACATAAGGGTGAACACTCTTGGGGCTGAGAGGTTTGCTGAGGTTGGGTGAGCAAACGCAGACCCTTTAAAGTAATACTGCGTGGTACCCATCCCATGGGTCCCAAATCTCCAGGTTCAAGGGCATCTTCCTACATCGAAAACATGCATGAGACACCCAGAAGATGGTACACCGTGTGATCGGGAAAGGTTTCTAAAACGCACCTCATTTCTCATGTCCTTGTGCTCGGGTTCGCCATTCCAGCCGCTTTACTAGCAATCTCCCTCCTTGGAGAATCAGCACCTTTCACCTCCTGTTCCGTCCAGGTTGCCATTTGTCCTGAGGATGAACGGGAAGAGGGCCAAACAATGAGAGAGTAGCTCTAGGTGTTGGGGCAGGCACAGGTCACTCTATTTTCCCATCAGGAAGAAGAATTAACCAGAGGCTCAGCTTGCCGCCCGGAACCAGAATAGGGCCTGAAGCAATCCTGCGCTTTTGCGGCCAGCTCCCAAAAAAGCGAGTTGAAAAATGGAGCTCAGGGGCACTGCAATTCACAAACCTGCAGAGTTATAACTGATAACTCTCGTCCACAAATATATTGAGGGAAGGCAACGAAGAGGATTTGAAAGCAAGGCAGAATTGCAGGAAACTGATTTCAGGAGGTAGATTCGAATCGCCTTTAAAGCACAGGAAAAGCGGCAAAACCTCGACAATGATGCCCTTGGCCAAAAAGGGCGTATGCGTTTTTTCCTGAATATATTCAGGAAAAAACGCATACGCCCTTTTTGGCCAACCAAGCAACCTGGAAAGGCAAATCAGCGCTACAAAGAAGTCTCGCTCCCCATCGGTCAAAAGGACCATGCTGAATAAAGTGTCAAAACCAGAAATGCAGGGCAGGCCATGGAGAAACGGGAGCCTTGCTACGCTGATGGGCGGGATGTAAATTGCCAACAGCCACTCTGGAGAAGTGTACGGTGTGTCCTGAAACACCTAAAAAACGCAGCTTAGAGAGCGTAGGGCACTTCCACTCATGGGCGTATAAATTGGGAAAACTAAAAATCAGCAAGACACAGGCACCCCAAAGTTTAGGGCTGCTCTGCTGACAAGAACCTCCACTTCCTTACACCTTAAATATCCCAGGAAAGAGAAAAATGGATAAAGACGTTGTGGTCCTGATGTACAATGGAATATCACTCAGCCATGAAATCAACGTCATAAGGCTAGTGGCAGCATGATGAGTGGATTTAGGTACGACGATTCTAAGAGAAATAAGTCAAACAGAAAACGACACTTATCATAAGATATCACTTATAGAGGGAAAGTAAAAACCGCTACACTGGAACTGAATTACAAAACAGAACAGAGTCACACGTTTAGAAAACACACTATGGCTGCTTAACGGGAAAGGTGAGGTGGGGTGATGCGTAAAAGAAGGGTTTCAAATTAGCTCAGATACCGTTCCATAAACCCAATATGTAATAGACAAGACCTACTCCTTGCTCAGTGAACTTGACTCAACACCCCCTATTGAACGCCCAAGAATATATCTGACTAGTAAGAATCTTAAAACCTATGTGTTGATATCCCTCTGTAAGTGAGTCAAGTGGGTGTAAAGCGGCCTAAACACAGCAGTGAAAAGCAGCTAAACCCCATTATAAAAATCAACTACTTTTAAAACCCCGTGAAACAAAGACAGTGAAAGAGAGAGAAATTCTTACAAAATTCGTTCAGGGGCTGTGATGCCACCTGGATTGACCATATCTAGACCCACTGCTGATTGAGACATAAGGGTGAACACTCTTGGGGCTGAGAGGTTTGCTGAGGTTGGGTGAGCAAACGCAGACCCTTTAAAGTAATACTGCGTGGTACCCATCCCATGGGTCCCAAATCTCCAGGTTCAAGGGCATCTTCCTACATCGAAAACATGCATGAGACACCCAGAAGATGGTACACCGTGTGATCGGGAAAGGTTTCTAAAACGCACCTCATTTCTCATGTCCTTGTGCTCGGGTTCGCCATTCCAGCCGCTTTACTAGCAATCTCCCTCCTTGGAGAATCAGCACCTTTCACCTCCTGTTCCGTCCAGGTTGCCATTTGTCCTGAGGATGAACGGGAAGAGGGCCAAACAATGAGAGACTAGCTCTAGGTGTTGGGGCAGGCACAGGTCACTCTATTTTCCCATCAGGAAGAAGAATTAACCAGAGGCTCAGCTTGCCGCCCGGAACCAGAATAGGGCCTGAAGCAATCCTGCGCTTTTGCGGCCAGCTCCCAAAAAAGCGAGTTGAAAAATGGAGCTCAGGGGCACTGCAATTCACAAACCTGCAGAGTTATAACTGATAACTCTCGTCCACAAATATATTGAGGGAAGGCAACGAAGAGGATTTGAAAGCAAGGCAGAATTGCAGGAAACTGATTTCAGGAGGTAGATTCGAATCGCCTTTAAAGCACAGGAAAAGCGGCAAAACCTCGACAATGATGCCCTTGGCCAAAAAGGGCGTATGCGTTTTTTCCTGAATATATTCAGGAAAAAACGCATACGCCCTTTTTGGCCAACCAAGCAACCTGGAAAGGCAAATCAGCGCTACAAAGAAGTCTCGCTTCCCATCGGTCAAAAGGACCATGCTGAATAAAGTGTCAAAACCAGAAATGCAGGGCAGGCCATGGAGAAATGGGAGCCTTGCTACGCTGATGGGCGGGATGTAAATTGCCAACAGCCACTCTGGAGAAGTGTACGGTGTGTCCTGAAACACCTAAAAAACGCAGCTTAGAGAGCGTAGGGCACTTCCACTCATGGGCGTATAAATTGGGAAAACTAAAAATCAGCAAGACACATGCACCCCAAAGTTTAGGGCTGCTCTGCTGACAAGAACCTCCACTTCGTTACACCTTAAATATCCCAGGAAAGAGAAAAAGGGATAAAGACGTTGTGGTCCTTATGTACAATGGAATATCACTCAGCCATGAAATCAACGTCATAAGGCTAGTGGCAGCATGATGAGTGGATTTAGGTACGACGATTTTAAGTGAAATAAGTCAAACAGAAAACGACACTTATCATAAGATATCACTTATAGAGGGAATGTAAAAACCGCTACACTGGAACTGAATTACAAAACAGAACAGAGTCACACGTTTAGAAAACACACTATGGCTGCTTAACGGGAAAGGTGAGGTGGGGTGATGCGTAAAAGAAGGGTTTCAAATTAGCTCAGATACCGTTCCATAAACCCAATATGTAATAGACAAGACCTACTCCTTGCTCAGTGAACTGGACTCAACACCCCCTATTGAACGCCCAAGAATATATCTGACTAGTAAGAATCTTAAAACCTATGTGTTGATATCCCTCTGTAAGTGAGTCAAGTGGGTGTAAAGCGGCCTAAACACAGCAGTGAAAAGCAGCTAAACCCCATTATAAAAATCAACTACTTTTAAAAACCCGTGAAACAAAGACAGTGAAAGAGAGAGAAATTCTTACAAAATTCGTTCAGGGGCTGTGATGCCACCTGGATTGACCATATCTAGACCCACTGCTGATTGAGACATAAGGGTGAACACTCTTGGGGCTGAGAGGTTTGCTGAGGTTGGGTGAGCAAACGCAGACCCTTTAAAGTAATACTGCGTGGTACCCATCCCATGGGTCCCAAATCTCCAGGTTCAAGGGCATCTTCCTACATCGAAAACATGCATGAGACACCCAGAAGATGGTACACCGTGTGATCGGGAAAGGTTTCTAAAACGCACCTCATTTCTCATGTCCTTGTGCTCGGGTTCGCCATTCCAGCCGCTTTACTAGCAATCTCCCTCCTTGGAGAATCAGCACCTTTCACCTCCTGTTCCGTCCAGGTTGCCATTTGTCCTGAGGATGAACGGGAAGAGGGCCAAACAATGAGAGACTAGCTCTAGGTGTTGGGGCAGGCACAGGTCACTCTATTTTCCCATCAGGAAGAAGAATTAACCAGAGGCTCAGCTTGCCGCCCGGAACCAGAATAGGGCCTGAAGCAATCCTGCGCTTTTGCGGCCAGCTCCCAAAAAAGCGAGTTGAAAAATGGAGCTCAGGGGCACTGCAATTCACAAACCTGCAGAGTTATAACTGATAACTCTCGTCCACAAATATATTGAGGGAAGGCAACGAAGAGGATTTGAAAGCAAGGCAGAATTGCAGGAAACTGATTTCAGGAGGTAGATTCGAATCGCCTTTAAAGCACAGGAAAAGCGGCAAAACCTCGACAATGATGCCCTTGGCCAAAAAGGGCGTATGCGTTTTTTCCTGAATATATTCAGGAAAAAACGCATACGCCCTTTTTGGCCAACCAAGCAACCTGGAAAGGCAAATCAGCGCTACAAAGAAGTCTCGCTCCCCATCGGTCAAAAGGACCATGCTGAATAAAGTGTCAAAACCAGAAATGCAGGGCAGGCCATGGAGAAACGGGAGCCTTGCTACGCTGATGGGCGGGATGTAAATTGCCAACAGCCACTCTGGAGAAGTGTACGGTGTGTCCTGAAACACCTAAAAAACGCAGCTTAGAGAGCGTAGGGCACTTCCACTCATGGGCGTATAAATTGGGAAAACTAAAAATCAGCAAGACACAGGCACCCCAAAGTTTAGGGCTGCTCTGCTGACAAGAACCTCCACTTCCTTACACCTTAAATATCCCAGGAAAGAGAAAAATGGATAAAGACGTTGTGGTCCTGATGTACAATGGAATATCACTCAGCCATGAAATCAACGTCATAAGGCTAGTGGCAGCATGATGAGTGGATTTAGGTACGACGATTCTAAGAGAAATAAGTCAAACAGAAAACGACACTTATCATAAGATATCACTTATAGAGGGAAAGTAAAAACCGCTACACTGGAACTGAATTACAAAACAGAACAGAGTCACACGTTTAGAAAACACACTATGGCTGCTTAACGGGAAAGGTGAGGTGGGGTGATGCGTAAAAGAAGGGTTTCAAATTAGCTCAGATACCGTTCCATAAACCCAATATGTAATAGACAAGACCTACTCCTTGCTCAGTGAACTTGACTCAACACCCCCTATTGAACGCCCAAGAATATATCTGACTAGTAAGAATCTTAAAACCTATGTGTTGATATCCCTCTGTAAGTGAGTCAAGTGGGTGTAAAGCGGCCTAAACACAGCAGTGAAAAGCAGCTAAACCCCATTATAAAAATCAACTACTTTTAAAACCCCGTGAAACAAAGACAGTGAAAGAGAGAGAAATTCTTACAAAATTCGTTCAGGGGCTGTGATGCCACCTGGATTGACCATATCTAGACCCACTGCTGATTGAGACATAAGGGTGAACACTCTTGGGGCTGAGAGGTTTGCTGAGGTTGGGTGAGCAAACGCAGACCCTTTAAAGTAATACTGCGTGGTACCCATCCCATGGGTCCCAAATCTCCAGGTTCAAGGGCATCTTCCTACATCGAAAACATGCATGAGACACCCAGAAGATGGTACACCGTGTGATCGGGAAAGGTTTCTAAAACGCACCTCATTTCTCATGTCCTTGTGCTCGGGTTCGCCATTCCAGCCGCTTTACTAGCAATCTCCCTCCTTGGAGAATCAGCACCTTTCACCTCCTGTTCCGTCCAGGTTGCCATTTGTCCTGAGGATGAACGGGAAGAGGGCCAAACAATGAGAGACTAGCTCTAGGTGTTGGGGCAGGCACAGGTCACTCTATTTTCCCATCAGGAAGAAGAATTAACCAGAGGCTCAGCTTGCCGCCCGGAACCAGAATAGGGCCTGAAGCAATCCTGCGCTTTTGCGGCCAGCTCCCAAAAAAGCGAGTTGAAAAATGGAGCTCAGGGGCACTGCAATTCACAAACCTGCAGAGTTATAACTGATAACTCTCGTCCACAAATATATTGAGGGAAGGCAACGAAGAGGATTTGAAAGCAAGGCAGAATTGCAGGAAACTGATTTCAGGAGGTAGATTCGAATCGCCTTTAAAGCACAGGAAAAGCGGCAAAACCTCGACAATGATGCCCTTGGCCAAAAAGGGCGTATGCGTTTTTTCCTGAATATATTCAGGAAAAAACGCATACGCCCTTTTTGGCCAACCAAGCAACCTGGAAAGGCAAATCAGCGCTACAAAGAAGTCTCGCTTCCCATCGGTCAAAAGGACCATGCTGAATAAAGTGTCAAAACCAGAAATGCAGGGCAGGCCATGGAGAAATGGGAGCCTTGCTACGCTGATGGGCGGGATGTAAATTGCCAACAGCCACTCTGGAGAAGTGTACGGTGTGTCCTGAAACACCTAAAAAACGCAGCTTAGAGAGCGTAGGGCACTTCCACTCATGGGCGTATAAATTGGGAAAACTAAAAATCAGCAAGACACATGCACCCCAAAGTTTAGGGCTGCTCTGCTGACAAGAACCTCCACTTCGTTACACCTTAAATATCCCAGGAAAGAGAAAAAGGGATAAAGACGTTGTGGTCCTTATGTACAATGGAATATCACTCAGCCATGAAATCAACGTCATAAGGCTAGTGGCAGCATGATGAGTGGATTTAGGTACGACGATTTTAAGTGAAATAAGTCAAACAGAAAACGACACTTATCATAAGATATCACTTATAGAGGGAATGTAAAAACCGCTACACTGGAACTGAATTACAAAACAGAACAGAGTCACACGTTTAGAAAACACACTATGGCTGCTTAACGGGAAAGGTGAGGTGGGGTGATGCGTAAAAGAAGGGTTTCAAATTAGCTCAGATACCGTTCCATAAACCCAATATGTAATAGACAAGACCTACTCCTTGCTCAGTGAACTGGACTCAACACCCCCTATTGAACGCCCAAGAATATATCTGACTAGTAAGAATCTTAAAACCTATGTGTTGATATCCCTCTGTAAGTGAGTCAAGTGGGTGTAAAGCGGCCTAAACACAGCAGTGAAAAGCAGCTAAACCCCATTATAAAAATCAACTACTTTTAAAAACCCGTGAAACAAAGACAGTGAAAGAGAGAGAAATTCTTACAAAATTCGTTCAGGGGCTGTGATGCCACCTGGATTGACCATATCTAGACCCACTGCTGATTGAGACATAAGGGTGAACACTCTTGGGGCTGAGAGGTTTGCTGAGGTTGGGTGAGCAAACGCAGACCCTTTAAAGTAATACTGCGTGGTACCCATCCCATGGGTCCCAAATCTCCAGGTTCAAGGGCATCTTCCTACATCGAAAACATGCATGAGACACCCAGAAGATGGTACACCGTGTGATCGGGAAAGGTTTCTAAAACGCACCTCATTTCTCATGTCCTTGTGCTCGGGTTCGCCATTCCAGCCGCTTTACTAGCAATCTCCCTCCTTGGAGAATCAGCACCTTTCACCTCCTGTTCCGTCCAGGTTGCCATTTGTCCTGAGGATGAACGGGAAGAGGGCCAAACAATGAGAGACTAGCTCTAGGTGTTGGGGCAGGCACAGGTCACTCTATTTTCCCATCAGGAAGAAGAATTAACCAGAGGCTCAGCTTGCCGCCCGGAACCAGAATAGGGCCTGAAGCAATCCTGCGCTTTTGCGGCCAGCTCCCAAAAAAGCGAGTTGAAAAATGGAGCTCAGGGGCACTGCAATTCACAAACCTGCAGAGTTATAACTGATAACTCTCGTCCACAAATATATTGAGGGAAGGCAACGAAGAGGATTTGAAAGCAAGGCAGAATTGCAGGAAACTGATTTCAGGAGGTAGATTCGAATCGCCTTTAAAGCACAGGAAAAGCGGCAAAACCTCGACAATGATGCCCTTGGCCAAAAAGGGCGTATGCGTTTTTTCCTGAATATATTCAGGAAAAAACGCATACGCCCTTTTTGGCCAACCAAGCAACCTGGAAAGGCAAATCAGCGCTACAAAGAAGTCTCGCTCCCCATCGGTCAAAAGGACCATGCTGAATAAAGTGTCAAAACCAGAAATGCAGGGCAGGCCATGGAGAAATGGGAGCCTTGCTACGCTGATGGGCGGGATGTAAATTGCCAACAGCCACTCTGGAGAAGTGTACGGTGTGTCCTGAAACACCTAAAAAACGCAGCTTAGAGAGCGTAGGGCACTTCCACTCATGGGCGTATAAATTGGGAAAACTAAAAATCAGCAAGACACAGGCACCCCAAAGTTTAGGGCTGCTCTGCTGACAAGAACCTCCACTTCCTTACACCTTAAATATCCCAGGAAAGAGAAAAATGGATAAAGACGTTGTGGTCCTGATGTACAATGGAATATCACTCAGCCATGAAATCAACGTCATAAGGCTAGTGGCAGCATGATGAGTGGATTTAGGTACGACGATTTTAAGTGAAATAAGTCAAACAGAAAACGACACTTATCATAAGATATCACTTATAGAGGGAATGTAAAAACCGCTACACTGGAACTGAATTACAAAACAGAACAGAGTCACACGTTTAGAAAACACACTATGGCTGCTTAACGGGAAAGGTGAGGTGGGGTGATGCGTAAAAGAAGGGTTTCAAATTAGCTCAGATACCGTTCCATAAACCCAATATGTAATAGACAAGACCTACTCCTTGCTCAGTGAACTGGACTCAACACCCCCTATTCAACGCCCAAGAATATATCTGACTAGTAAGAATCTTAAAACCTATGTGTTGATATCCCTCTGTAAGTGAGTCAAGTGGGTGTAAAGCGGCCTAAACACAGCAGTGAAAAGCAGCTAAACCCCATTATAAAAATCAACTACTTTTAAAAACCCGTGAAACAAAGACAGTGAAAGAGAGAGAAATTCTTACAAAATTCGTTCAGGGGCTGTGATGCCACCTGGATTGACCATATCTAGACCCACTGCTGATTGAGACATAAGGGTGAACACTCTTGGGGCTGAGAGGTTTGCTGAGGTTGGGTGAGCAAACGCAGACCCTTTAAAGTAATACTGCGTGGTACCCATCCCATGGGTCCCAAATCTCCAGGTTCAAGGGCATCTTCCTACATCGAAAACATGCATGAGACACCCAGAAGATGGTACACCGTGTGATCGGGAAAGGTTTCTAAAACGCACCTCATTTCTCATGTCCTTGTGCTCGGGTTCGCCATTCCAGCCGCTTTACTAGCAATCTCCCTCCTTGGAGAATCAGCACCTTTCACCTCCTGTTCCGTCCAGGTTGCCATTTGTCCTGAGGATGAACGGGAAGAGGGCCAAACAATGAGAGACTAGCTCTAGGTGTTGGGGCAGGCACAGGTCACTCTATTTTCCCATCAGGAAGAAGAATTAACCAGAGGCTCAGCTTGCCGCCCGGAACCAGAATAGGGCCTGAAGCAATCCTGCGCTTTTGCGGCCAGCTCCCAAAAAAGCGAGTTGAAAAATGGAGCTCAGGGGCACTGCAATTCACAAACCTGCAGAGTTATAACTGATAACTCTCGTCCACAAATATATTGAGGGAAGGCAACGAAGAGGATTTGAAAGCAAGGCAGAATTGCAGGAAACTGATTTCAGGAGGTAGATTCGAATCGCCTTTAAAGCACAGGAAAAGCGGCAAAACCTCGACAATGATGCCCTTGGCCAAAAAGGGCGTATGCGTTTTTTCCTGAATATATTCAGGAAAAAACGCATACGCCCTTTTTGGCCAACCAAGCAACCTGGAAAGGCAAATCAGCGCTACAAAGAAGTCTCGCTCCCCATCGGTCAAAAGGACCATGCTGAATAAAGTGTCAAAACCAGAAATGCAGGGCAGGCCATGGAGAAACGGGAGCCTTGCTACGCTGATGGGCGGGATGTAAATTGCCAACAGCCACTCTGGAGAAGTGTACGGTGTGTCCTGAAACACCTAAAAAACGCAGCTTAGAGAGCGTAGGGCACTTCCACTCATGGGCGTATAAATTGGGAAAACTAAAAATCAGCAAGACACAGGCACCCCAAAGTTTAGGGCTGCTCTGCTGACAAGAACCTCCACTTCCTTACACCTTAAATATCCCAGGAAAGAGAAAAATGGATAAAGACGTTGTGGTCCTGATGTACAATGGAATATCACTCAGCCATGAAATCAACGTCATAAGGCTAGTGGCAGCATGATGAGTGGATTTAGGTACGACGATTCTAAGTGAAATAAGTCAAACAGAAAACGACACTTATCATAAGATATCACTTATAGAGGGAAAGTAAAAACCGCTACACTGGAACTGAATTACAAAACAGAACAGAGTCACACGTTTAGAAAACACACTATGGCTGCTTAACGGGAAAGGTGAGGTGGGGTGATGCGTAAAAGAAGGGTTTCAAATTAGCTCAGATACCGTTCCATAAACCCAATATGTAATAGACAAGACCTACTCCTTGCTCAGTGAACTTGACTCAACACCCCCTATTCAACGCCCAAGAATATATCTGACTAGTAAGAATCTTAAAACCTATGTGTTGATATCCCTCTGTAAGTGAGTCAAGTGGGTGTAAAGCGGCCTAAACACAGCAGTGAAAAGCAGCTAAACCCCATTATAAAAATCAACTACTTTTAAAAACCCGTGAAACAAAAACAGTGAAAGACAGAGAAATTCTTACAAAATTCGTTCAGGGGCTGTGATGCCACCTGGATTGACCATATCTAGACCCACTGCTGATTGAGACATAAGGGTGAACACTCTTGGGGCTGAGAGGTTTGGTGAGGTTGGGTGAGCAAACGCAGACCCTTTAAAGTAATACTGCGTGGAACCCATCCCATGGGTCCCAAATCTCCAGGTTCAAGGGCATCTTCCTACATCGAAAACATGCATGAGACACCCAGAAGATGGTACACCGTGTGATCGGGAAAGGTTTCTAAAACGCACCTCATTTCTCATGTCCTTGTGCTCGGGTTCGCCATTCCAGCCGCTTTACTAGCAATCTCCCTCCTTGGAGAATCAGCACCTTTCACCTCCTGTTCCGTCCAGGTTGCCATTTGTCCTGAGGATGAACGGGAAGAGGGCCAAACAATGAGAGACTAGCTCTAGGTGTTGGGGCAGGCACAGGTCACTCTATTTTCCCATCAGGAAGAAGAATTAACCAGAGGCTCAGCTTGCCGCCCGGAACCAGAATAGGGCCTGAAGCAATCCTGCGCTTTTGCGGCCAGCTCCCAAAAAAGCGAGTTGAAAAATGGAGCTCAGGGGCACTGCAATTCACAAACCTGCAGAGTTATAACTGATAACTCTCGTCCACAAATATATTGAGGGAAGGCAACGAAGAGGATTTGAAAGCAAGGCAGAATTGCAGGAAACTGATTTCAGGAGGTAGATTCGAATCGCCTTTAAAGCACAGGAAAAGCGGCAAAACCTCGACAATGATGCCCTTGGCCAAAAAGGGCGTATGCGTTTTTTCCTGAATATATTCAGGAAAAAACGCATACGCCCTTTTTGGCCAACCAAGCAACCTGGAAAGGCAAATCAGCGCTACAAAGAAGTCTCGCTTCCCATCGGTCAAAAGGACCATGCTGAATAAAGTGTCAAAACCAGAAATGCAGGGCAGGCCATGGAGAAATGGGAGCCTTGCTACGCTGATGGGCGGGATGTAAATTGCCAACAGCCACTCTGGAGAAGTGTACGGTGTGTCCTGAAACACCTAAAAAACGCAGCTTAGAGAGCGTAGGGCACTTCCACTCATGGGCGTATAAATTGGGAAAACTAAAAATCAGCAAGACACAGGCACCCCAAAGTTTAGGGCTGCTCTGCTGACAAGAACCTCCACTTCCTTACACCTTAAATATCCCAGGAAAGAGAAAAATGGATAAAGACGTTGTGGTCCTTATGTACAATGGAATATCACTCAGCCATGAAATCAACGTCATAAGGCTAGTGGCAGCATGATGAGTGGATTTAGGTACGACGATTTTAAGTGAAATAAGTCAAACAGAAAACGACACTTATCATAAGATATCACTTATAGAGGGAATGTAAAAACCGCTACACTGGAACTGAATTACAAAACAGAACAGAGTCACACGTTTAGAAAACACACTATGGCTGCTTAAAGGGAAAGGTGAGGTGGGGTGATGCGTAAAAGAAGGGTTTCAAATTAGCTCAGATACCGTTCCATAAACCCAATATGTAATAGACAAGACCTACTCCTTGCTCAGTGAACTGGACTCAACACCCCCTATTCAACGCCCAAGAATATATCTGACTAGTAAGAATCTTAAAACTTATGTGTTGATATCCCTCTGTAAGTGAGTCAAGTGGGTGTAAAGCGGCCTAAACACAGCAGTGAAAAGCAGCTAAACCCCATTATAAAAATCAACTACTTTTAAAACCCCGTGAAACAAAGACAGTGAAAGAGAGAGAAATTCTTACAAAATTCGTTCAGGGGCTGTGATGCCACCTGGATTGACCATATCTAGACCCACTGCTGATTGAGACATAAGGGTGAACACTCTTGGGGCTGAGAGGTTTGCTGAGGTTGGGTGAGCAAACGCAGACCCTTTAAAGTAATACTGCGTGGTACCCATCCCATGGGTCCCAAATCTCCAGGTTCAAGGGCATCTTCCTACATCGAAAACATGCATGAGACACCCAGAAGATGGTACACCGTGTGATCGGGAAAGGTTTCTAAAACGCACCTCATTTCTCATGTCCTTGTGCTCGGGTTCGCCATTCCAGCCGCTTTACTAGCAATCTCCCTCCTTGGAGAATCAGCACCTTTCACCTCCTGTTCCGTCCAGGTTGCCATTTGTCCTGAGGATGAACGGGAAGAGGGCCAAAAAATGAGAGACTAGCTCTAGGTGTTGGGGCAGGCACAGGTCACTCTATTTTCCCATCAGGAAGAAGAATTAACCAGAGGCTCAGCTTGCCGCCCGGAACCAGAATAGGGCCTGAAGCAATCCTGCGCTTTTGCGGCCAGCTCCCAAAAAAGCGAGTTGAAAAATGGAGCTCAGGGGCACTGCAATTCACAAACCTGCAGAGTTATAACTGATAACTCTCGTCCACAAATATATTGAGGGAAGGCAACGAAGAGGATTTGAAAGCAAGGCAGAATTGCAGGAAACTGATTTCAGGAGGTAGATTCGAATCGCCTTTAAAGCACAGGAAAAGCGGCAAAACCTCGACAATGATGCCCTTGGCCAAAAAGGGCGTATGCGTTTTTTCCTGAATATATTCAGGAAAAAACGCATACGCCCTTTTTGGCCAACCAAGCAACCTGGAAAGGCAAATCAGCGCTACAAAGAAGTCTCGCTTCCCATCGGTCAAAAGGACCATGCTGAATAAAGTGTCAAAACCAGAAATGCAGGGCAGGCCATGGAGAAACGGGAGCCTTGCTACGCTGATGGGCGGGATGTAAATTGCCAACAGCCACTCTGGAGAAGTGTACGGTGTGTCCTGAAACACCTAAAAAACGCAGCTTAGAGAGCGTAGGGCACTTCCACTCATGGGCGTATAAATTGGGAAAACTAAAAATCAGCAAGACACAGGCACCCCAAAGTTTAGGGCTGCTCTGCTGACAAGAACCTCCACTTCCTTACACCTTAAATATCCCAGGAAAGAGAAAAATGGATAAAGACGTTGTGGTCCTGATGTACAATGGAATATCACTCAGCCATGAAATCAACGTCATAAGGCTAGTGGCAGCATGATGAGTGGATTTAGGTACGACAATTTTAAGTGAAATAAGTCAAACAGAAAACGACACTTATCATAAGATATCACTTATAGAGGGAATGTAAAAACCGCTACACTGGAACTGAATTACAAAACAGAACAGAGTCACACGTTTAGAAAACACACTATGGCTGCTTAACGGGAAAGGTGAGGTGGGGTGATGCGTAAAAGAAGGGTTTCAAATTAGCTCAGATACCGTTCCATAAACCCAATATGTAATAGACAAGACCTACTCCTTGCTCAGTGAACTGGACTCAACACCCCCTATTCAACGCCCAAGAATATATCTGACTAGTAAGAATCTTAAAACCTATGTGTTGATATCCCTCTGTAAGTGAGTCAAGTGGGTGTAAAGCGGCCTAAACACAGCAGTGAAAAGCAGCTAAACCCCATTATAAAAATCAACTACTTTTAAAAACCCGTGAAACAAAGACAGTGAAAGAGAGAGAAATTCTTACAAAATTCGTTCAGGGGCTGTGATGCCACCTGGATTGACCATATCTAGACCCACTGCTGATTGAGACATAAGGGTGAACACTCTTGGGGCTGAGAGGTTTGCTGAGGTTGGGTGAGCAAACGCAGACCCTTTAAAGTAATACTGCGTGGTACCCATCCCATGGGTCCCAAATCTCCAGGTTCAAGGGCATCTTCCTACATCGAAAACATGCATGAGACACCCAGAAGATGGTACACCGTGTGATCGGGAAAGGTTTCTAAAACGCACCTCATTTCTCATGTCCTTGTGCTCGGGTTCGCCATTCCAGCCGCTTTACTAGCAATCTCCCTCCTTGGAGAATCAGCACCTTTCACCTCCTGTTCCGTCCAGGTTGCCATTTGTCCTGAGGATGAACGGGAAGAGGGCCAAACAATGAGAGACTAGCTCTAGGTGTTGGGGCAGGCACAGGTCACTCTATTTTCCCATCAGGAAGAAGAATTAACCAGAGGCTCAGCTTGCCGCCCGGAACCAGAATAGGGCCTGAAGCAATCCTGCGCTTTTGCGGCCAGCTCCCAAAAAAGCGAGTTGAAAAATGGAGCTCAGGGGCACTGCAATTCACAAACCTGCAGAGTTATAACTGATAACTCTCGTCCACAAATATATTGAGGGAAGGCAACGAAGAGGATTTGAAAGCAAGGCAGAATTGCAGGAAACTAATTTCAGGAGGTAGATTCGAATCGCCTTTAAAGCACAGGAAAAGCGGCAAAACCTCGACAATGATGCCCTTGGCCAAAAAGGGCGTATGCGTTTTTTCCTGAATATATTCAGGAAAAAACGCATACGCCCTTTTTGGCCAACCAAGCAACCTGGAAAGGCAAATCAGCGCTACAAAGAAGTCTCGCTCCCCATCGGTCAAAAGGACCATGCTGAATAAAGTGTCAAAACCAGAAATGCAGGGCAGGCCATGGAGAAACGGGAGCCTTGCTACGCTGATGGGCGGGATGTAAATTGCCAACAGCCACTCTGGAGAAGTGTACGGTGTGTCCTGAAACACCTAAAAAACGCAGCTTAGAGAGCGTAGGGCACTTCCACTCATGGGCGTATAAATTGGGAAAACTAAAAATCAGCAAGACACAGGCACCCCAAAGTTTAGGGCTGCTCTGCTGACAAGAACCTCCACTTCCTTACACCTTAAATATCCCAGGAAAGAGAAAAATGGATAAAGACGTTGTGGTCCTGATGTACAATGGAATATCACTCAGCCATGAAATCAACGTCATAAGGCTAGTGGCAGCATGATGAGTGGATTTAGGTACGACGATTCTAAGAGAAATAAGTCAAACAGAAAACGACACTTATCATAAGATATCACTTATAGAGGGAAAGTAAAAACCGCTACACTGGAACTGAATTACAAAACAGAACAGAGTCACACGTTTAGAAAACACACTATGGCTGCTTAACGGGAAAGGTGAGGTGGGGTGATGCGTAAAAGAAGGGTTTCAAATTAGCTCAGATACCGTTCCATAAACCCAATATGTAATAGACAAGACCTACTCCTTGCTCAGTGAACTTGACTCAACACCCCCTATTGAACGCCCAAGAATATATCTGACTAGTAAGAATCTTAAAATCTATGTGTTGATATCCCTCTGTAAGTGAGTCAAGTGGGTGTAAAGCGGCCTAAACACAGCAGTGAAAAGCAGCTAAACCCCATTATAAAAATCAACTACTTTTAAAACCCCGTGAAACAAAGACAGTGAAAGAGAGAGAAATTCTTACAAAATTCGTTCAGGGGCTGTGATGCCACCTGGATTGACCATATCTAGACCCACTGCTGATTGAGACATAAGGGTGAACACTCTTGGGGCTGAGAGGTTTGCTGAGGTTGGGTGAGCAAACGCAGACCCTTTAAAGTAATACTGCGTGGTACCCATCCCATGGGTCCCAAATCTCCAGGTTCAAGGGCATCTTCCTACATCGAAAACATGCATGAGACACCCAGAAGATGGTACACCGTGTGATCGGGAAAGGTTTCTAAAACGCACCTCATTTCTCATGTCCTTGTGCTCGGGTTCGCCATTCCAGCCGCTTTACTAGCAATCTCCCTCCTTGGAGAATCAGC
Organism: Eschrichtius robustus; assembly: GCF_028021215.1. Classification (NCBI taxonomy): domain Eukaryota; kingdom Metazoa; phylum Chordata; class Mammalia; order Artiodactyla; family Eschrichtiidae; genus Eschrichtius; species Eschrichtius robustus. The sequence goes on along the minus strand of NC_090824.1, from coordinate 101,798,321 downwards.
ACCTTTCACCTCCTGTTCCGTCCAGGTTGCCATTTGTCCTGAGGATGAACGGGAAGAGGGCCAAACAATGAGAGACTAGCTCTAGGTGTTGGGGCAGGCACAGGTCACTCTATTTTCCCATCAGGAAGAAGAATTAACCAGAGGCTCAGCTTGCCGCCCGGAACCAGAATAGGGCCTGAAGCAATCCTGCGCTTTTGCGGCCAGCTCCCAAAAAAGCGAGTTGAAAAATGGAGCTCAGGGGCACTGCAATTCACAAACCTGCAGAGTTATAACTGATAACTCTCGTCCACAAATATATTGAGGGAAGGCAACGAAGAGGATTTGAAAGCAAGGCAGAATTGCAGGAAACTGATTTCAGGAGGTAGATTCGAATCGCCTTTAAAGCACAGGAAAAGCGGCAAAACCTCGACAATGATGCCCTTGGCCAAAAAGGGCGTATGCGTTTTTTCCTGAATATATTCAGGAAAAAACGCATACGCCCTTTTTGGCCAACCAAGCAACCTGGAAAGGCAAATCAGCGCTACAAAGAAGTCTCGCTTCCCATCGGTCAAAAGGACCATGCTGAATAAAGTGTCAAAACCAGAAATGCAGGGCAGGCCATGGAGAAATGGGAGCCTTGCTACGCTGATGGGCGGGATGTAAATTGCCAACAGCCACTCTGGAGAAGTGTACGGTGTGTCCTGAAACACCTAAAAAACGCAGCTTAGAGAGCGTAGGGCACTTCCACTCATGGGCGTATAAATTGGGAAAACTAAAAATCAGCAAGACACATGCACCCCAAAGTTTAGGGCTGCTCTGCTGACAAGAACCTCCACTTCGTTACACCTTAAATATCCCAGGAAAGAGAAAAAGGGATAAAGACGTTGTGGTCCTTATGTACAATGGAATATCACTCAGCCATGAAATCAACGTCATAAGGCTAGTGGCAGCATGATGAGTGGATTTAGGTACGACGATTTTAAGTGAAATAAGTCAAACAGAAAACGACACTTATCATAAGATATCACTTATAGAGGGAATGTAAAAACCGCTACACTGGAACTGAATTACAAAACAGAACAGAGTCACACGTTTAGAAAACACACTATGGCTGCTTAACGGGAAAGGTGAGGTGGGGTGATGCGTAAAAGAAGGGTTTCAAATTAGCTCAGATACCGTTCCATAAACCCAATATGTAATAGACAAGACCTACTCCTTGCTCAGTGAACTGGACTCAACACCCCCTATTGAACGCCCAAGAATATATCTGACTAGTAAGAATCTTAAAACCTATGTGTTGATATCCCTCTGTAAGTGAGTCAAGTGGGTGTAAAGCGGCCTAAACACAGCAGTGAAAAGCAGCTAAACCCCATTATAAAAATCAACTACTTTTAAAAACCCGTGAAACAAAGACAGTGAAAGAGAGAGAAATTCTTACAAAATTCGTTCAGGGGCTGTGATGCCACCTGGATTGACCATATCTAGACCCACTGCTGATTGAGACATAAGGGTGAACACTCTTGGGGCTGAGAGGTTTGCTGAGGTTGGGTGAGCAAACGCAGACCCTTTAAAGTAATACTGCGTGGTACCCATCCCATGGGTCCCAAATCTCCAGGTTCAAGGGCATCTTCCTACATCGAAAACATGCATGAGACACCCAGAAGATGGTACACCGTGTGATCGGGAAAGGTTTCTAAAACGCACCTCATTTCTCATGTCCTTGTGCTCGGGTTCGCCATTCCAGCCGCTTTACTAGCAATCTCCCTCCTTGGAGAATCAGCACCTTTCACCTCCTGTTCCGTCCAGGTTGCCATTTGTCCTGAGGATGAACGGGAAGAGGGCCAAACAATGAGAGACTAGCTCTAGGTGTTGGGGCAGGCACAGGTCACTCTATTTTCCCATCAGGAAGAAGAATTAACCAGAGGCTCAGCTTGCCGCCCGGAACCAGAATAGGGCCTGAAGCAATCCTGCGCTTTTGCGGCCAGCTCCCAAAAAAGCGAGTTGAAAAATGGAGCTCAGGGGCACTGCAATTCACAAACCTGCAGAGTTATAACTGATAACTCTCGTCCACAAATATATTGAGGGAAGGCAACGAAGAGGATTTGAAAGCAAGGCAGAATTGCAGGAAACTGATTTCAGGAGGTAGATTCGAATCGCCTTTAAAGCACAGGAAAAGCGGCAAAACCTCGACAATGATGCCCTTGGCCAAAAAGGGCGTATGCGTTTTTTCCTGAATATATTCAGGAAAAAACGCATACGCCCTTTTTGGCCAACCAAGCAACCTGGAAAGGCAAATCAGCGCTACAAAGAAGTCTCGCTTCCCATCGGTCAAAAGGACCATGCTGAATAAAGTGTCAAAACCAGAAATGCAGGGCAGGCCATGGAGAAATGGGAGCCTTGCTACGCTGATGGGCGGGATGTAAATTGCCAACAGCCACTCTGGAGAAGTGTACGGTGTGTCCTGAAACACCTAAAAAACGCAGCTTAGAGAGCGTAGGGCACTTCCACTCATGGGCGTATAAATTGGGAAAACTAAAAATCAGCAAGACACAGGCACCCCAAAGTTTAGGGCTGCTCTGCTGACAAGAACCTCCACTTCCTTACACCTTAAATATCCCAGGAAAGAGAAAAATGGATAAAGACGTTGTGGTCCTTATGTACAATGGAATATCACTCAGCCATGAAATCAACGTCATAAGGCTAGTGGCAGCATGATGAGTGGATTTAGGTACGACGATTTTAAGTGAAATAAGTCAAACAGAAAACGACACTTATCATAAGATATCACTTATAGAGGGAATGTAAAAACCGCTACACTGGAACTGAATTACAAAACAGAACAGAGTCACACGTTTAGAAAACACACTATGGCTGCTTAACGGGAAAGGTGAGGTGGGGTGATGCGTAAAAGAAGGGTTTCAAATTAGCTCAGATACCGTTCCATAAACCCAATATGTAATAGACAAGACCTACTCCTTGCTCAGTGAACTGGACTCAACACCCCCTATTGAACGCCCAAGAATATATCTGACTAGTAAGAATCTTAAAACCTATGTGTTGATATCCCTCTGTAAGTGAGTCAAGTGGGTGTAAAGCGGCCTAAACACAGCAGTGAAAAGCAGCTAAACCCCATTATAAAAATCAACTACTTTTAAAACCCCGTGAAACAAAGACAGTGAAAGAGAGAGAAATTCTTACAAAATTCGTTCAGGGGCTGTGATGCCACCTGGATTGACCATATCTAGACCCACTGCTGATTGAGACATAAGGGTGAACACTCTTGGGGCTGAGAGGTTTGCTGAGGTTGGGTGAGCAAACGCAGACCCTTTAAAGTAATACTGCGTGGTACCCATCCCATGGGTCCCAAATCTCCAGGTTCAAGGGCATCTTCCTACATCGAAAACATGCATGAGACACCCAGAAGATGGTACACCGTGTGATCGGGAAAGGTTTCTAAAACGCACCTCATTTCTCATGTCCTTGTGCTCGGGTTCGCCATTCCAGCCGCTTTACTAGCAATCTCCCTCCTTGGAGAATCAGCACCTTTCACCTCCTGTTCCGTCCAGGTTGCCATTTGTCCTGAGGATGAACGGGAAGAGGGCCAAACAATGAGAGACTAGCTCTAGGTGTTGGGGCAGGCACAGGTCACTCTATTTTCCCATCAGGAAGAAGAATTAACCAGAGGCTCAGCTTGCCGCCCGGAACCAGAATAGGGCCTGAAGCAATCCTGCGCTTTTGCGGCCAGCTCCCAAAAAAGCGAGTTGAAAAATGGAGCTCAGGGGCACTGCAATTCACAAACCTGCAGAGTTATAACTGATAACTCTCGTCCACAAATATAGTGAGGGAAGGCAACGAAGAGGATTTGAAAGCAAGGCAGAATTGCAGGAAACTGATTTCAGGAGGTAGATTCGAATCGCCTTTAAAGCACAGGAAAAGCGGCAAAACCTCGACAATGATGCCCTTGGCCAAAAAGGGCGTATGCGTTTTTTCCTGAATATATTCAGGAAAAAACGCATACGCCCTTTTTGGCCAACCAAGCAACCTGGAAAGGCAAATCAGCGCTACAAAGAAGTCTCGCTTCCCATCGGTCAAAAGGACCATGCTGAATAAAGTGTCAAAACCAGAAATGCAGGGCAGGCCATGGAGAAATGGGAGCCTTGCTACGCTGATGGGCGGGATGTAAATTGCCAACAGCCACTCTGGAGAAGTGTACGGTGTGTCCTGAAACACCTAAAAAACGCAGCTTAGAGAGCGTAGGGCACTTCCACTCATGGGCGTATAAATTGGGAAAACTAAAAATCAGCAAGACACAGGCACCCCAAAGTTTAGGGCTGCTCTGCTGACAAGAACCTCCACTTCCTTACACCTTAAATATCCCAGGAAAGAGAAAAATGGATAAAGACGTTGTGGTCCTTATGTACAATGGAATATCACTCAGCCATGAAATCAACGTCATAAGGCTAGTGGCAGCATGATGAGTGGATTTAGGTACGACGATTTTAAGTGAAATAAGTCAAACAGAAAACGACACTTATCATAAGATATCACTTATAGAGGGAATGTAAAAACCGCTACAGTGGAACTGAATTACAAAACAGAACAGAGTCACACGTTTAGAAAACACACTATGGCTGCTTAACGGGAAAGGTGAGGTGGGGTGATGCGTAAAAGAAGGGTTTCAAATTAGCTCAGATACCGTTCCATAAACCCAATATGTAATAGACAAGACCTACTCCTTGCTCAGTGAACTGGACTCAACACCCCCTATTGAACGCCCAAGAATATATCTGACTAGTAAGAATCTTAAAACCTATGTGTTGATATCCCTCTGTAAGTGAGTCAAGTGGGTGTAAAGCGGCCTAAACACAGCAGTGAAAAGCAGCTAAACCCCATTATAAAAATCAACTACTTTTAAAACCCCGTGAAACAAAGACAGTGAAAGAGAGAGAAATTCTTACAAAATTCGTTCAGGGGCTGTGATGCCACCTGGATTGACCATATCTAGACCCACTGCTGATTGAGACATAAGGGTGAACACTCTTGGGGCTGAGAGGTTTGCTGAGGTTGGGTGAGCAAACGCAGACCCTTTAAAGTAATACTGCGTGGTACCCATCCCATGGGTCCCAAATCTCCAGGTTCAAGGGCATCTTCCTACATCGAAAACATGCATGAGACACCCAGAAGATGGTACACCGTGTGATCGGGAAAGGTTTCTAAAACGCACCTCATTTCTCATGTCCTTGTGCTCGGGTTCGCCATTCCAGCCGCTTTACTAGCAATCTCCCTCCTTGGAGAATCAGCACCTTTCACCTCCTGTTCCGTCCAGGTTGCCATTTGTCCTGAGGATGAACGGGAAGAGGGCCAAACAATGAGAGACTAGCTCTAGGTGTTGGGGCAGGCACAGGTCACTCTATTTTCCCATCAGGAAGAAGAATTAACCAGAGGCTCAGCTTGCCGCCCGGAACCAGAATAGGGCCTGAAGCAATCCTGCGCTTTTGCGGCCAGCTCCCAAAAAAGCGAGTTGAAAAATGGAGCTCAGGGGCACTGCAATTCACAAACCTGCAGAGTTATAACTGATAACTCTCGTCCACAAATATATTGAGGGAAGGCAACGAAGAGGATTTGAAAGCAAGGCAGAATTGCAGGAAACTGATTTCAGGAGGTAGATTCGAATCGCCTTTAAAGCACAGGAAAAGCGGCAAAACCTCGACAATGATGCCCTTGGCCAAAAAGGGCGTATGTGTTTTTTCCTGAATATATTCAGGAAAAAACGTATACGCCCTTTTTGGCCAACCAAGCAACCTGGAAAGGCAAATCAGCGATACAAAGAAGTCTCGCTCCCCATCGGTCAAAAGGACCATGCTGAATAAAGTGTCAAAACCAGAAATGCAGGGCAGGCCATGGAGAAACGGGAGCCTTGCTACGCTGATGGGCGGGATGTAAATTGCCAACAGCCACTCTGGAGAAGTGTACGGTGTGTCCTGAAACACCTAAAAAACGCAGCTTAGAGAGCGTAGGGCACTTCCACTCATGGGCGTATAAATTGGGAAAACTAAAAATCAGCAAGACACAGGCACCCCAAAGTTTAGGGCTGCTCTGCTGACAAGAACCTCCACTTCCTTACACCTTAAATATCCCAGGAAAGAGAAAAATGGATAAAGACGTTGTGCTCCTTATGTACAATGGAATATCAATAGCCATGAAATCAACGTCATAAGGCTAGTGGCAGCATGATGAGTGGATTTAGGTACGACGATTCTAAGTGAAATATGTCAAACAGAAAACGACACTTATCATAAGATATCACTTATAGAGGGAATGTAAAAACCGCTACACTGGAACTGAATTACAAAACAGAACAGAGTCACACGTTTAGAAAACACACTATGGCTGCTTAACGGGAAAGGTGAGGTGGGGTGATGCGTAAAAGAAGGGTTTCACAGTAGCTCAGATACCGTTCCATAAACCCAATATGTAATAGAAAAGACCTACTCCTTGCTCAGTGAACTTGACTCAACACCCCCTATTCAACGCCCAAGAATATGTCTGACTAGTAAGAATCTTAAAACCTATGTGATGATATCCCTCTGTAAGTGAGTCAAGTGGGTGTAAAGCGGCCTAAACACAGCAGTGAAAAGCACCTAAACCCCATTATAAAAATCAACTACTTTTAAAAACCCGTGAAACAAAGACAGTGAAAGAGAGAGAAATTCTTACAAAATTCGTTCAGGGGCTGTGATGCCACCTGGATTGACCATATCTAGACCCACTGCTGATTGAGACATAAGGGTGAACACTCTTGGGGCTGAGAGGTTTGCTGAGGTTGGGTGAGCAAACGCAGACCCTTTAAAGTAATACTGCGTGGTACCCATCCCATGGGTCCCAAATCTCCAGGTTCAAGGGCATCTTCCTACATCGAAAACATGCATGAGACACCCAGAAGATGGTACACCGTGTGATCGGGAAAGGTTTCTAAAACGCACCTCATTTCTCATGTCCTTGTGCTCGGGTTCGCCATTCCAGCCGCTTTACTAGCAATCTCCCTCCTTGGAGAATCAGCACCTTTCACCTCCTGTTCCGTCCAGGTTGCCATTTGTCCTCAGGATGAACGGGAAGAGGGCCAAACAATGAGAGACTAGCTCTAGGTGTTGGGGCAGGCACAGGTCACTCTATTTTCCCATCAGGAAGAAGAATTAACCAGAGGCTCAGCTTGCCGCCCGGAACCAGAATAGGGCCTGAAGCAATCCTGCGCTTTTGCGGCCAGCTCCCAAAAAAGCGAGTTGAAAAATGGAGCTCAGGGGCACTGCAATTCACAAACCTGCAGAGTTATAACTGATAACTCTCGTCCACAAATATATTGAGGGAAGGCAACGAAGAGGATTTGAAAGCAAGGCAGAATTGCAGGAAACTGATTTCAGGAGGTAGATTCGAATCGCCTTTAAAGCACAGGAAAAGCGGCAAAACCTCGACAATGATGCCCTTGGCCAAAAAGGGCGTATGCGTTTTTTCCTGAATATATTCAGGAAAAAACGCATACGCCCTTTTTGGCCAACCAAGCAACCTGGAAAGGCAAATCAGCGCTACAAAGAAGTCTCGCTTCCCATCGGTCAAAAGGACCATGCTGAATAAAGTGTCAAAACCAGAAATGCAGGGCAGGCCATGGAGAAATGGGAGCCTTGCTACGCTGATGGGCGGGATGTAAATTGCCAACAGCCACTCTGGAGAAGTGTACGGTGTGTCCTGAAACACCTAAAAAACGCAGCTTAGAGAGCGTAGGGCACTTCCACTCATGGGCGTATAAATTGGGTAAACTAAAAATCAGCAAGACACAGGCACCCCAAAGTTTAGGGCTGCTCTGCTGACAAGAACCTCCACTTCCTTACACCTTAAATATCCCAGGAAAGAGAAAAATGGATAAAGACGTTGTGGTCCTTATGTACAATGGAATATCACTCAGCCATGAAATCAACGTCATAAGGCTAGTGGCAGCATGATGAGTGGATTTAGGTACGACGATTTTAAGTGAAATAAGTCAAACAGAAAACGACACTTATCATAAGATATCACTTATAGAGGGAATGTAAAAACCGCTACACTGGAACTGAATTACAAAACAGAACAGAGTCACACGTTTAGAAAACACACTATGGCTGCTTAAAGGGAAAGGTGAGGTGGGGTGATGCGTAAAAGAAGGGTTTCAAATTAGCTCAGATACCGTTCCATAAACCCAATATGTAATAGACAAGACCTACTCCTTGCTCAGTGAACTGGACTCAACACCCCCTATTCAACGCCCAAGAATATATCTGACTAGTAAGAATCTTAAAACTTATGTGTTGATATCCCTCTGTAAGTGAGTCAAGTGGGTGTAAAGCGGCCTAAACACAGCAGTGAAAAGCAGCTAAACCCCATTATAAAAATCAACTACTTTTAAAAACCCGTGAAACAAAGACAGTGAAAGAGAGAGAAATTCTTACAAAATTCGTTCAGGGGCTGTGATGCCACCTGGATTGACCATATCTAGACCCACTGCTGATTGAGACATAAGGGTGAACACTCTTGGGGCTGAGAGGTTTGCTGAGGTTGGGTGAGCAAACGCAGACCCTTTAAAGTAATACTGCGTGGTACCCATCCCATGGGTCCCAAATCTCCAGGTTCAAGGGCATCTTCCTACATCGAAAACATGCATGAGACACCCAGAAGATGGTACACCGTGTGATCGGGAAAGGTTTCTAAAACGCACCTCATTTCTCATGTCCTTGTGCTCGGGTTCGCCATTCCAGCCGCTTTACTAGCAATCTCCCTCCTTGGAGAATCAGCACCTTTCACCTCCTGTTCCGTCCAGGTTGCCATTTGTCCTGAGGATGAACGGGAAGAGGGCCAAACAATGAGAGACTAGCTCTAGGTGTTGGGGCAGGCACAGGTCACTCTATTTTCCCATCAGGAAGAAGAATTAACCAGAGGCTCAGCTTGCCGCCCGGAACCAGAATAGGGCCTGAAGCAATCCTGCGCTTTTGCGGCCAGCTCCCAAAAAAGCGAGTTGAAAAATGGAGCTCAGGGGCACTGCAATTCACAAACCTGCAGAGTTATAACTGATAACTCTCGTCCACAAATATAGTGAGGGAAGGCAACGAAGAGGATTTGAAAGCAAGGCAGAATTGCAGGAAACTGATTTCAGGAGGTAGATTCGAATCGCCTTTAAAGCACAGGAAAAGCGGCAAAACCTCGACAATGATGCCCTTGGCCAAAAAGGGCGTATGCGTTTTTTCCTGAATATATTCAGGAAAAAACGCATACGCCCTTTTTGGCCAACCAAGCAACCTGGAAAGGCAAATCAGCGCTACAAAGAAGTCTCGCTTCCCATCGGTCAAAAGGACCATGCTGAATAAAGTGTCAAAACCAGAAATGCAGGGCAGGCCATGGAGAAATGGGAGCCTTGCTACGCTGATGGGCGGGATGTAAATTGCCAACAGCCACTCTGGAGAAGTGTACGGTGTGTCCTGAAACACCTAAAAAACGCAGCTTAGAGAGCGTAGGGCACTTCCACTCATGGGCGTATAAATTGGGAAAACTAAAAATCAGCAAGACACAGGCACCCCAAAGTTTAGGGCTGCTCTGCTGACAAGAACCTCCACTTCCTTACACCTTAAATATCCCAGGAAAGAGAAAAATGGATAAAGACGTTGTGGTCCTTATGTACAATGGAATATCACTCAGCCATGAAATCAACGTCATAAGGCTAGTGGCAGCATGATGAGTGGATTTAGGTACGACGATTTTAAGTGAAATAAGTCAAACAGAAAACGACACTTATCATAAGATATCACTTATAGAGGGAATGTAAAAACCGCTACACTGGAACTGAATTACAAAACAGAACAGAGTCACACGTTTAGAAAACACACTATGGCTGCTTAACGGGAAAGGTGAGGTGGGGTGATGCGTAAAAGAAGGGTTTCAAATTAGCTCAGATACCGTTCCATAAACCCAATATGTAATAGACAAGACCTACTCCTTGCTCAGTGAACTGGACTCAACACCCCCTATTCAACGCCCAAGAATATATCTGACTAGTAAGAATCTTAAAACCTATGTGTTGATATCCCTCTGTAAGTGAGTCAAGTGGGTGTAAAGCGGCCTAAACACAGCAGTGAAAAGCAGCTAAACCCCATTATAAAAATCAACTACTTTTAAAAACCCGTGAAACAAAGACAGTGAAAGAGAGAGAAATTCTTACAAAATTCGTTCAGGGGCTGTGATGCCACCTGGATTGACCATATCTAGACCCACTGCTGATTGAGACATAAGGGTGAACACTCTTGGGGCTGAGAGGTTTGCTGAGGTTGGGTGAGCAAACGCAGACCCTTTAAAGTAATACTGCGTGGTACCCATCCCATGGGTCCCAAATCTCCAGGTTCAAGGGCATCTTCCTACATCGAAAACATGCATGAGACACCCAGAAGATGGTACACCGTGTGATCGGGAAAGGTTTCTAAAACGCACCTCATTTCTCATGTCCTTGTGCTCGGGTTTGCCATTCCAGCCGCTTTACTAGCAATCTCCCTCCTTGGAGAATCAGCACCTTTCACCTCCTGTTCCGTCCAGGTTGCCATTTGTCCTGAGGATGAACGGGAAGAGGGCCAAACAATGAGAGACTAGCTCTAGGTGTTGGGGCAGGCACAGGTCACTCTATTTTCCCATCAGGAAGAAGAATTAACCAGAGGCTCAGCTTGCCGCCCGGAACCAGAATAGGGCCTGAAGCAATCCTGCGCTTTTGCGGCCAGCTCCCAAAAAAGCGAGTTGAAAAATGGAGCTCAGGGGCACTGCAATTCACAAACCTGCAGAGTTATAACTGATAACTCTCGTCCACAAATATATTGAGGGAAGGCAACGAAGAGGATTTGAAAGCAAGGCAGAATTGCAGGAAACTGATTTCAGGAGGTAGATTCGAATCGCCTTTAAAGCACAGGAAAAGCGGCAAAACCTCGACAATGATGCCCTTGGCCAAAAAGGGCGTATGCGTTTTTTCCTGAATATATTCAGGAAAAAACGCATACGCCCTTTTTGGCCAACCAAGCAACCTGGAAAGGCAAATCAGCGCTACAAAGAAGTCTCGCTCCCCATCGGTCAAAAGGACCATGCTGAATAAAGTGTCAAAACCAGAAATGCAGGGCAGGCCATGGAGAAACGGGAGCCTTGCTACGCTGATGGGCGGGATGTAAATTGCCAACAGCCACTCTGGAGAAGTGTACGGTGTGTCCTGAAACACCTAAAAAACGCAGCTTAGAGAGCGTAGGGCACTTCCACTCATGGGCGTATAAATTGGGAAAACTAAAAATCAGCAAGACACAGGCACCCCAAAGTTTAGGGCTGCTCTGCTGACAAGAACCTCCACTTCCTTACACCTTAAATATCCCAGGAAAGAGAAAAATGGATAAAGACGTTGTGGTCCTGATGTACAATGGAATATCACTCAGCCATGAAATCAACGTCATAAGGCTAGTGGCAGCATGATGAGTGGATTTAGGTACGACGATTCTAAGAGAAATAAGTCAAACAGAAAACGACACTTATCATAAGATATCACTTATAGAGGGAAAGTAAAAACCGCTACACTGGAACTGAATTACAAAACAGAACAGAGTCACACGTTTAGAAAACACACTATGGCTGCTTAACGGGAAAGGTGAGGTGGGGTGATGCGTAAAAGAAGGGTTTCAAATTAGCTCAGATACCGTTCCATAAACCCAATATGTAATAGACAAGACCTACTCCTTGCTCAGTGAACTTGACTCAACACCCCCTATTGAACGCCCAAGAATATATCTGACTAGTAAGAATCTTAAAACCTATGTGTTGATATCCCTCTGTAAGTGAGTCAAGTGGGTGTAAAGCGGCCTAAACACAGCAGTGAAAAGCAGCTAAACCCCATTATAAAAATCAACTACTTTTAAAACCCCGTGAAACAAAGACAGTGAAAGAGAGAGAAATTCTTACAAAATTCGTTCAGGGGCTGTGATGCCACCTGGATTGACCATATCTAGACCCACTGCTGATTGAGACATAAGGGTGAACACTCTTGGGGCTGAGAGGTTTGCTGAGGTTGGGTGAGCAAACGCAGACCCTTTAAAGTAATACTGCGTGGTACCCATCCCATGGGTCCCAAATCTCCAGGTTCAAGGGCATCTTCCTACATCGAAAACATGCATGAGACACCCAGAAGATGGTACACCGTGTGATCGGGAAAGGTTTCTAAAACGCACCTCATTTCTCATGTCCTTGTGCTCGGGTTCGCCATTCCAGCCGCTTTACTAGCAATCTCCCTCCTTGGAGAATCAGCACCTTTCACCTCCTGTTCCGTCCAGGTTGCCATTTGTCCTGAGGATGAACGGGAAGAGGGCCAAACAATGAGAGACTAGCTCTAGGTGTTGGGGCAGGCACAGGTCACTCTATTTTCCCATCAGGAAGAAGAATTAACCAGAGGCTCAGCTTGCCGCCCGGAACCAGAATAGGGCCTGAAGCAATCCTGCGCTTTTGCGGCCAGCTCCCAAAAAAGCGAGTTGAAAAATGGAGCTCAGGGGCACTGCAATTCACAAACCTGCAGAGTTATAACTGATAACTCTCGTCCACAAATATATTGAGGGAAGGCAACGAAGAGGATTTGAAAGCAAGGCAGAATTGCAGGAAACTGATTTCAGGAGGTAGATTCGAATCGCCTTTAAAGCACAGGAAAAGCGGCAAAACCTCGACAATGATGCCCTTGGCCAAAAAGGGCGTATGCGTTTTTTCCTGAATATATTCAGGAAAAAACGCATACGCCCTTTTTGGCCAACCAAGCAACCTGGAAAGGCAAATCAGCGCTACAAAGAAGTCTCGCTCCCCATCGGTCAAAAGGACCATGCTGAATAAAGTGTCAAAACCAGAAATGCAGGGCAGGCCATGGAGAAACGGGAGCCTTGCTACGCTGATGGGCGGGATGTAAATTGCCAACAGCCACTCTGGAGAAGTGTACGGTGTGTCCTGAAACACCTAAAAAACGCAGCTTAGAGAGCGTAGGGCACTTCCACTCATGGGCGTATAAATTGGGAAAACTAAAAATCAGCAAGACACAGGCACCCCAAAGTTTAGGGCTGCTCTGCTGACAAGAACCTCCACTTCCTTACACCTTAAATATCCCAGGAAAGAGAAAAATGGATAAAGACGTTGTGGTCCTGATGTACAATGGAATATCACTCAGCCATGAAATCAACGTCATAAGGCTAGTGGCAGCATGATGAGTGGATTTAGGTACGACGATTCTAAGAGAAATAAGTCAAACAGAAAACGACACTTATCATAAGATATCACTTATAGAGGGAAAGTAAAAACCGCTACACTGGAACTGAATTACAAAACAGAACAGAGTCACACGTTTAGAAAACACACTATGGCTGCTTAACGGGAAAGGTGAGGTGGGGTGATGCGTAAAAGAAGGGTTTCAAATTAGCTCAGATACCGTTCCATAAACCCAATATGTAATAGACAAGACCTACTCCTTGCTCAGTGAACTTGACTCAACACCCCCTATTGAACGCCCAAGAATATATCTGACTAGTAAGAATCTTAAAACCTATGTGTTGATATCCCTCTGTAAGTGAGTCAAGTGGGTGTAAAGCGGCCTAAACACAGCAGTGAAAAGCAGCTAAACCCCATTATAAAAATCAACTACTTTTAAAACCCCGTGAAACAAAGACAGTGAAAGAGAGAGAAATTCTTACAAAATTCGTTCAGGGGCTGTGATGCCACCTGGATTGACCATATCTAGACCCACTGCTGATTGAGACATAAGGGTGAACACTCTTGGGGCTGAGAGGTTTGCTGAGGTTGGGTGAGCAAACGCAGACCCTTTAAAGTAATACTGCGTGGTACCCATCCCATGGGTCCCAAATCTCCAGGTTCAAGGGCATCTTCCTACATCGAAAACATGCATGAGACACCCAGAAGATGGTACACCGTGTGATCGGGAAAGGTTTCTAAAACGCACCTCATTTCTCATGTCCTTGTGCTCGGGTTCGCCATTCCAGCCGCTTTACTAGCAATCTCCCTCCTTGGAGAATCAGCACCTTTCACCTCCTGTTCCGTCCAGGTTGCCATTTGTCCTGAGGATGAACGGGAAGAGGGCCAAACAATGAGAGACTAGCTCTAGGTGTTGGGGCAGGCACAGGTCACTCTATTTTCCCATCAGGAAGAAGAATTAACCAGAGGCTCAGCTTGCCGCCCGGAACCAGAATAGGGCCTGAAGCAATCCTGCGCTTTTGCGGCCAGCTCCCAAAAAAGCGAGTTGAAAAATGGAGCTCAGGGGCACTGCAATTCACAAACCTGCAGAGTTATAACTGATAACTCTCGTCCACAAATATATTGAGGGAAGGCAACGAAGAGGATTTGAAAGCAAGGCAGAATTGCAGGAAACTGATTTCAGGAGGTAGATTCGAATCGCCTTTAAAGCACAGGAAAAGCGGCAAAACCTCGACAATGATGCCCTTGGCCAAAAAGGGCGTATGCGTTTTTTCCTGAATATATTCAGGAAAAAACGCATACGCCCTTTTTGGCCAACCAAGCAACCTGGAAAGGCAAATCAGCGCTACAAAGAAGTCTCGCGCCCCATCGGTCAAAAGGACCATGCTGAATAAAGTGTCAAAACCAGAAATGCAGGGCAGGCCATGGAGAAACGGGAGCCTTGCTACGCTGATGGGCGGGATGTAAATTGCCAACAGCCACTCTGGAGAAGTGTACGGTGTGTCCTGAAACACCTAAAAAACGCAGCTTAGAGAGCGTAGGGCACTTCCACTCATGGGCGTATAAATTGGGAAAACTAAAAATCAGCAAGACACAGGCACCCCAAAGTTTAGGGCTGCTATGCTGACAAGAACCTCCACTTCCTTACACCTTAAATATCCCAGGAAAGAGAAAAATGGATAAAGACGTTGTGGTCCTGATGTACAATGGAATATCACTCAGCCATGAAATCAACGTCATAAGGCTAGTGGCAGCATGATGAGTAGATTTAGGTACGACGATTCTAAGTGAAATAAGTCAAACAGAAAACGACACTTATCATAAGATATCACTTATAGAGGGAAAGTAAAAACCGCTACACTGGAACTGAATTACAAAACAGAACAGAGTCACACGTTTAGAAAACACACTATGGCTGCTTAACGGGAAAGGGGAGGTGGGGTGATGCGTAAAAGAAGGGTTTCAAATTAGCTCAGATACCGTTCCATAAACCCAATATGTAATCGACAATACCTACTCCTTGCTCAGTGAACTTCACTCAACACCCCCTATTCAACGCCCAAGAATATATCTGACTAGTAAGAATCTTAAAACCTATGTGTTGATATCCCTCTGTAAGTGAGTCAAGTGGGTGTAAAGCGGCCTAAACACAGCAGTGAAAAGCAGCTAAACCCCATTATAAAAATCAACTACTTTTAAAAACCCGTGAAACAAAAACAGTGAAAGACAGAGAAATTCTTACAAAATTCGTTCAGGGGCTGTGATGCCACCTGGATTGACCATATCTAGACCCACTGCTGATTGAGACATAAGGGTGAACACTCTTGGGGCTGAGAGGTTTGGTGAGGTTGGGTGAGCAAACGCAGACCCTTTAAAGTAATACTGCGTGGAACCCATCCCATGGGTCCCAAATCTCCAGGTTCAAGGGCATCTTCCTACATCGAAAACATGCATGAGACACCCAGAAGATGGTACACCGTGTGATCGGGAAAGGTTTCTAAAACGCACCTCATTTCTCATGTCCTTGTGCTCGGGTTCGCCATTCCAGCCGCTTTACTAGCAATCTCCCTCCTTGGAGAATCAGCACCTTTAACCTCCTGTTCCGTCCAGGTTGCCATTTGTCCTCAGGATGAACGGGAAGAGGGCCAAACAATGAGAGACTAGCTCTAGGTGTTGGGGCAGGCACAGGTCACTCTATTTTCCCATCAGGAAGAAGAATTAACCAGAGGCTCAGCTTGCCGCCCGGAACCAGAATAGGGCCTGAAGCAATCCTGCGCTTTTGCGGCCAGCTCCCAAAAAAGCGAGTTGAAAAATGGAGCTCAGGGGCACTGCAATTCACAAACCTGCAGAGTTATAACTGATAACTCTCGTCCACAAATATAGTGAGGGAAGGCAACGAAGAGGATTTGAAAGCAAGGCAGAATTGCAGGAAACTGATTTCAGGAGGTAGATTCGAATCGCCTTTAAAGCACAGGAAAAGCGGCAAAACCTCGACAATGATGCCCTTGGCCAAAAAGGGCGTATGCGTTTTTTCCTGAATATATTCAGGAAAAAACGCATACGCCCTTTTTGGCCAACCAAGCAACCTGGAAAGGCAAATCAGCGCTACAAAGAAGTCTCGCTTCCCATCGGTCAAAAGGACCATGCTGAATAAAGTGTCAAAACCAGAAATGCAGGGCAGGCCATGGAGAAATGGGAGCCTTGCTACGCTGATGGGCGGGATGTAAATTGCCAACAGCCACTCTGGAGAAGTGTACGGTGTGTCCTGAAACACCTAAAAAACGCAGCTTAGAGAGCGTAGGGCACTTCCACTCATGGGCGTATAAATTGGGAAAACTAAAAATCAGCAAGACACAGGCACCCCAAAGTTTAGGGCTGCTCTGCTGACAAGAACCTCCACTTCCTTACACCTTAAATATCCCAGGAAAGAGAAAAATGGATAAAGACGTTGTGGTCCTTATGTACAATGGAATATCACTCAGCCATGAAATCAACGTCATAAGGCTAGTGGCAGCATGATGAGTGGATTTAGGTACGACGATTTTAAGTGAAATAAGTCAAACAGAAAACGACACTTATCATAAGATATCACTTATAGAGGGAATGTAAAAACCGCTACACTGGAACTGAATTACAAAACAGAACAGAGTCACACGTTTAGAAAACACACTATGGCTGCTTAAAGGGAAAGGTGAGGTGGGGTGATGCGTAAAAGAAGGGTTTCAAATTAGCTCAGATACCGTTCCATAAACCCAATATGTAATAGACAAGACCTACTCCTTGCTCAGTGAACTGGACTCAACACCCCCTATTCAACGCCCAAGAATATATCTGACTAGTAAGAATCTTAAAACTTATGTGTTGATATCCCTCTGTAAGTGAGTCAAGTGGGTGTAAAGCGGCCTAAACACAGCAGTGAAAAGCAGCTAAACCCCATTATAAAAATCAACTACTTTTAAAAACCCGTGAAACAAAGACAGTGAAAGAGAGAGAAATTCTTACAAAATTCGTTCAGGGGCTGTGATGCCACCTGGATTGACCATATCTAGACCCACTGCTGATTGAGACATAAGGGTGAACACTCTTGGGGCTGAGAGGTTTGCTGAGGTTGGGTGAGCAAACGCAGACCCTTTAAAGTAATACTGCGTGGTACCCATCCCATGGGTCCCAAATCTCCAGGTTCAAGGGCATCTTCCTACATCGAAAACATGCATGAGACACCCAGAAGATGGTACACCGTGTGATCGGGAAAGGTTTCTAAAACGCACCTCATTTCTCATGTCCTTGTGCTCGGGTTCGCCATTCCAGCCGCTTTACTAGCAATCTCCCTCCTTGGAGAATCAGCACCTTTAACCTCCTGTTCCGTCCAGGTTGCCATTTGTCCTGAGGATGAACGGGAAGAGGGCCAAACAATGAGAGACTAGCTCTAGGTGTTGGGGCAGGCACAGGTCACTCTATTTTCCCATCAGGAAGAAGAATTAACCAGAGGCTCAGCTTGCCGCCCGGAACCAGAATAGGGCCTGAAGCAATCCTGCGCTTTTGCGGCCAGCTCCCAAAAAAGCGAGTTGAAAAATGGAGCTCAGGGGCACTGCAATTCACAAACCTGCAGAGTTATAACTGATAACTCTCGTCCACAAATATATTGAGGGAAGGCAACGAAGAGGATTTGAAAGCAAGGCAGAATTGCAGGAAACTGATTTCAGGAGGTAGATTCGAATCGCCTTTAAAGCACAGGAAAAGCGGCAAAACCTCGACAATGATGCCCTTGGCCAAAAAGGGCGTATGTGTTTTTTCCTGAATATATTCAGGAAAAAACGTATACGCCCTTTTTGGCCAACCAAGCAACCTGGAAAGGCAAATCAGCGATACAAAGAAGTCTCGCTCCCCATCGGTCAAAAGGACCATGCTGAATAAAGTGTCAAAACCAGAAATGCAGGGCAGGCCATGGAGAAACGGGAGCCTTGCTACGCTGATGGGCGGGATGTAAATTGCCAACAGCCACTCTGGAGAAGTGTACGGTGTGTCCTGAAACACCTAAAAAACGCAGCTTAGAGAGCGTAGGGCACTTCCACTCATGGGCGTATAAATTGGGAAAACTAAAAATCAGCAAGACACAGGCACCCCAAAGTTTAGGGCTGCTCTGCTGACAAGAACCTCCACTTCCTTACATCTTAAATATCCCAGGAAAGAGAAAAATGGATAAAGACGTTGTGGTCCTTATGTACAATGGAATATCAATAGCCATGAAATCAACGTCATAAGGCTAGTGGCAGCATGATGAGTGGATTTAGGTACGACGATTCTAAGTGAAATATGTCAAACAGAAAACGACACTTATCATAAGATATCACTTATAGAGGGAATGTAAAAACCGCTACACTGGAACTGAATTACAAAACAGAACAGAGTCACACGTTTAGAAAACACACTATGGCTGCTTAACGGGAAAGGTGAGGTGGGGTGATGCGTAAAAGAAGGGTTTCAAAGTAGCTCAGATACCGTTCCATAAACCCAATATGTAATAGAAAAGACCTACTCCTTGCTCAGTGAACTTGACTCAACACCCCCTATTCAACGCCCAAGAATATGTCTGACTAGTAAGAATCTTAAAACCTATGTGATGATATCCCTCTGTAAGTGAGTCAAGTGGGTGTAAAGCGGCCTAAACACAGCAGGGAAAAGCACCTAAACCCCATTATAAAAATCAACTACTTTTAAAAACCCGTGAAACAAAGACAGTGAAAGAGAGAGAAATTCTTACAAAATTCGTTCAGGGGCTGTGATGCCACCTGGATTGACCATATCTAGACCCACTGCTGATTGAGACATAAGGGTGAACACTCTTGGGGCTGAGAGGTTTGGTGAGGTTGGGTGAGCAAACGCAGACCCTTTAAAGTAATACTGCGTGGAACCCATCCCATGGGTCCCAAATCTCCAGGTTCAAGGGCATCTTCCTACATCGAAAACATGCATGAGACACCCAGAAGATGGTACACCGTGTGATCGGGAAAGGTTTCTAAAACGCACCTCATTTCTCATGTCCTTGTGCTCGGGTTCGCCATTCCAGCCGCTTTACTAGCAATCTCCCTCCTTGGAGAATCAGCACCTTTAACCTCCTGTTCCGTCCAGGTTGCCATTTGTCCTGAGGATGAACGGGAAGAGGGCCAAACAATGAGAGACTAGCTCTAGGTGTTGGGGCAGGCACAGGTCACTCTATTTTCCCATCAGGAAGAAGAATTAACCAGAGGCTCAGCTTGCCGCCCGGAACCAGAATAGGGCCTGAAGCAATCCTGCGCTTTTGCGGCCAGCTCCCAAAAAAGCGAGTTGAAAAATGGAGCTCAGGGGCACTGCAATTCACAAACCTGCAGAGTTATAACTGATAACTCTCGTCCACAAATATATTGAGGGAAGGCAACGAAGAGGATTTGAAAGCAAGGCAGAATTGCAGGAAACTGATTTCAGGAGGTAGATTCGAATCGCCTTTAAAGCACAGGAAAAGCGGCAAAACCTCGACAATGATGCCCTTGGCCAAAAAGGGCGTATGCGTTTTTTCCTGAATATATTCAGGAAAAAACGCATACGCCCTTTTTGGCCAACCAAGCAACCTGGAAAGGCAAATCAGCGCTACAAAGAAGTCTCGCTCCCCATCGGTCAAAAGGACCATGCTGAATAAAGTGTCAAAACCAGAAATGCAGGGCAGGCCATGGAGAAATGGGAGCCTTGCTACGCTGATGGGCGGGATGTAAATTGCCAACAGCCACTCTGGAGAAGTGTACGGTGTGTCCTGAAACACCTAAAAAACGCAGCTTAGAGAGCGTAGGGCACTTCCACTCATGGGCGTATAAATTGGGAAAACTAAAAATCAGCAAGACACAGGCACCCCAAAGTTTAGGGCTGCTCTGCTGACAAGAACATCCACTTCCTTACACCTTAAATATCCCAGGAAAGAGAAAAGTGGATAAAGACGTTGTGGTCCTTATGTACAATGGAATATCACTCAGCCATGAAATCAACGTCATAAGGCTAGTGGCAGCATGATGAGTGGATTTAGGTACGACGATTTTAAGTGAAATAAGTCAAACAGAAAACGACACTTATCATAAGATATCACTTATAGAGGGAATGTAAAAACCGCTACACTGGAACTGAATTACAAAACAGAACAGAGTCACACGTTTAGAAAACACACTATGGCTGCTTAAAGGGAAAGGTGAGGTGGGGTGATGCGTAAAAGAAGGGTTTCAAATTAGCTCAGATACCGTTCCATAAACCCAATATGTAATAGACAAGACCTACTCCTTGCTCAGTGAACTGGACTCAACACCCCCTATTCAACGCCCAAGAATATATCTGACTAGTAAGAATCTTAAAACTTATGTGTTGATATCCCTCTGTAAGTGAGTCAAGTGGGTGTAAAGCGGCCTAAACACAGCAGTGAAAAGCAGCTAAACCCCATTATAAAAATCAACTACTTTTAAAAACCCGTGAAACAAAGACAGTGAAAGAGAGAGAAATACTTACAAAATTCGTTCAGGGGCTGTGATGCCACCTGGATTGACCATATCTAGACCCACTGCTGATTGAGACATAAGGGTGAACACTCTTGGGGCTGAGAGGTTTGCTGAGGTTGGGTGAGCAAACGCAGACCCTTTAAAGTAATACTGCGTGGTACCCATCCCATGGGTCCCAAATCTCCAGGTTCAAGGGCATCTTCCTACATCGAAAACATGCATGAGACACCCAGAAGATGGTACACCGTGTGATCGGGAAAGGTTTCTAAAACGCACCTCATTTCTCATGTCCTTGTGCTCGGGTTTGCCATTCCAGCCGCTTTACTAGCAATCTCCCTCCTTGGAGAATCAGCACCTTTAACCTCCTGTTCCGTCCAGGTTGCCATTTGTCCTGAGGATGAACGGGAAGAGGGCCAAACAATGAGAGACTAGCTCTAGGTGTTGGGGCAGGCACAGGTCACTCTATTTTCCCATCAGGAAGAAGAATTAACCAGAGGCTCAGCTTGCCGCCCGGAACCAGAATAGGGCCTGAAGCAATCCTGCGCTTTTGCGGCCAGCTCCCAAAAAAGCGAGTTGAAAAATGGAGCTCAGGGGCACTGCAATTCACAAACCTGCAGAGTTATAACTGATAACTCTCGTCCACAAATATATTGAGGGAAGGCAACGAAGAGGATTTGAAAGCAAGGCAGAATTGCAGGAAATTGATTTCAGGAGGTAGATTCGAATCGCCTTTAAAGCACAGGAAAAGCGGCAAAACCTCGACAATGATGCCCTTGGCCAAAAAGGGCGTATGCGTTTTTTCCTGAATATATTCAGGAAAAAACGCATACGCCCTTTTTGGCCAACCAAGCAACCTGGAAAGGCAAATCAGCGCTACAAAGAAGTCTCGCTTCCCATCGGTCAAAAGGACCATGCTGAATAAAGTGTCAAAACCAGAAATGCAGGGCAGGCCATGGAGAAATGGGAGCCTTGCTACGCTGATGGGCGGGATGTAAATTGCCAACAGCCACTCTGGAGAAGTGTACGGTGTGTCCTGAAACACCTAAAAAACGCAGCTTAGAGAGCGTAGGGCACTTCCACTCATGGGCGTATAAATTGGGAAAACTAAAAATCAGCAAGACACAGGCACCCCAAAGTTTAGGGCTGCTCTGCTGACAAGAACCTCCACTTCCTTACACCTTAAATATCCCAGGAAAGAGAAAAATGGATAAAGACGTTGTGGTCCTTATGTACAATGGAATATCACTCAGCCATGAAATCAACGTCATAAGGCTAGTGGCAGCATGATGAGTGGATTTAGGTACGACGATTTTAAGTGAAATAAGTCAAACAGAAAACGACACTTATCATAAGATATCACTTATAGAGGGAATGTAAAAACCGCTACACTGGAACTGAATTACAAAACAGAACAGAGTCACACGTTTAGAAAACACACTATGGCTGCTTAACGGGAAAGGTGAGGTGGGGTGATGCGTAAAAGAAGGGTTTCAAATTAGCTCAGATACCGTTCCATAAACCCAATATGTAATAGACAAGACCTACTCCTTGCTCAGTGAACTGGACTCAACACCCCCTATTCAACGCCCAAGAATATATCTGACTAGTAAGAATCTTAAAACCTATGTGTTGATATCCCTCTGTAAGTGAGTCAAGTGGGTGTAAAGCGGCCTAAACACAGCAGTGAAAAGCAGCTAAACCCCATTATAAAAATCAACTACTTTTAAAAACCCGTGAAACAAAGACAGTGAAAGAGAGAGAAATTCTTACAAAATTCGTTCAGGGGCTGTGATGCCACCTGGATTGACCATATCTAGACCCACTGCTGATTGAGACATAAGGGTGAACACTCTTGGGGCTGAGAGGTTTGGTGAGGTTGGGTGAGCAAACGCAGACCCTTTAAAGTAATACTGCGTGGAACCCATCCCATGGGTCCCAAATCTCCAGGTTCAAGGGCATCTTCCTACATCGAAAACATGCATGAGACACCCAGAAGATGGTACACCGTGTGATCGGGAAAGGTTTCTAAAACGCACCTCATTTCTCATGTCCTTGTGCTCGGGTTCGCCATTCCAGCCGCTTTACTAGCAATCTCCCTCCTTGGAGAATCAGCACCTTTCACCTCCTGTTCCGTCCAGGTTGCCATTTGTCCTGAGGATGAACGGGAAGAGGGCCAAACAATGAGAGACTAGCTCTAGGTGTTGGGGCAGGCACAGGTCACTCTATTTTCCCATCAGGAAGAAGAATTAACCAGAGGCTCAGCTTGCCGCCCGGAACCAGAATAGGGCCTGAAGCAATCCTGCGCTTTTGCGGCCAGCTCCCAAAAAAGCGAGTTGAAAAATGGAGCTCAGGGGCACTGCAATTCACAAACCTGCAGAGTTATAACTGATAACTCTCGTCCACAAATATAGTGAGGGAAGGCAACGAAGAGGATTTGAAAGCAAGGCAGAATTGCAGGAAACTGATTTCAGGAGGTAGATTCGAATCGCCTTTAAAGCACAGGAAAAGCGGCAAAACCTCGACAATGATGCCCTTGGCCAAAAAGGGCGTATGCGTTTTTTCCTGAATATATTCAGGAAAAAACGCATACGCCCTTTTTGGCCAACCAAGCAACCTGGAAAGGCAATTCAGCGCTACAAAGAAGTCTCGCTTCCCATCGGTCAAAAGGACCATGCTGAATAAAGTGTCAAAACCAGAAATGCAGGGCAGGCCATGGAGAAATGGGAGCCTTGCTACGCTGATGGGCGGGATGTAAATTGCCAACAGCCACTCTGGAGAAGTGTACGGTGTGTCCTGAAACACCTAAAAAACGCAGCTTAGAGAGCGTAGGGCACTTCCACTCATGGGCGTATAAATTGGGAAAACTAAAAATCAGCAAGACACAGGCACCCCAAAGTTTAGGGCTGCTCTGCTGACAAGAACCTCCACTTCCTTACACCTTAAATATCCCAGGAAAGAGAAAAATGGATAAAGACGTTGTGGTCCTTATGTACAATGGAATATCACTCAGCCATGAAATCAACGTCATAAGGCTAGTGGCAGCATGATGAGTGGATTTTGGTACGACGATTTTAAGTGAAATAAGTCAAACAGAAAACGACACTTATCATAAGATATCACTTATAGAGGGAATGTAAAAACCGCTACACTGGAACTGAATTACAAAACAGAACAGAGTCACACGTTTAGAAAACACACTATGGCTGCTTAACGGGAAAGGTGAGGTGGGGTGATGCGTAAAAGAAGGGTTTCAAATTAGCTCAGATACCGTTCCATAAACCCAATATGTAATAGACAAGACCTACTCCTTGCTCAGTGAACTGGACTCAACACCCCCTATTCAACGCCCAAGAATATATCTGACTAGTAAGAATCTTAAAACCTATGTGTTGATATCCCTCTGTAAGTGAGTCAAGTGGGTGTAAAGCGGCCTAAACACAGCAGTGAAAAGCAGCTAAACCCCATTATAAAAATCAACTACTTTTAAAAACCCGTGAAACAAAGACAGTGAAAGAGAGAGAAATTCTTACAAAATTCGTTCAGGGGCTGTGATGCCACCTGGATTGACCATATCTAGACCCACTGCTGATTGAGACATAAGGGTGAACACTCTTGGGGATGAGAGGTTTGGTGAGGTTGGGTGAGCAAACGCAGACCCTTTAAAGTAATACTGCGTGGTACCCATCCCATGGGTCCCAAATCTCCAGGTTCAAGGGCATCTTCCTACATCGAAAACATGCATGAGACACCCAGAAGATGGTACACCGTGTGATCGGGAAAGGTTTCTAAAACGCACCTCATTTCTCATGTCCTTGTGCTCGGGTTCGCCATTCCAGCCGCTTTACTAGCAGTCTCCCTCCTTGGAGAATCAGCCCCTTTAACCTCCTGTTCCGTCCAGGTTGCCATTTGTCCTGAGGATGAACGGGAAGAGGGGGAACCAATGAGAGACTAGCTCTAGGTGTTGGGACAGGCACAGGTCACTCTATTTTCCCATCAGGAAGAAGAATTAACCAGAGGCTCAGCTTGCCGCCCGGAACCAGAATAGGGCCTGAAGCAATCCTGCGCTTTTGCGACCAGCTCCCAAAAAAGCGAGTTGAAAAATGGAGCTCAGGGCCTCTGCAATTCACAAACCTGCAGAGTTATAACTGATAACTCTCGTCCACAAATATATTGAGGGAAGGCAACGAAGAGGATTTGAAAGCAAGGCAGAATTGCAGGAAACTGATTTCAGGAGGTAGATTCGAATCGCCTTTAAAGCACAGGAAAAGCGGCAAAACCTCGACAATGATGCCCTTGGCCAAAAAGGGCGTATGCGTTTTTTCCTGAATATATTCAGGAAAAAACGCATACGCCCTTTTTGGCCAACCAAGCAACCTGGAAAGGCAAATCAGCGCTACAAAGAAGTCTCGCTCCCCATCGGTCAAAAGGACCATGCTGAATAAAGTGTCAAAACCAGAAATGCAGGGCAGGCCATGGAGAAACGGGAGCCTTGCTACGCTGATGGGCGGGATGTAAATTGCCAACAGCCACTCTGGAGAAGTGTACGGTGTGTCCTGAAACACCTAAAAAACGCAGCTTAGAGAGCGTAGGGCACTTCCACTCATGGGCGTATAAATTGGGAAAACTAAAAATCAGCAAGACACAGGCACCCCAAAGTTTAGGGCTGCTCTGCTGACAAGAACCTCCACTTCCTTACACCTTAAATATCCCAGGAAAGAGAAAAATGGATAAAGACGTTGTGGTCCTGATGTACAATGGAATATCACTCAGCCATGAAATCAACGTCATAAGGCTAGTGGCAGCATGATGAGTGGATTTAGGTACGACGATTCTAAGAGAAATAAGTCAAACAGAAAACGACACTTATCATAAGATATCACTTATAGAGGGAAAGTAAAAACCGCTACACTGGAACTGAATTACAAAACAGAACAGAGTCACACGTTTAGAAAACACACTATGGCTGCTTAACGGGAAAGGTGAGGTGGGGTGATGCGTAAAAGAAGGGTTTCAAATTAGCTCAGATACCGTTCCATAAACCCAATATGTAATAGACAAGACCTACTCCTTGCTCAGTGAACTTGACTCAACACCCCCTATTGAACGCCCAAGAATATATCTGACTAGTAAGAATCTTAAAACCTATGTGTTGATATCCCTCTGTAAGTGAGTCAAGTGGGTGTAAAGCGGCCTAAACACAGCAGTGAAAAGCAGCTAAACCCCATTATAAAAATCAACTACTTTTAAAAACCCGTGAAACAAAGACAGTGAAAGAGAGAGAAATTCTTACAAAATTCGTTCAGGGGCTGTGATGCCACCTGGATTGACCATATCTAGACCCACTGCTGATTGAGACATAAGGGTGAACACTCTTGGGGCTGAGAGGTTTGGTGAGGTTGGGTGAGCAAACGCAGACCCTTTAAAGTAATACTGCGTGGTACCCATCCCATGGGTCCCAAATTTCCAGGTTCAAGGGCATCTTCCTACATCGAAAACATGCATGAGACACCCAGAAGATGGTACACCGTGTGATCGGGAAAGGTTTCTAAAACGCACCTCATTTCTCATGTCCTTGTGCTCGGGTTCGCCATTCCAGCCGCTTTACTAGCAATCTCCCTCCTTGGAGAATCAGCACCTTTAACCTCCTGTTCCGTCCAGGTTGCCTTTTGTCCTGAGGATGAACGGGAAGAGGGCCAAACAATGAGAGACTAGCTCTAGGTGTTGGGGCAGGCACAGGTCACTCTATTTTCCCATCAGGAAGAAGAATTAACCAGAGGCTCAGCTTGCCGCCCGGAACCAGAATAGGGCCTGAAGCAATCCTGCGCTTTTGCGGCCAGCTCCCAAAAAAGCGAGTTGAAAAATGGAGCTCAGGGGCACTGCAATTCACAAACCTGCAGAGTTATAACTGATAACTCTCGTCCACAAATATATTGAGGGAAGGCAACGAAGAGGATTTGAAAGCAAGGCAGAATTGCAGGAAACTGATTTCAGGAGGTAGATTCGAATCGCCTTTAAAGCACAGGAAAAGCGGCAAAACCTCGACAATGATGCCCTTGGCCAAAAAGGGCGTATGCGTTTTTTCCTGAATATATTCAGGAAAAAACGCATACGCCCTTTTTGGCCAACCAAGCAACCTGGAAAGGCAAATCAGCGCTACAAAGAAGTCTCGCTCCCCATCGGTCAAAAGGACCATGCTGAATAAAGTGTCAAAACCAGAAATGCAGGGCAGGCCATGGAGAAACGGGAGCCTTGCTACGCTGATGGGCGGGATGTAAATTGCCAACAGCCACTCTGGAGAAGTGTACGGTGTGTCCTGAAACACCTAAAAAACGCAGCTTAGAGAGCGTAGGGCACTTCCACTCATGGGCGTATAAATTGGGAAAACTAAAAATCAGCAAGACACAGGCACCCCAAAGTTTAGGGCTGCTCTGCTGACAAGAACCTCCACTTCCTTACACCTTAAATATCCCAGGAAAGAGAAAAATGGATAAAGACGTTGTGGTCCTTATGTACAATGGAATATCACTGAGCCATGAAATCAACGTCATAAGGCTAGTGGCAGCATGATGAGTGGATTTAGGTACGACGATTCTAAGTGAAATAAGTCAAACAGAAAACCACACTTATCATAAGATATCACTTATAGAGGGAAAGTAAAAACCGCTACACTGGAACTGAATTACAAAACAGAACAGAGTCACACGTTTAGAAAACACACTATGGCTGCTTAACGGGAAAGGTGAGGTGGGGTGATGCGTAAAAGAAGGGTTTCAAATTAGCTCAGATACCGTTCCATAAACCCAATATGTAATAGACAAGACCTACTCCTTGCTCAGTGAACTTGACTCAACACCCCCTATTCAACGCCCAAGAATATATCTGACTAGTAAGAATCTTAAAACCTATGTGTTGATATCCCTCTGTAAGTGAGTCAAGTGGGTGTAAAGCGGCCTAAACACAGCAGTGAAAAGCAGCTAAACCCCATTATAAAAATCAACTACTTTTAAAAACCCGTGAAACAAAGACAGTGAAAGAGAGAGAAATTCTTACAAAATTCGTTCAGGGGCTGTGATGCCACCTGGATTGACCATATCTAGACCCACTGCTGATTGAGATATAAGGGTGAACACTCTTGGGGCTGAGAGGTTTGGTGAGGTTGGGTGAGCAAACGCAGACCCTTTAAAGTAATACTGCGTGGTACCCATCCCATGGGTCCCAAATCTCCAGGTTCAAGGGCATCTTCCTACATCGAAAACATGCATGAGACACCCATAAGATGGTACACCGTGTGATCGGGAAAGGTTTCTAAAACGCACCTCATTTCTCATGTCCTTGTGCTCGGGTTCGCCATTCCAGCCGCTTTACTAGCAGTCTCCCTCCTTGGAGAATCAGCCCCTTTAACCTCCTGTTCCGCCCAGGTTGCCATTTGTCCTGAGGGTGAACGGGAAGAGGGGGAACCAATGAGAGACTAGCTCTAGGTGTTGGGGCAGGCACAGGTCACTCTATTTTCCCATCAGGAAGAAGAATTAACCAGAGGCTCAGCTTGCCGCCCGGAACCAGAATAGGGCCTGAAGCAATCCTGCGCTTTTGCGACCAGCTCCCAAAAATCGAGTTGAAAAATGGAGCTCAGGGGCACTGCAATTCACAAACCTGCAGAGTTATAACTGATAACTCTCGTCCACAAATATATTGAGGGAAGGCAACGAAGAGGATTTGAAAGCAAGGCAGAATTGCAGGAAACTGATTTCAGGAGGTAGATTCGAATCGCCTTTAAAGCACAGGAAAAGCGGCAAAACCTCGACAATGATGCCCTTGGACAAAAAGGGCCTATGCGTTTTTTCCTGAATATATTCAGGAAAAAACGCATACGCCCTTTTTGGCCAACCAAGCAACCTGGAAAGGCAAATCAGCGCTACAAAGAAGTCTCGCTCCCCATCGGTCAAAAGGACCATGCTGAATAAAGTGTCAAAACCAGAAATGCAGGGCAGGCCATGGAGAAACGGGAGCCTTGCTACGCTGATGGGCGGGATGTAAATTGCCAACAGCCACTCTGGAGAAGTGTACGGTGTGTCCTGAAACACCTAAAAAACGCAGTTTAGAGAGCGTAGGGCACTTCCACTCATGGGCGTATAAATTGGGAAAACTAAAAATCAGCAAGACACAGGCACCCCAAAGTTTAGGGCTGCTCTGCTGACAAGAACCTCCACTTCCTTACACCTTAAATATCCCAGGAAAGAGAAAAATGGATAAAGACGTTGTGGTCCTTATGTACAATGGAATATCACTCAGCCATGAAATCAACGTCATAAGGCTAGTGGCAGCATGATGAGTGGATTTAGGTACGACGATTCTAAGAGAAATAAGTCAAACAGAAAACGACACTTATCATAAGATATCACTTATAGAGGGAAAGTAAAAACCGCTACACTGGAACTGAATTACAAAACAGAACAGAGTCACACGTTTAGAAAACACACTATGGCTGCTTAACGGGAAAGGTGAGGTGGGGTGATGCGTAAAAGAAGGGTTTCAAATTAGCTCAGATACCGTTCCATAAACCCAATATGTAATAGACAAGACCTACTCCTTGCTCAGTGAACTTGACTCAACACCCCCTATTGAACGCCCAAGAATATATCTGACTAGTAAGAATCTTAAAACCTATGTGTTGATATCCCTCTGTAAGTGAGTCAAGTGGGTGTAAAGCGGCCTAAACACAGCAGTGAAAAGCAGCTAAACCCCATTATAAAAATCAACTACTTTTAAAACCCCGTGAAACAAAGACAGTGAAAGAGAGAGAAATTCTTACAAAATTCGTTCAGGGGCTGTGATGCCACCTGGATTGACCATATCTAGACCCACTGCTGATTGAGACATAAGGGTGAACACTCTTGGGGATGAGAGGTTTGGTGAGGTTGGGTGAGCAAACGCAGACCCTTTAAAGTAATACTGCGTGGTACCCATCCCATGGGTCCCAAATCTCCAGGTTCAAGGGCATCTTCCTACATCGAAAACATGCATGAGACACCCAGAAGATGGTACACCGTGTGATCGGGAAAGGTTTCTAAAACGCACCTCATTTCTCATGTCCTTGTGCTCGGGTTCGCCATTCCAGCCGCTTTACTAGCAATCTCCCTCCTTGGAGAATCATCACCTTTAACCTCCTTTCCGTCCAGGTTGCCATTTGTCCTGAGGATGAACGGGAAGAGGGCCAAACAATGAGAGACTAGCTCTAGGTGTTGGGGCAGGCACAGGTCACTCTATTTTCCCATCAGGAAGAAGAATTAACCAGAGGCTCAGCTTGCCGCCCGGAACCAGAATAGGGCCTGAAGCAATCCTGCGCTTTTGCGACCAGCTCCCAAAAATCGAGTTGAAAAATGGAGCTCAGGGGCACTGCAATTCACAAACCTGCAGAGTTATAACTGATAACTCTCGTCCACAAATACATTGAGGGAAGGCAACGAAGAGGATTTGAAAGCAAGGCAGAATTGCAGGAAACTGATTTCAGGAGGTAGATTCGAATCGCCTTTAAAGCACAGGAAAAGCGGCAAAACCTCGACAATGATGCCCTTGGACAAAAAGGGCCTATGCGTTTTTTCCTGAATATATTCAGGAAAAAACGCATACGCCCTTTTTGGCCAACCAAGCAACCTGGAAAGGCAAATCAGCGCTACAAAGAAGTCTCGCTCCCCATCGGTCAAAAGGACCATGCTGAATAAAGTGTCAAAACCAGAAATGCAGGGCAGGCCATGGAGAAACGGGAGCCTTGCTACGCTGATGGGCGGGATGTAAATTGCCAACAGCCACTCTGGAGAAGTGTACGGTGTGTCCTGAAACACCTAAAAAACGCAGCTTAGAGAGCGTAGGGCACTTCCACTCATGGGCGTATAAATTGGGAAAACTAAAAATCAGCAAGACACAGGCACCCCAAAGTTTAGGGCTGCTCTGCTGACAAGAACCTCCACTTCCTTACACCTTAAATATCCCAGGAAAGAGAAAAATGGATAAAGACGTTGTGGTCCTTATGTACAATGGAATATCACTCAGCCATGAAATCAACGTCATAAGGCTAGTGGCAGCATGATGAGTGGATTTAGGTACGACGATTTTAAGTGAAATAAGTCAAACAGAAAACGACACTTATCATAAGATATCACTTATAGAGGGAATGTAAAAACCGCTACACTGGAACTGAATTACAAAACAGAACAGAGTCACACGTTTAGAAAACACACTATGGCTGCTTAACGGGAAAGGTGAGGTGGGGTGATGCGTAAAAGAAGGGTTTCAAATTAGCTCAGATACCGTTCCATAAACCCAATATGTAATAGACAAGACCTACTCCTTGCTCAGTGAACTGGACTCAACACCCCCTATTCAACGCCCAAGAATATATCTGACTAGTAAGAATCTTAAAACCTATGTGTTGATATCCCTCTGTAAGTGAGTCAAGTGGGTGTAAAGCGGCCTAAACACAGCAGTGAAAAGCAGCTAAACCCCATTATAAAAATCAACTACTTTTAAAAACCCGTGAAACAAAGACAGTGAAAGAGAGAGAAATTCTTACAAAATTCGTTCAGGGGCTGTGATGCCACCTGGATTGACCATATCTAGACCCACTGCTGATTGAGACATAAGGGTGAACACTCTTGGGGCTGAGAGGTTTGGTGAGGTTGGGTGAGCAAACGCAGACCCTTTAAAGTAATACTGCGTGGAACCCATCCCATGGGTCCCAAATCTCCAGGTTCAAGGGCATCTTCCTACATCGAAAACATGCATGAGACACCCAGAAGATGGTACACCGTGTGATCGGGAAAGGTTTCTAAAACGCACCTCATTTCTCATGTCCTTGTGCTCGGGTTCGCCATTCCAGCCGCTTTACTAGCAATCTCCCTCCTTGGAGAATCAGCACCTTTCACCTCCTGTTCCGTCCAGGTTGCCATTTGTCCTGAGGATGAACGGGAAGAGGGCCAAACAATGAGAGACTAGCTCTAGGTGTTGGGGCAGGCACAGGTCACTCTATTTTCCCATCAGGAAGAAGAATTAACCAGAGGCTCAGCTTGCCGCCCGGAACCAGAATAGGGCCTGAAGCAATCCTGCGCTTTTGCGGCCAGCTCCCAAAAAAGCGAGTTGAAAAATGGAGCTCAGGGGCACTGCAATTCACAAACCTGCAGAGTTATAACTGATAACTCTCGTCCACAAATATAGTGAGGGAAGGCAACGAAGAGGATTTGAAAGCAAGGCAGAATTGCAGGAAACTGATTTCAGGAGGTAGATTCGAATCGCCTTTAAAGCACAGGAAAAGCGGCAAAACCTCGACAATGATGCCCTTGGCCAAAAAGGGCGTATGCGTTTTTTCCTGAATATATTCAGGAAAAAACGCATACGCCCTTTTTGGCCAACCAAGCAACCTGGAAAGGCAATTCAGCGCTACAAAGAAGTCTCGCTTCCCATCGGTCAAAAGGACCATGCTGAATAAAGTGTCAAAACCAGAAATGCAGGGCAGGCCATGGAGAAATGGGAGCCTTGCTACGCTGATGGGCGGGATGTAAATTGCCAACAGCCACTCTGGAGAAGTGTACGGTGTGTCCTGAAACACCTAAAAAACGCAGCTTAGAGAGCGTAGGGCACTTCCACTCATGGGCGTATAAATTGGGAAAACTAAAAATCAGCAAGACACAGGCACCCCAAAGTTTAGGGCTGCTCTGCTGACAAGAACCTCCACTTCCTTACACCTTAAATATCCCAGGAAAGAGAAAAATGGATAAAGACGTTGTGGTCCTTATGTACAATGGAATATCACTCAGCCATGAAATCAACGTCATAAGGCTAGTGGCAGCATGATGAGTGGATTTTGGTACGACGATTTTAAGTGAAATAAGTCAAACAGAAAACGACACTTATCATAAGATATCACTTATAGAGGGAATGTAAAAACCGCTACACTGGAACTGAATTACAAAACAGAACAGAGTCACACGTTTAGAAAACACACTATGGCTGCTTAACGGGAAAGGTGAGGTGGGGTGATGCGTAAAAGAAGGGTTTCAAATTAGCTCAGATACCGTTCCATAAACCCAATATGTAATAGACAAGACCTACTCCTTGCTCAGTGAACTGGACTCAACACCCCCTATTCAACGCCCAAGAATATATCTGACTAGTAAGAATCTTAAAACCTATGTGTTGATATCCCTCTGTAAGTGAGTCAAGTGGGTGTAAAGCGGCCTAAACACAGCAGTGAAAAGCAGCTAAACCCCATTATAAAAATCAACTACTTTTAAAAACCCGTGAAACAAAGACAGTGAAAGAGAGAGAAATTCTTACAAAATTCGTTCAGGGGCTGTGATGCCACCTGGATTGACCATATCTAGACCCACTGCTGATTGAGACATAAGGGTGAACACTCTTGGGGATGAGAGGTTTGGTGAGGTTGGGTGAGCAAACGCAGACCCTTTAAAGTAATACTGCGTGGTACCCATCCCATGGGTCCCAAATCTCCAGGTTCAAGGGCATCTTCCTACATCGAAAACATGCATGAGACACCCAGAAGATGGTACACCGTGTGATCGGGAAAGGTTTCTAAAACGCACCTCATTTCTCATGTCCTTGTGCTCGGGTTCGCCATTCCAGCCGCTTTACTAGCAGTCTCCCTCCTTGGAGAATCAGCCCCTTTAACCTCCTGTTCCGTCCAGGTTGCCATTTGTCCTGAGGATGAACGGGAAGAGGGGGAACCAATGAGAGACTAGCTCTAGGTGTTGGGACAGGCACAGGTCACTCTATTTTCCCATCAGGAAGAAGAATTAACCAGAGGCTCAGCTTGCCGCCCGGAACCAGAATAGGGCCTGAAGCAATCCTGCGCTTTTGCGACCAGCTCCCAAAAAAGCGAGTTGAAAAATGGAGCTCAGGGCCTCTGCAATTCACAAACCTGCAGAGTTATAACTGATAACTCTCGTCCACAAATATATTGAGGGAAGGCAACGAAGAGGATTTGAAAGCAAGGCAGAATTGCAGGAAACTGATTTCAGGAGGTAGATTCGAATCGCCTTTAAAGCACAGGAAAAGCGGCAAAACCTCGACAATGATGCCCTTGGCCAAAAAGGGCGTATGCGTTTTTTCCTGAATATATTCAGGAAAAAACGCATACGCCCTTTTTGGCCAACCAAGCAACCTGGAAAGGCAAATCAGCGCTACAAAGAAGTCTCGCTCCCCATCGGTCAAAAGGACCATGCTGAATAAAGTGTCAAAACCAGAAATGCAGGGCAGGCCATGGAGAAACGGGAGCCTTGCTACGCTGATGGGCGGGATGTAAATTGCCAACAGCCACTCTGGAGAAGTGTACGGTGTGTCCTGAAACACCTAAAAAACGCAGCTTAGAGAGCGTAGGGCACTTCCACTCATGGGCGTATAAATTGGGAAAACTAAAAATCAGCAAGACACAGGCACCCCAAAGTTTAGGGCTGCTCTGCTGACAAGAACCTCCACTTCCTTACACCTTAAATATCCCAGGAAAGAGAAAAATGGATAAAGACGTTGTGGTCCTGATGTACAATGGAATATCACTCAGCCATGAAATCAACGTCATAAGGCTAGTGGCAGCATGATGAGTGGATTTAGGTACGACGATTCTAAGAGAAATAAGTCAAACAGAAAACGACACTTATCATAAGATATCACTTATAGAGGGAAAGTAAAAACCGCTACACTGGAACTGAATTACAAAACAGAACAGAGTCACACGTTTAGAAAACACACTATGGCTGCTTAACGGGAAAGGTGAGGTGGGGTGATGCGTAAAAGAAGGGTTTCAAATTAGCTCAGATACCGTTCCATAAACCCAATATGTAATAGACAAGACCTACTCCTTGCTCAGTGAACTTGACTCAACACCCCCTATTGAACGCCCAAGAATATATCTGACTAGTAAGAATCTTAAAACCTATGTGTTGATATCCCTCTGTAAGTGAGTCAAGTGGGTGTAAAGCGGCCTAAACACAGCAGTGAAAAGCAGCTAAACCCCATTATAAAAATCAACTACTTTTAAAAACCCGTGAAACAAAGACAGTGAAAGAGAGAGAAATTCTTACAAAATTCGTTCAGGGGCTGTGATGCCACCTGGATTGACCATATCTAGACCCACTGCTGATTGAGACATAAGGGTGAACACTCTTGGGGCTGAGAGGTTTGGTGAGGTTGGGTGAGCAAACGCAGACCCTTTAAAGTAATACTGCGTGGTACCCATCCCATGGGTCCCAAATTTCCAGGTTCAAGGGCATCTTCCTACATCGAAAACATGCATGAGACACCCAGAAGATGGTACACCGTGTGATCGGGAAAGGTTTCTAAAACGCACCTCATTTCTCATGTCCTTGTGCTCGGGTTCGCCATTCCAGCCGCTTTACTAGCAATCTCCCTCCTTGGAGAATCAGCACCTTTAACCTCCTGTTCCGTCCAGGTTGCCTTTTGTCCTGAGGATGAACGGGAAGAGGGCCAAACAATGAGAGACTAGCTCTAGGTGTTGGGGCAGGCACAGGTCACTCTATTTTCCCATCAGGAAGAAGAATTAACCAGAGGCTCAGCTTGCCGCCCGGAACCAGAATAGGGCCTGAAGCAATCCTGCGCTTTTGCGGCCAGCTCCCAAAAAAGCGAGTTGAAAAATGGAGCTCAGGGGCACTGCAATTCACAAACCTGCAGAGTTATAACTGATAACTCTCGTCCACAAATATATTGAGGGAAGGCAACGAAGAGGATTTGAAAGCAAGGCAGAATTGCAGGAAACTGATTTCAGGAGGTAGATTCGAATCGCCTTTAAAGCACAGGAAAAGCGGCAAAACCTCGACAATGATGCCCTTGGCCAAAAAGGGCGTATGCGTTTTTTCCTGAATATATTCAGGAAAAAACGCATACGCCCTTTTTGGCCAACCAAGCAACCTGGAAAGGCAAATCAGCGCTACAAAGAAGTCTCGCTCCCCATCGGTCAAAAGGACCATGCTGAATAAAGTGTCAAAACCAGAAATGCAGGGCAGGCCATGGAGAAACGGGAGCCTTGCTACGCTGATGGGCGGGATGTAAATTGCCAACAGCCACTCTGGAGAAGTGTACGGTGTGTCCTGAAACACCTAAAAAACGCAGCTTAGAGAGCGTAGGGCACTTCCACTCATGGGCGTATAAATTGGGAAAACTAAAAATCAGCAAGACACAGGCACCCCAAAGTTTAGGGCTGCTCTGCTGACAAGAACCTCCACTTCCTTACACCTTAAATATCCCAGGAAAGAGAAAAATGGATAAAGACGTTGTGGTCCTTATGTACAATGGAATATCACTGAGCCATGAAATCAACGTCATAAGGCTAGTGGCAGCATGATGAGTGGATTTAGGTACGACGATTCTAAGTGAAATAAGTCAAACAGAAAACCACACTTATCATAAGATATCACTTATAGAGGGAAAGTAAAAACCGCTACACTGGAACTGAATTACAAAACAGAACAGAGTCACACGTTTAGAAAACACACTATGGCTGCTTAACGGGAAAGGTGAGGTGGGGTGATGCGTAAAAGAAGGGTTTCAAATTAGCTCAGATACCGTTCCATAAACCCAATATGTAATAGACAAGACCTACTCCTTGCTCAGTGAACTTGACTCAACACCCCCTATTCAACGCCCAAGAATATATCTGACTAGTAAGAATCTTAAAACCTATGTGTTGATATCCCTCTGTAAGTGAGTCAAGTGGGTGTAAAGCGGCCTAAACACAGCAGTGAAAAGCAGCTAAACCCCATTATAAAAATCAACTACTTTTAAAAACCCGTGAAACAAAGACAGTGAAAGAGAGAGAAATTCTTACAAAATTCGTTCAGGGGCTGTGATGCCACCTGGATTGACCATATCTAGACCCACTGCTGATTGAGATATAAGGGTGAACACTCTTGGGGCTGAGAGGTTTGGTGAGGTTGGGTGAGCAAACGCAGACCCTTTAAAGTAATACTGCGTGGTACCCATCCCATGGGTCCCAAATCTCCAGGTTCAAGGGCATCTTCCTACATCGAAAACATGCATGAGACACCCATAAGATGGTACACCGTGTGATCGGGAAAGGTTTCTAAAACGCACCTCATTTCTCATGTCCTTGTGCTCGGGTTCGCCATTCCAGCCGCTTTACTAGCAGTCTCCCTCCTTGGAGAATCAGCCCCTTTAACCTCCTGTTCCGCCCAGGTTGCCATTTGTCCTGAGGGTGAACGGGAAGAGGGGGAACCAATGAGAGACTAGCTCTAGGTGTTGGGGCAGGCACAGGTCACTCTATTTTCCCATCAGGAAGAAGAATTAACCAGAGGCTCAGCTTGCCGCCCGGAACCAGAATAGGGCCTGAAGCAATCCTGCGCTTTTGCGACCAGCTCCCAAAAATCGAGTTGAAAAATGGAGCTCAGGGGCACTGCAATTCACAAACCTGCAGAGTTATAACTGATAACTCTCGTCCACAAATATATTGAGGGAAGGCAACGAAGAGGATTTGAAAGCAAGGCAGAATTGCAGGAAACTGATTTCAGGAGGTAGATTCGAATCGCCTTTAAAGCACAGGAAAAGCGGCAAAACCTCGACAATGATGCCCTTGGACAAAAAGGGCCTATGCGTTTTTTCCTGAATATATTCAGGAAAAAACGCATACGCCCTTTTTGGCCAACCAAGCAACCTGGAAAGGCAAATCAGCGCTACAAAGAAGTCTCGCTCCCCATCGGTCAAAAGGACCATGCTGAATAAAGTGTCAAAACCAGAAATGCAGGGCAGGCCATGGAGAAACGGGAGCCTTGCTACGCTGATGGGCGGGATGTAAATTGCCAACAGCCACTCTGGAGAAGTGTACGGTGTGTCCTGAAACACCTAAAAAACGCAGTTTAGAGAGCGTAGGGCACTTCCACTCATGGGCGTATAAATTGGGAAAACTAAAAATCAGCAAGACACAGGCACCCCAAAGTTTAGGGCTGCTCTGCTGACAAGAACCTCCACTTCCTTACACCTTAAATATCCCAGGAAAGAGAAAAATGGATAAAGACGTTGTGGTCCTTATGTACAATGGAATATCACTCAGCCATGAAATCAACGTCATAAGGCTAGTGGCAGCATGATGAGTGGATTTAGGTACGACGATTCTAAGAGAAATAAGTCAAACAGAAAACGACACTTATCATAAGATATCACTTATAGAGGGAAAGTAAAAACCGCTACACTGGAACTGAATTACAAAACAGAACAGAGTCACACGTTTAGAAAACACACTATGGCTGCTTAACGGGAAAGGTGAGGTGGGGTGATGCGTAAAAGAAGGGTTTCAAATTAGCTCAGATACCGTTCCATAAACCCAATATGTAATAGACAAGACCTACTCCTTGCTCAGTGAACTTGACTCAACACCCCCTATTGAACGCCCAAGAATATATCTGACTAGTAAGAATCTTAAAACCTATGTGTTGATATCCCTCTGTAAGTGAGTCAAGTGGGTGTAAAGCGGCCTAAACACAGCAGTGAAAAGCAGCTAAACCCCATTATAAAAATCAACTACTTTTAAAACCCCGTGAAACAAAGACAGTGAAAGAGAGAGAAATTCTTACAAAATTCGTTCAGGGGCTGTGATGCCACCTGGATTGACCATATCTAGACCCACTGCTGATTGAGACATAAGGGTGAACACTCTTGGGGATGAGAGGTTTGGTGAGGTTGGGTGAGCAAACGCAGACCCTTTAAAGTAATACTGCGTGGTACCCATCCCATGGGTCCCAAATCTCCAGGTTCAAGGGCATCTTCCTACATCGAAAACATGCATGAGACACCCAGAAGATGGTACACCGTGTGATCGGGAAAGGTTTCTAAAACGCACCTCATTTCTCATGTCCTTGTGCTCGGGTTCGCCATTCCAGCCGCTTTACTAGCAATCTCCCTCCTTGGAGAATCATCACCTTTAACCTCCTTTCCGTCCAGGTTGCCATTTGTCCTGAGGATGAACGGGAAGAGGGCCAAACAATGAGAGACTAGCTCTAGGTGTTGGGGCAGGCACAGGTCACTCTATTTTCCCATCAGGAAGAAGAATTAACCAGAGGCTCAGCTTGCCGCCCGGAACCAGAATAGGGCCTGAAGCAATCCTGCGCTTTTGCGACCAGCTCCCAAAAATCGAGTTGAAAAATGGAGCTCAGGGGCACTGCAATTCACAAACCTGCAGAGTTATAACTGATAACTCTCGTCCACAAATACATTGAGGGAAGGCAACGAAGAGGATTTGAAAGCAAGGCAGAATTGCAGGAAACTGATTTCAGGAGGTAGATTCGAATCGCCTTTAAAGCACAGGAAAAGCGGCAAAACCTCGACAATGATGCCCTTGGACAAAAAGGGCCTATGCGTTTTTTCCTGAATATATTCAGGAAAAAACGCATACGCCCTTTTTGGCCAACCAAGCAACCTGGAAAGGCAAATCAGCGCTACAAAGAAGTCTCGCTCCCCATCGGTCAAAAGGACCATGCTGAATAAAGTGTCAAAACCAGAAATGCAGGGCAGGCCATGGAGAAACGGGAGCCTTGCTACGCTGATGGGCGGGATGTAAATTGCCAACAGCCACTCTGGAGAAGTGTACGGTGTGTCCTGAAACACCTAAAAAACGCAGTTTAGAGAGCGTAGGGCACTTCCACTCATGGGCGTATAAATTGGGAAAACTAAAAATCAGCAAGACACAGGCACCCCAAAGTTTAGGGCTGCTCTGCTGACAAGAACCTCCACTTCCTTACACCTTAAATATCCCAGGAAAGAGAAAAATGGATAAAGACGTTGTGGTCCTGATGTACAATGGAATATCACTCAGCCATGAAATCAACGTCATAAGGCTAGTGGCAGCATGATGAGTGGATTTAGGTACGACGATTCTAAGAGAAATAAGTCAAACAGAAAACGACACTTATCATAAGATATCACTTATAGAGGGAAAGTAAAAACCGCTACACTGG
Organism: Eschrichtius robustus; assembly: GCF_028021215.1. Taxonomy (NCBI): domain Eukaryota; kingdom Metazoa; phylum Chordata; class Mammalia; order Artiodactyla; family Eschrichtiidae; genus Eschrichtius; species Eschrichtius robustus. The sequence continues at coordinate 101,758,570 of NC_090824.1, read as the reverse complement.
AACTGAATTACAAAACAGAACAGAGTCACACGTTTAGAAAACACACTATGGCTGCTTAACGGGAAAGGTGAGGTGGGGTGATGCGTAAAAGAAGGGTTTCAAATTAGCTCAGATACCGTTCCATAAACCCAATATGTAATAGACAAGACCTACTCCTTGCTCAGTGAACTTGACTCAACACCCCCTATTGAACGCCCAAGAATATATCTGACTAGTAAGAATCTTAAAACCTATGTGTTGATATCCCTCTGTAAGTGAGTCAAGTGGGTGTAAAGCGGCCTAAACACAGCAGTGAAAAGCAGCTAAACCCCATTATAAAAATCAACTACTTTTAAAACCCCGTGAAACAAAGACAGTGAAAGAGAGAGAAATTCTTACAAAATTCTTTCAGGGGCTGTGATGCCACCTGGATTGACCATATCTAGACCCACTGCTGATTGAGACATAAGGGTGAACACTCTTGGGGATGAGAGGTTTGGTGAGGTTGGGTGAGCAAACGCAGACCCTTTAAAGTAATACTGCGTGGTACCCATCCCATGGGTCCCAAATCTCCAGGTTCAAGGGCATCTTCCTACATCGAAAACATGCATGAGACACCCAGAAGATGGTACACCGTGTGATCGGGAAAGGTTTCTAAAACGCACCTCATTTCTCATGTCCTTGTGCTCGGGTTCGCCATTCCAGCCGCTTTACTAGCAATCTCCCTCCTTGGAGAATCATCACCTTTAACCTCCTTTCCGTCCAGGTTGCCATTTGTCCTGAGGATGAACGGGAAGAGGGCCAAACAATGAGAGACTAGCTCTAGGTGTTGGGGCAGGCACAGGTCACTCTATTTTCCCATCAGGAAGAAGAATTAACCAGAGGCTCAGCTTGCCGCCCGGAACCAGAATAGGGCCTGAAGCAATCCTGCGCTTTTGCGGCCAGCTCCCAAAAAAGCGAGTTGAAAAATGGAGCTGAGGGGCACTGCAATTCACAAACCTGCAGAGTTATAACTGATAACTCTCGTCCACAAATATATTGAGGGAAGGCAACGAAGAGGATTTGAAAGCAAGGCAGAATTGCAGGAAACTGATTTCAGGAGGTAGATTCGAATCGCCTTTAAAGCACAGGAAAAGCGGCAAAACCTCGACAATGATGCCCTTGGCCAAAAAGGGCGTATGCGTTTTTTCCTGAATATATTCAGGAAAAAACGCATACGCCCTTTTTGGCCAACCAAGCAACCTGGAAAGGCAAATCAGCGCTACAAAGAAGTCTCGCTCCCCATCGGTCAAAAGGACCATGCTGAATAAAGTGTCAAAACCAGAAATGCAGGGCAGGCCATGGAGAAACGGGAGCCTTGCTACGCTGATGGGCGGGATGTAAATTGCCAACAGCCACTCTGGAGAAGTGTACGGTGTGTCCTGAAACACCTAAAAAACGCAGCTTAGAGAGCGTAGGGCACTTCCACTCATGGGCGTATAAATTGGGAAAACTAAAAATCAGCAAGACACAGGCACCCCAAAGTTTAGGGCTGCTCTGCTGACAAGAACCTCCACTTCCTTACACCTTAAATATCCCAGGAAAGAGAAAAATGGATAAAGACGTTGTGGTCCTGATGTACAATGGAATATCACTCAGCCATGAAATCAACGTCATAAGGCTAGTGGCAGCATGATGAGTAGCTTTAGGTACGACGATTCTAAGTGAAATAAGTCAAACAGAAAACGACACTTATCATAAGATATCACTTATAGAGGGAAAGTAAAAACCGCTACACTGGAACTGAATTACAAAACAGAACAGAGTCACACGTTTAGAAAACACACTATGGCTGCTTAACGGGAAAGGGGAGGTGGGGTGATGCGTAAAAGAAGGGTTTCAAATTAGCTCAGATACCGTTCCATAAACCCAATATGTAATCGACAATACCTACTCCTTGCTCAGTGAACTTCACTCAACACCCCCTATTCAACGCCCAAGAATATATCTGACTAGTAAGAATCTTAAAACCTATGTGTTGATATCCCTCTGTAAGTGAGTCAAGTGGGTGTAAAGCGGCCTAAACACAGCAGTGAAAAGCAGCTAAACCCCATTATAAAAATCAACTACTTTTAAAAACCCGTGAAACAAAAACAGTGAAAGACAGAGAAATTCTTACAAAATTCGTTCAGGGGCTGTGATGCCACCTGGATTGACCATATCTAGACCCACTGCTGATTGAGACATAAGGGTGAACACTCTTGGGGCTGAGAGGTTTGGTGAGGTTGGGTGAGCAAACGCAGACCCTTTAAAGTAATACTGCGTGGAACCCATCCCATGGGTCCCAAATCTCCAGGTTCAAGGGCATCTTCCTACATCGAAAACATGCATGAGACACCCAGAAGATGGTACACCGTGTGATCGGGAAAGGTTTCTAAAACGCACCTCATTTCTCATGTCCTTGTGCTCGGGTTCGCCATTCCAGCCGCTTTACTAGCAATCTCCCTCCTTGGAGAATCAGCACCTTTAACCTCCTGTTCCGTCCAGGTTGCCATTTGTCCTCAGGATGAACGGGAAGAGGGCCAAACAATGAGAGACTAGCTCTAGGTGTTGGGGCAGGCACAGGTCACTCTATTTTCCCATCAGGAAGAAGAATTAACCAGAGGCTCAGCTTGCCGCCCGGAACCAGAATAGGGCCTGAAGCAATCCTGCGCTTTTGCGGCCAGCTCCCAAAAAAGCGAGTTGAAAAATGGAGCTCAGGGGCACTGCAATTCACAAACCTGCAGAGTTATAACTGATAACTCTCGTCCACAAATATATTGAGGGAAGGCAACGAAGAGGATTTGAAAGCAAGGCAGAATTGCAGGAAACTGATTTCAGGAGGTAGATTCGAATCGCCTTTAAAGCACAGGAAAAGCGGCAAAACCTCGACAATGATGCCCTTGGCCAAAAAGGGCGTATGCGTTTTTTCCTGAATATATTCAGGAAAAAACGCATACGCCCTTTTTGGCCAACCAAGCAACCTGGAAAGGCAAATCAGCGCTACAAAGAAGTCTCGCTCCCCATCGGTCAAAAGGACCATGCTGAATAAAGTGTCAAAACCAGAAATGCAGGGCAGGCCATGGAGAAACGGGAGCCTTGCTACGCTGATGGGCGGGATGTAAATTGCCAACAGCCACTCTGGAGAAGTGTACGGTGTGTCCTGAAACACCTAAAAAACGCAGCTTAGAGAGCGTAGGGCACTTCCACTCATGGGCGTATAAATTGGGAAAACTAAAAATCAGCAAGACACAGGCACCCCAAAGTTTAGGGCTGCTCTGCTGACAAGAACCTCCACTTCCTTACACCTTAAATATCCCAGGAAAGAGAAAAATGGATAAAGACGTTGTGGTCCTGATGTACAATGGAATATCACTCAGCCATGAAATCAACGTCATAAGGCTAGTGGCAGCATGATGAGTGGATTTAGGTACGACGATTCTAAGAGAAATAAGTCAAACAGAAAACGACACTTATCATAAGATATCACTTATAGAGGGAAAGTAAAAACCGCTACACTGGAACTGAATTACAAAACAGAACAGAGTCACACGTTTAGAAAACACACTATGGCTGCTTAACGGGAAAGGTGAGGTGGGGTGATGCGTAAAAGAAGGGTTTCAAATTAGCTCAGATACCGTTCCATAAACCCAATATGTAATAGACAAGACCTACTCCTTGCTCAGTGAACTTGACTCAACACCCCCTATTGAACGCCCAAGAATATATCTGACTAGTAAGAATCTTAAAACCTATGTGTTGATATCCCTCTGTAAGTGAGTCAAGTGGGTGTAAAGCGGCCTAAACACAGCAGTGAAAAGCAGCTAAACCCCATTATAAAAATCAACTACTTTTAAAACCCCGTGAAACAAAGACAGTGAAAGAGAGAGAAATTCTTACAAAATTCGTTCAGGGGCTGTGATGCCACCTGGATTGACCATATCTAGACCCACTGCTGATTGAGACATAAGGGTGAACACTCTTGGGGCTGAGAGGTTTGCTGAGGTTGGGTGAGCAAACGCAGACCCTTTAAAGTAATACTGCGTGGTACCCATCCCATGGGTCCCAAATCTCCAGGTTCAAGGGCATCTTCCTACATCGAAAACATGCATGAGACACCCAGAAGATGGTACACCGTGTGATCGGGAAAGGTTTCTAAAACGCACCTCATTTCTCATGTCCTTGTGCTCGGGTTCGCCATTCCAGCCGCTTTACTAGCAATCTCCCTCCTTGGAGAATCAGCACCTTTCACCTCCTGTTCCGTCCAGGTTGCCATTTGTCCTGAGGATGAACGGGAAGAGGGCCAAACAATGAGAGACTAGCTCTAGGTGTTGGGGCAGGCACAGGTCACTCTATTTTCCCATCAGGAAGAAGAATTAACCAGAGGCTCAGCTTGCCGCCCGGAACCAGAATAGGGCCTGAAGCAATCCTGCGCTTTTGCGGCCAGCTCCCAAAAAAGCGAGTTTAAAAATGGAGCTCAGGGGCACTGCAATTCACAAACCTGCAGAGTTATAACTGATAACTCTCGTCCACAAATATATTGAGGGAAGGCAACGAAGAGGATTTGAAAGCAAGGCAGAATTGCAGGAAACTGATTTCAGGAGGTAGATTCGAATCGCCTTTAAAGCACAGGAAAAGCGGCAAAACCTCGACAATGATGCCCTTGGCCAAAAAGGGCGTATGCGTTTTTTCCTGAATATATTCAGGAAAAAACGCATACGCCCTTTTTGGCCAACCAAGCAACCTGGAAAGGCAAATCAGCGCTACAAAGAAGTCTCGCTCCCCATCGGTCAAAAGGACCATGCTGAATAAAGTGTCAAAACCAGAAATGCAGGGCAGGCCATGGAGAAACGGGAGCCTTGCTACGCTGATGGGCGGGATGTAAATTGCCAACAGCCACTCTGGAGAAGTGTACGGTGTGTCCTGAAACACCTAAAAAACGCAGCTTAGAGAGCGTAGGGCACTTCCACTCATGGGCGTATAAATTGGGAAAACTAAAAATCAGCAAGACACAGGCACCCCAAAGTTTAGGGCTGCTCTGCTGACAAGAACCTCCACTTCCTTACACCTTAAATATCCCAGGAAAGAGAAAAATGGATAAAGACGTTGTGGTCCTGATGTACAATGGAATATCACTCAGCCATGAAATCAACGTCATAAGGCTAGTGGCAGCATGATGAGTAGATTTAGGTACGACGATTCTAAGTGAAATAAGTCAAACAGAAAACGACACTTATCATAAGATATCACTTATAGAGGGAAAGTAAAAACCGCTACACTGGAACTGAATTACAAAACAGAACAGAGTCACACGTTTAGAAAACACACTATGGCTGCTTAACGGGAAAGGGGAGGTGGGGTGATGCGTAAAAGAAGGGTTTCAAATTAGCTCAGATACCGTTCCATAAACCCAATATGTAATCGACAATACCTACTCCTTGCTCAGTGAACTTCACTCAACACCCCCTATTCAACGCCCAAGAATATATCTGACTAGTAAGAATCTTAAAACCTATGTGTTGATATCCCTCTGTAAGTGAGTCAAGTGGGTGTAAAGCGGCCTAAACACAGCAGTGAAAAGCAGCTAAACCCCATTATAAAAATCAACTACTTTTAAAAACCCGTGAAACAAAAACAGTGAAAGACAGAGAAATTCTTACAAAATTCGTTCAGGGGCTGTGATGCCACCTGGATTGACCATATCTAGACCCACTGCTGATTGAGACATAAGGGTGAACACTCTTGGGGCTGAGAGGTTTGGTGAGGTTGGGTGAGCAAACGCAGACCCTTTAAAGTAATACTGCGTGGAACCCATCCCATGGGTCCCAAATCTCCAGGTTCAAGGGCATCTTCCTACATCGAAAACATGCATGAGACACCCAGAAGATGGTACACCGTGTGATCGGGAAAGGTTTCTAAAACGCACCTCATTTCTCATGTCCTTGTGCTCGGGTTCGCCATTCCAGCCGCTTTACTAGCAATCTCCCTCCTTGGAGAATCAGCACCTTTAACCTCCTGTTCCGTCCAGGTTGCCATTTGTCCTCAGGATGAACGGGAAGAGGGCCAAACAATGAGAGACTAGCTCTAGGTGTTGGGGCAGGCACAGGTCACTCTATTTTCCCATCAGGAAGAAGAATTAACCAGAGGCTCAGCTTGCCGCCCGGAACCAGAATAGGGCCTGAAGCAATCCTGCGCTTTTGCGGCCAGCTCCCAAAAAAGCGAGTTGAAAAATGGAGCTCAGGGGCACTGCAATTCACAAACCTGCAGAGTTATAACTGATAACTCTCGTCCACAAATATATTGAGGGAAGGCAACGAAGAGGATTTGAAAGCAAGGCAGAATTGCAGGAAACTGATTTCAGGAGGTAGATTCGAATCGCCTTTAAAGCACAGGAAAAGCGGCAAAACCTCGACAATGATGCCCTTGGCCAAAAAGGGCGTATGCGTTTTTTCCTGAATATATTCAGGAAAAAACGCATACGCCCTTTTTGGCCAACCAAGCAACCTGGAAAGGCAAATCAGCGCTACAAAGAAGTCTCGCTTCCCATCGGTCAAAAGGACCATGCTGAATAAAGTGTCAAAACCAGAAATGCAGGGCAGGCCATAGAGAAATGGGAGCCTTGCTACGCTGATGGGCGGGATGTAAATTGCCAACAGCCACTCTGGAGAAGTGTACGGTGTGTCCTGAAACACCTAAAAAACGCAGCTTAGAGAGCGTAGGGCACTTCCACTCATGGGCGTATAAATTGGGAAAACTAAAAATCAGCAAGACACAGGCACCCCAAAGTTTAGGGCTGCTCTGCTGACAAGAACCTCCACTTCCTTACACCTTAAATATCCCAGGAAAGAGAAAAATGGATAAAGACGTTGTGGTCCTTATGTACAATGGAATATCACTCAGCCATGAAATCAACGTCATAAGGCTAGTGGCAGCATGATGAGTGGATTTAGGTACGACGATTTTAAGTGAAATAAGTCAAACAGAAAACGACACTTATCATAAGATATCACTTATAGAGGGAATGTAAAAACCGCTACACTGGAACTGAATTACAAAACAGAACAGAGTCACACGTTTAGAAAACACACTATGGCTGCTTAAAGGGAAAGGTGAGGTGGGGTGATGCGTAAAAGAAGGGTTTCAAATTAGCTCAGATACCGTTCCATAAACCCAATATGTAATAGACAAGACCTACTCCTTGCTCAGTGAACTGGACTCAACACCCCCTATTCAACGCCCAAGAATATATCTGACTAGTAAGAATCTTAAAACTTATGTGTTGATATCCCTCTGTAAGTGAGTCAAGTGGGTGTAAAGCGGCCTAAACACAGCAGTGAAAAGCAGCTAAACCCCATTATAAAAATCAACTACTTTTAAAAACCCGTGAAACAAAGACAGTGAAAGAGAGAGAAATTCTTACAAAATTCGTTCAGGGGCTGTGATGCCACCTGGATTGACCATATCTAGACCCACTGCTGATTGAGACATAAGGGTGAACACTCTTGGGGCTGAGAGGTTTGCTGAGGTTGGGTGAGCAAACGCAGACCCTTTAAAGTAATACTGCGTGGTACCCATCCCATGGGTCCCAAATCTCCAGGTTCAAGGGCATCTTCCTACATCGAAAACATGCATGAGACACCCAGAAGATGGTACACCGTGTGATCGGGAAAGGTTTCTAAAACGCACCTCATTTCTCATGTCCTTGTGCTCGGGTTCGCCATTCCAGCCGCTTTACTAGCAATCTCCCTCCTTGGAGAATCAGCACCTTTCACCTCCTGTTCCGTCCAGGTTGCCATTTGTCCTGAGGATGAACGGGAAGAGGGCCAAACAATGAGAGACTAGCTCTAGGTGTTGGGGCAGGCACAGGTCACTCTATTTTCCCATCAGGAAGAAGAATTAACCAGAGGCTCAGCTTGCCGCCCGGAACCAGAATAGGGCCTGAAGCAATCCTGCGCTTTTGCGGCCAGCTCCCAAAAAAGCGAGTTGAAAAATGGAGCTCAGGGGCACTGCAATTCACAAACCTGCAGAGTTATAACTGATAACTCTCGTCCACAAATATAGTGAGGGAAGGCAACGAAGAGGATTTGAAAGCAAGGCAGAATTGCAGGAAACTGATTTCAGGAGGTAGATTCGAATCGCCTTTAAAGCACAGGAAAAGCGGCAAAACCTCGACAATGATGCCCTTGGCCAAAAAGGGCGTATGCGTTTTTTCCTGAATATATTCAGGAAAAAACGCATACGCCCTTTTTGGCCAACCAAGCAACCTGGAAAGGCAAATCAGCGCTACAAAGAAGTCTCGCTTCCCATCGGTCAAAAGGACCATGCTGAATAAAGTGTCAAAACCAGAAATGCAGGGCAGGCCATGGAGAAATGGGAGCCTTGCTACGCTGATGGGCGGGATGTAAATTGCCAACAGCCACTCTGGAGAAGTGTACGGTGTGTCCTGAAACACCTAAAAAACGCAGCTTAGAGAGCGTAGGGCACTTCCACTCATGGGCGTATAAATTGGGAAAACTAAAAATCAGCAAGACACAGGCACCCCAAAGTTTAGGGCTGCTCTGCTGACAAGAACCTCCACTTCCTTACACCTTAAATATCCCAGGAAAGAGAAAAATGGATAAAGACGTTGTGGTCCTTATGTACAATGGAATATCACTCAGCCATGAAATCAACGTCATAAGGCTAGTGGCAGCATGATGAGTGGATTTAGGTACGACGATTTTAAGTGAAATAAGTCAAACAGAAAACGACACTTATCATAAGATATCACTTATAGAGGGAATGTAAAAACCGCTACACTGGAACTGAATTACAAAACAGAACAGAGTCACACGTTTAGAAAACACACTATGGCTGCTTAACGGGAAAGGTGAGGTAGGGTGATGCGTAAAAGAAGGGTTTCAAATTAGCTCAGATACCGTTCCATAAACCCAATATGTAATAGACAAGACCTACTCCTTGCTCAGTGAACTGGACTCAACACCCCCTATTCAACGCCCAAGAATATATCTGACTAGTAAGAATCTTAAAACCTATGTGTTGATATCCCTCTGTAAGTGAGTCAAGTGGGTGTAAAGCGGCCTAAACACAGCAGTGAAAAGCAGCTAAACCCCATTATAAAAATCAACTACTTTTAAAAACCCGTGAAACAAAGACAGTGAAAGAGAGAGAAATTCTTACAAAATTCGTTCAGGGGCTGTGATGCCACCTGGATTGACCATATCTAGACCCACTGCTGATTGAGACATAAGGGTGAACACTCTTGGGGCTGAGAGGTTTGCTGAGGTTGGGTGAGCAAACGCAGACCCTTTAAAGTAATACTGCGTGGTACCCATCCCATGGGTCCCAAATCTCCAGGTTCAAGGGCATCTTCCTACATCGAAAACATGCATGAGACACCCAGAAGATGGTACACCGTGTGATCGGGAAAGGTTTCTAAAACGCACCTCATTTCTCATGTCCTTGTGCTCGGGTTCGCCATTCCAGCCGCTTTACTAGCAATCTCCCTCCTTGGAGAATCAGCACCTTTCACCTCCTGTTCCGTCCAGGTTGCCATTTGTCCTGAGGATGAACGGGAAGAGGGCCAAACAATGAGAGACTAGCTCTAGGTGTTGGGGCAGGCACAGGTCACTCTATTTTCCCATCAGGAAGAAGAATTAACCAGAGGCTCAGCTTGCCGCCCGGAACCAGAATAGGGCCTGAAGCAATCCTGCGCTTTTGCGGCCAGCTCCCAAAAAAGCGAGTTGAAAAATGGAGCTCAGGGGCACTGCAATTCACAAACCTGCAGAGTTATAACTGATAACTCTCGTCCACAAATATATTGAGGGAAGGCAACGAAGAGGATTTGAAAGCAAGGCAGAATTGCAGGAAACTGATTTCAGGAGGTAGATTCGAATCGCCTTTAAAGCACAGGAAAAGCGGCAAAACCTCGACAATGATGCCCTTGGCCAAAAAGGGCGTATGCGTTTTTTCCTGAATATATTCAGGAAAAAACGCATACGCCCTTTTTGGCCAACCAAGCAACCTGGAAAGGCAAATCAGCGCTACAAAGAAGTCTCGCTCCCCATCGGTCAAAAGGACCATGCTGAATAAAGTGTCAAAACCAGAAATGCAGGGCAGGCCATGGAGAAACGGGAGCCTTGCTACGCTGATGGGCGGGATGTAAATTGCCAACAGCCACTCTGGAGAAGTGTACGGTGTGTCCTGAAACACCTAAAAAACGCAGCTTAGAGAGCGTAGGGCACTTCCACTCATGGGCGTATAAATTGGGAAAACTAAAAATCAGCAAGACACAGGCACCCCAAAGTTTAGGGCTGCTCTGCTGACAAGAACCTCCACTTCCTTACACCTTAAATATCCCAGGAAAGAGAAAAAGGGATAAAGACGTTGTGGTCCTGATGTACAATGGAATATCACTCAGCCATGAAATCAACGTCATAAGGCTAGTGGCAGCATGATGAGTGGATTTAGGTACGACGATTCTAAGAGAAATAAGTCAAACAGAAAACGACACTTATCATAAGATATCACTTATAGAGGGAAAGTAAAAACCGCTACACTGGAACTGAATTACAAAACAGAACAGAGTCACACGTTTAGAAAACACACTATGGCTGCTTAACGGGAAAGGTGAGGTGGGGTGATGCGTAAAAGAAGGGTTTCAAATTAGCTCAGATACCGTTCCATAAACCCAATATGTAATAGACAAGACCTACTCCTTGCTCAGTGAACTTGACTCAACACCCCCTATTGAACGCCCAAGAATATATCTGACTAGTAAGAATCTTAAAACCTATGTGTTGATATCCCTCTGTAAGTGAGTCAAGTGGGTGTAAAGCGGCCTAAACACAGCAGTGAAAAGCAGCTAAACCCCATTATAAAAATCAACTACTTTTAAAACCCCGTGAAACAAAGACAGTGAAAGAGAGAGAAATTCTTACAAAATTCGTTCAGGGGCTGTGATGCCACCTGGATTGACCATATCTAGACCCACTGCTGATTGAGACATAAGGGTGAACACTCTTGGGGCTGAGAGGTTTGCTGAGGTTGGGTGAGCAAACGCAGACCCTTTAAAGTAATACTGCGTGGTACCCATCCCATGGGTCCCAAATCTCCAGGTTCAAGGGCATCTTCCTACATCGAAAACATGCATGAGACACCCAGAAGATGGTACACCGTGTGATCGGGAAAGGTTTCTAAAACGCACCTCATTTCTCATGTCCTTGTGCTCGGGTTCGCCATTCCAGCCGCTTTACTAGCAATCTCCCTCCTTGGAGAATCAGCACCTTTCACCTCCTGTTCCGTCCAGGTTGCCATTTGTCCTGAGGATGAACGGGAAGAGGGCCAAACAATGAGAGACTAGCTCTAGGTGTTGGGGCAGGCACAGGTCACTCTATTTTCCCATCAGGAAGAAGAATTAACCAGAGGCTCAGCTTGCCGCCCGGAACCAGAATAGGGCCTGAAGCAATCCTGCGCTTTTGCGGCCAGCTCCCAAAAAAGCGAGTTGAAAAATGGAGCTCAGGGGCACTGCAATTCACAAACCTGCAGAGTTATAACTGATAACTCTCGTCCACAAATATATTGAGGGAAGGCAACGAAGAGGATTTGAAAGCAAGGCAGAATTGCAGGAAACTGATTTCAGGAGGTAGATTCGAATCGCCTTTAAAGCACAGGAAAAGCGGCAAAACCTCGACAATGATGCCCTTGGCCAAAAAGGGCGTATGCGTTTTTTCCTGAATATATTCAGGAAAAAACGCATACGCCCTTTTTGGCCAACCAAGCAACCTGGAAAGGCAAATCAGCGCTACAAAGAAGTCTCGCTCCCCATCGGTCAAAAGGACCATGCTGAATAAAGTGTCAAAACCAGAAATGCAGGGCAGGCCATGGAGAAACGGGAGCCTTGCTACGCTGATGGGCGGGATGTAAATTGCCAACAGCCACTCTGGAGAAGTGTACGGTGTGTCCTGAAACACCTAAAAAACGCAGCTTAGAGAGCGTAGGGCACTTCCACTCATGGGCGTATAAATTGGGAAAACTAAAAATCAGCAAGACACAGGCACCCCAAAGTTTAGGGCTGCTCTGCTGACAAGAACCTCCACTTCCTTACACCTTAAATATCCCAGGAAAGAGAAAAATGGATAAAGACGTTGTGGTCCTGATGTACAATGGAATATCACTCAGCCATGAAATCAACGTCATAAGGCTAGTGGCAGCATGATGAGTAGATTTAGGTACGACGATTCTAAGTGAAATAAGTCAAACAGAAAACGACACTTATCATAAGATATCACTTATAGAGGGAAAGTAAAAACCGCTACACTGGAACTGAATTACAAAACAGAACAGAGTCACACGTTTAGAAAACACACTATGGCTGCTTAACGGGAAAGGTGAGGTGGGGTGATGCGTAAAAGAAGGGTTTCAAATTAGCTCAGATACCGTTCCATAAACCCAATATGTAATCGACAATACCTACTCCTTGCTCAGTGAACTTCACTCAACACCCCCTATTCAACGCCCAAGAATATATCTGACTAGTAAGAATCTTAAAACCTATGTGTTGATATCCCTCTGTAAGTGAGTCAAGTGGGTGTAAAGCGGCCTAAACACAGCAGTGAAAAGCAGCTAAACCCCATTATAAAAATCAACTACTTTTAAAAACCCGTGAAACAAAAACAGTGAAAGACAGAGAAATTCTTACAAAATTCGTTCAGGGGCTGTGATGCCACCTGGATTGACCATATCTAGACCCACTGCTGATTGAGACATAAGGGTGAACACTCTTGGGGCTGAGAGGTTTGGTGAGGTTGGGTGAGCAAACGCAGACCCTTTAAAGTAATACTGCGTGGAACCCATCCCATGGGTCCCAAATCTCCAGGTTCAAGGGCATCTTCCTACATCGAAAACATGCATGAGACACCCAGAAGATGGTACACCGTGTGATCGGGAAAGGTTTCTAAAACGCACCTCATTTCTCATGTCCTTGTGCTCGGGTTCGCCATTCCAGCCGCTTTACTAGCAATCTCCCTCCTTGGAGAATCAGCACCTTTAACCTCCTGTTCCGTCCAGGTTGCCATTTGTCCTCAGGATGAACGGGAAGAGGGCCAAACAATGAGAGACTAGCTCTAGGTGTTGGGGCAGGCACAGGTCACTCTATTTTCCCATCAGGAAGAAGAATTAACCAGAGGCTCAGCTTGCCGCCCGGAACCAGAATAGGGCCTGAAGCAATCCTGCGCTTTTGCGGCCAGCTCCCAAAAAAGCGAGTTGAAAAATGGAGCTCAGGGGCACTGCAATTCACAAACCTGCAGAGTTATAACTGATAACTCTCGTCCACAAATATATTGAGGGAAGGCAACGAAGAGGATTTGAAAGCAAGGCAGAATTGCAGGAAACTGATTTCAGGAGGTAGATTCGAATCGCCTTTAAAGCACAGGAAAAGCGGCAAAACCTCGACAATGATGCCCTTGGCCAAAAAGGGCGTATGCGTTTTTTCCTGAATATATTCAGGAAAAAACGCATACGCCCTTTTTAGCCAACCAAGCAACCTGGAAAGGCAAATCAGCGCTACAAAGAAGTCTCGCTTCCCATCGGTCAAAAGGACCATGCTGAATAAAGTGTCAAAACCAGAAATGCAGGGCAGGCCATGGAGAAATGGGAGCCTTGCTACGCTGATGGGCGGGATGTAAATTGCCAACAGCCACTCTGGAGAAGTGTACGGTGTGTCCTGAAACACCTAAAAAACGCAGCTTAGAGAGCGTAGGGCACTTCCACTCATGGGCGTATAAATTGGGAAAACTAAAAATCAGCAAGACACAGGCACCCCAAAGTTTAGGGCTGCTCTGCTGACAAGAACCTCCACTTCCTTACACCTTAAATATCCCAGGAAAGAGAAAAATGGATAAAGACGTTGTGGTCCTTATGTACAATGGAATATCACTCAGCCATGAAATCAACGTCATAAGGCTAGTGGCAGCATGATGAGTGGATTTAGGTACGACGATTTTAAGTGAAATAAGTCAAACAGAAAACGACACTTATCATAAGATATCACTTATAGAGGGAATGTAAAAACCGCTACACTGGAACTGAATTACAAAACAGAACAGAGTCACACGTTTAGAAAACAAACTATGGCTGCTTAAAGGGAAAGGTGAGGTGGGGTGATGCGTAAAAGAAGGGTTTCAAATTAGCTCAGATACCGTTCCATAAACCCAATATGTAATAGACAAGACCTACTCCTTGCTCAGTGAACTTGACTCAACACCCCCTATTCAACGCCCAAGAATATATCTGACTAGTAAGAATCTTAAAACCTATGTGTTGATATCCCTCTGTACGTGAGTCAAGTGGGTGTAAAGCGGCCTAAACACAGCAGTGAAAAGCAGCTTAACCGCATTATAAAAATCAACTACTTTTAAAAACCCGTGAAACAAAGACAGTGAAAGAGAGAGAAATTCTTACAAAATTCGTTCAGGGGCTGTGATGCCACCTGGATTGACCATATCTAGACCCACTGCTGATTGAGACATAAGGGTGAACACTCTTGGGGCTGAGAGGTTTGGTGAGGTTGGGTGAGCAAACGCAGACCCTTTAAAGTAATACTGCGTGGTACCCATCCCATGGGTCCCAAATCTCCAGGTTCAAGGGCATCTTCCTACATCGAAAACATGCATGAGACACCCAGAAGATGGTACACCGTGTGATCGGGAAAGGTTTCTAAAACGCACCTCATTTCTCATGTCCTTGTGCTCGGGTTCGCCATTCCAGCCGCTTTACTAGCAATCTCCCTCCTTGGAGAATCAGCACCTTTAACCTCCTGTTCCGTCCAGGTTGCCATTTGTCCTGAGGATGAACGGGAAGAGGGCCAAACAATGAGAGACTAGCTCTAGGTGTTGGGGCAGGCACAGGTCACTCTATTTTCCCATCAGGAAGAAGAATTAACCAGAGGCTCAGCTTGCCGCCCGGAACCAGAATAGGGCCTGAAGCAATCCTGCGCTTTTGCGGCCAGCTCCCAAAAAAGCGAGTTGAAAAGTGGAGCTCAGGGGCACTGCAATTCACAAACCTGCAGAGTTATAACTGATAACTCTCGTCCACAAATATATTGAGGGAAGGCAACGAGGAGGATTTGAAAGCAAGGCAGAATTGCAGGAAACTGATTTCAGGAGGTAGATTCGAATCGCCTTTAAAGCACAGGAAAAGCGGCAAAACCTCGACAATGATGCCCTTGGCCAAAAAGGGCGTATGCGTTTTTTCCTGAATATATTCAGGAAAAAACGCATACGCCCTTTTTGGCCAACCAAGCAACCTGGAAAGGCAAATCAGCGCTACAAAGAAGTCTCGCTCCCCATCGGTCAAAAGGACCATGCTGAATAAAGTGTCAAAACCAGAAATGCAGGGCAGGCCATGGAGAAACGGGAGCCTTGCTACGCTGATGGGCGGGATGTAAATTGCCAACAGCCACTCTGGAGAAGTGTACGGTGTGTCCTGAAACACCTAAAAAACGCAGCTTAGAGAGCGTAGGGCACTTCCACTCATGGGCGTATAAATTGGGAAAACTAAAAATCAGCAAGACACAGGCACCCCAAAGTTTAGGGCTGCTCTGCTGACAAGAACCTCCACTTCCTTACACCTTAAATATCCCAGGAAAGAGAAAAATGGATAAAGACGTTGTGGTCCTGATGTACAATGGAATATCACTCAGCCATGAAATCAACGTCATAAGGCTAGTGGCAGCATGATGAGTGGATTTAGGTACGACGATTCTAAGTGAAATAAGTCAAACAGAAAACGACACTTATCATAAGATATCACTTATAGAGGGAAAGTAAAAACCGCTACACTGGAACTGAATTACAAAACAGAACAGAGTCACACGTTTAGAAAACACACTATGGCTGCTTAACGGGAAAGGTGAGGTGGGGTGATGCGTAAAAGAAGGGTTTCAAAGTAGCTCAGATACCGTTCCATAAACCCAATATGTAATCGACAAGACCTACTCCTTGCTCAGTGAACTTGACTCAACACCCCCTATTCAACGCCCAAGAATATATCTGACTAGTAAGAATCTTAAAACCTATGTGATGATATCCCTCTGTAAGTGAGTCAAGTGGGTGTAAAGCGGCCTAAACACAGCAGTGAAAAGCAGCTAAACCCCATTATAAAAATCAACTACTTTTAAAAACCCGTGAAACAAAGACAGTGAAAGAGAGAGAAATTCTTACAAAATTCGTTCAGGGGCTGTGATGCCACCTGGATTGACCATATCTAGACCCACTGCTGATTGAGACATAAGGGTGAACACTCTTGGGGCTGAGAGGTTTGGTGAGGTTGGGTGAGCAAACGCAGACCCTTTAAAGTAATACTGCGTGGTACCCATCCCATGGGTCCCAAATCTCCAGGTTCAAGGGCATCTTCCTACATCGAAAACATGCATGAGACACCCAGAAGATGGTACACCGTGTGATCGGGAAAGGTTTCTAAAACGCACCTCATTTCTCATGTCCTTGTGCTCGGGTTCGCCATTCCAGCCGCTTTACTAGCAATCTCCCTCCTTGGAGAATCAGCACCTTTAACCTCCTGGTCCGTCCAGGTTGCCATTTGTCCTGAGGATGAACGGGAAGAGGGCCAAACAATGAGAGACTAGCTCTAGGTGTTGGGGCAGGCACAGGTCACTCTATTTTCCCATCAGGAAGAAGAATTAACCAGAGGCTCAGCTTGCCGCCCGGAACCAGAATAGGGCCTGAAGCAATCCTGCGCTTTTGCGACCAGCTCCCAAAAAAGCGAGTTGAAAAATGGAGCTCAGGGGCACTGCAATTCACAAACCTGCAGAGTTATAACTGATAACTCTCGTCCACAAATATATTGAGGGAAGGCAACGAAGAGGATTTGAAAGCAAGGCAGAATTGCAGGAAACTGATTTCAGGAGGTAGATTCGAATCGCCTTTAAAGCACAGGAAAAGCGGCAAAACCTCGACAATGATGCCCTTGGCCAAAAAGGGCCTATGCGTTTTTTCCTGAATATATTCAGGAAAAAACGCATACGCCCTTTTTGGCCAACCAAGCAACCTGGAAAGGCAAATCAGCGCTACAAAGAAGTCTCGCTCCCCATCGGTCAAAAGGACCATGCTGAATAAAGTGTCAAAACCAGAAATGCAGGGCAGGCCATGGAGAAACGGGAGCCTTGCTACGCTGATGGGCGGGATGTAAATTGCCAACAGCCACTCTGGAGAAGTGTACGGTGTGTCCTGAAACACCTAAAAAACGCAGCTTAGAGAGCGTAGGGCACTTCCACTCATGGGCGTATAAATTGGGAAAACTAAAAATCAGCAAGACACAGGCACCCCAAAGTTTAGGGCTGCTCTGCTGACAAGAACCTCCACTTCCTTACACCTTAAATATCCCAGGAAAGAGAAAAATGGATAAAGACGTTGTGGTCCTTATTTACAATGGAATATCACTCAGCCATGAAATCAACGTCATAAGGCTAGTGGCAGCATGATGAGTGGATTTAGGTACGACGATTCTAAGTGAAATAAGTCAAACAGAAAACGACACTTATCATAAGATATCACTTATAGAGGGAAAGTAAAAACCGCTACACTGGAACTGAATTACAAAACAGAACAGAGTCACACGTTTAGAAAACACACTATGGCTGCTTAACGGGAAAGGTGAGGTGGGGTGATGCGTAAAAGAAGGGTTTCAAAGTAGCTCAGATACCGTTCCATAAACCCAATATGTAATAGACAAGACCTACTCCTTGCTCAGTGAACTTGACTCAACACCCCCTATTCAACGCCCAAGAATATGTCTGACTAGGAAGAATCTTAAAACCTATGTGATGATATCCCTCTGTAAGTGAGTCAAGTGGGTGTAAAGCGGCCTAAACACAGCAGTGAAAAGCAGCTAAACCCCATTATAAAAATCAACTACTTTTAAAAACCCGTGAAACAAAGACAGTGAAAGAGAGAGAAATTCTTACAAAATTCGTTCAGGGGCTGTGATGCCACCTGGATTGACCATATCAAGACCCACTGCTGATTGAGACATAAGGGTGAACACTCTTGGGGCTGAGAGGTTTGCTGAGGTTGGGTGAGCAAACGCAGACCCTTTAAAGTAATACTGCGTGGTACCCATCCCATGGGTCCCAAATCTCCAGGTTCAAGGGCATCTTCCTACATCGAAAACATGCATGAGACACCCAGAAGATGGTACACCGTGTGATCGGGAAAGGTTTCTAAAACGCACCTCATTTCTCATGTCCTTGTGCTCGGGTTCGCCATTCCAGCCGCTTTACTAGCAATCTCCCTCCTTGGAGAATCAGCACCTTTAACCTCCTGTTCCGTCCAGGTTGCCATTTGTCCTGAGGATGAACGGGAAGAGGGCCAAACAATGAGAGACTAGCTCTAGGTGTTGGGGCAGGCACAGGTCACTCTATTTTCCCATCAGGAAGAAGAATTAACCAGAGGCTCAGCTTGCCGCCCGGAACCAGAATAGGGCCTGAAGCAATCCTGCGCTTTTGCGGCCAGCTCCCAAAAAAGCGAGTTGAAAAGTGGAGCTCAGGGGCACTGCAATTCACAAACCTGCAGAGTTATAACTGATAACTCTCGTCCACAAATATATTGAGGGAAGGCAACGAGGAGGATTTGAAAGCAAGGCAGAATTGCAGGAAACTGATTTCAGGAGGTAGATTCGAATCGCCTTTAAAGCACAGGAAAAGCGGCAAAACCTCGACAATGATGCCCTTGGCCAAAAAGGGCGTATGCGTTTTTTCCTGAATATATTCAGGAAAAAACGCATACGCCCTTTTTGGCCAACCAAGCAACCTGGAAAGGCAAATCAGCGCTACAAAGAAGTCTCGCTCCCCATCGGTCAAAAGGACCATGCTGAATAAAGTGTCAAAACCAGAAATGCAGGGCAGGCCATGGAGAAACGGGAGCCTTGCTGCGCTGATGGGCGGGATGTAAATTGCCAACAGCCACTCTGGAGAAGTGTACGGTGTGTCCTGAAACACCTAAAAAACGCAGCTTAGAGAGCGTAGGGCACTTCCACTCATGGGCGTATAAATTGGGAAAACTAAAAATCAGCAAGACACAGGCACCCCAAAGTTTAGGGCTGCTCTGCTGACAAGAACCTCCACTTCCTTACACCTTAAATATCCCAGGAAAGAGAAAAATGGATAAAGACGTTGTGGTCCTGATGTACAATGGAATATCACTCAGCCATGAAATCAACGTCATAAGGCTAGTGGCAGCATGATGAGTGGATTTAGGTACGACGATTCTAAGAGAAATAAGTCAAACAGAAAACGACACTTATCATAAGATATCACTTATAGAGGGAAAGTAAAAACCGCTACACTGGAACTGAATTACAAAACAGAACAGAGTCACACGTTTAGAAAACACACTATGGCTGCTTAACGGGAAAGGTGAGGTGGGGTGATGCGTAAAAGAAGGGTTTCAAATTAGCTCAGATACCGTTCCATAAACCCAATATGTAATCGACAAGACCTACTCCTTGCTAAGTGAACTTGACTCAACACCCCCTATTCAACGCCCAAGAATATATCTGACTAGTAAGAATCTTAAAACCTATGTGTTGATATCCCTCTGTACGTGAGTCAAGTGGGTGTAAAGCGGCCTAAACACAGCAGTGAAAAGCAGCTAAACCCCATTATAAAAATCAACTACTTTTAAAAACCCGTGAAACAAAGACAGTGAAAGAGAGAGAAATTCTTACAAAATTCGTTCAGGGGCTGTGATGCCACCTGGATTGACCATATCTAGACCCACTGCTGATTGAGACATAAGGGTGAACACTCTTGGGGCTGAGAGGTTTGGTGAGGTTGGGTGAGCAAACGCAGACCCTTTAAAGTAATACTGCGTGGTACCCATCCCATGGGTCCCAAATCTCCAGGTTCAAGGGCATCTTCCTACATCGAAAACATGCATGAGACACCCAGAAGATGGTACACCGTGTGATCGGGAAAGGTTTCTAAAACGCACCTCATTTCTCATGTCCTTGTGCTCGGGTTCGCCATTCCAGCCGCTTTACTAGCAATCTCCCTCCTTGGAGAATCAGCACCTTTCACCTCCTGTTCCGTCCAGGTTGCCATTTGTCCTGAGGATGAACGGGAAGAGGGCCAAACAATGAGAGACTAGCTCTAGGTGTTGGGGCAGGCACAGGTCACTCTATTTTCCCATCAGGAAGAAGAATTAACCAGAGGCTCAGCTTGCCGCCCGGAACCAGAATACGGCCTGAAGCAATCCTGCGCTTTTGCGGCCAGCTCCCAAAAAAATGAGTTGAAAAATGGAGCTGAGGGGCACTGCAATTCACAAACCTGCAGAGTTATAACTGATAACTCTCGTCCACAAATATATTGAGGGAAGGCAACGAAGAGGATTTGAAAGCAAGGCAGAATTGCAGGAAACTGATTTCAGGAGGTAGATTCGAATCGCCTTTAAAGCACAGGAAAAGCGGCAAAACCTCGACAATGATGCCCTTGGCCAAAAAGGGCGTATGCGTTTTTTCCTGAATATATTCAGGAAAAAACGCATACGCCCTTTTTGGCCAACCAAGCAACCTGGAAAGGCAAATCAGCGCTACAAAGAAGTCTCGCTCCCCATCGGTCAAAAGGACCATGCTGAATAAAGTGTCAAAACCAGAAATGCAGGGCAGGCCATGGAGAAACGGGAGCCTTGCTACGCTGATGGGCGGGATGTAAATTGCCAACAGCCACTCTGGAGAAGTGTACGGTGTGTCCTGAAACACCTAAAAAACGCAGCTTAGAGAGCGTAGGGCACTTCCACTCATGGGCGTATAAATTGGGAAAACTAAAAATCAGCAAGACACAGGCACCCCAAAGTTTAGGGCTGCTCTGCTGACAAGAACCTCCACTTCCTTACACCTTAAATATCCCAGGAAAGAGAAAAATGGATAAAGACGTTGTGGTCCTGATGTACAATGGAATATCACTCAGCCATGAAATCAACGTCATAAGGCTAGTGGCAGCATGATGAGTGGATTTAGGTTCGACGATTCTAAGTGAAATAAGTCAAACAGAAAACGACACTTATCATAAGATATCACTTATAGAGGGAAAGTAAAAACCGCTACACTGGAACTGAATTACAAAACAGAACAGAGTCACACGTTTAGAAAACACACTATGGCTGCTTAACGGGAAAGGTGAGGTGGGGTGATGCGTAAAAGAAGGGTTTCAAATTAGCTCAGATACCGTTCCATAAACCCAATATGTAATAGACAAGACCTACTCCTTGCTCAGTGAACTTGACTCAACACCCCCTATTCAACGCCCAAGAATATATCTGACTAGTAAGAATCTTAAAACCTATGTGTTGATATCCCTCTGTACGTGAGTCAAGTGGGTGTAAAGCGGCCTAAACACAGCAGTGAAAAGCAGCTAAACCCCATTATAAAAATCAACTACTTTTAAAAACCCGTGAAACAAAGACAGTGAAAGAGAGAGAAATTCTTACAAAATTCGTTCAGGGGCTGTGATGCCACCTGGATTGACCATATCTAGACCCACTGCTGATTGAGACATAAGGGTGAACACTCTTGGGGCTGAGAGGTTTGGTGAGGTTGGGTGAGCAAACGCAGACCCTTTAAAGTAATACTGCGTGGTACCCATCCCATGGGTCCCAAATCTCCAGGTTCAAGGGCATCTTCCTACATCGAAAACATGCATGAGACACCCAGAAGATGGTACACCGTGTGATCGGGAAAGGTTTCTAAAACGCACCTCATTTCTCATGTCCTTGTGCTCGGGTTCGCCATTCCAGCCGCTTTACTAGCAATCTCCCTCCTTGGAGAATCAGCACCTTTAACCTCCTGTTCCGTCCAGGTTGCCATTTGTCCTGAGGATGAACGGGAAGAGGGCCAAACAATGAGAGACTAGCTCTAGGTGTTGGGGCAGGCACAGGTCACTCTATTTTCCCATCAGGAAGAAGAATTAACCAGAGGCTCAGCTTGCCGCCCGGAACCACAATACGGCCTGAAGCAATCCTGCGCTTTTGCGGCCAGCTCCCAAAAAAGCGAGTTGAAAAATGGAGCTCAGGGGCACTGCAATTCACAAACCTGCAGAGTTATAACTGATAACTCTCGTCCACAAATATATTGAGGGAAGGCAACGAGGAGGAATTGAAAGCAAGGCAGAATTGCAGGAAACTGATTTCAGGAGGTAGATTCGAATCGCCTTTAAAGCACAGGAAAAGCGGCAAAACCTCGACAATGATGCCCTTGGCCAAAAAGGGCGTATGCGTTTTTTCCTGAATATATTCAGGAAAAAACGCATACGCCCTTTTTGGCCAACCAAGCAACCTGGAAAGGCAAATCAGCGCTACAAAGAAGTCTCGCTCCCCATCGGTCAAAAGGACCATGCTGAATAGAGTGTCAAAACCAGAAATGCAGGGCAGGCCATGGAGAAACGGGAGCCTTGCTACGCTGATGGGCGGGATGTAAATTGCCAACAGCCACTCTGGAGAAGTGTACGGTGTGTCCTGAAACACCTAAAAAACGCAGATTAGAGAGCGTAGGGCACTTCCACTCATGGGCGTATAAATTGGGAAAACTAAAAATCAGCAAGACACAGGCACCCCAAAGTTTAGGGCTGCTCTGCTGACAAGAACCTCCACTTCCTTACACCTTAAATATCCCAGGAAAGAGAAAAATGGATAAAGAC
Organism: Eschrichtius robustus; assembly: GCF_028021215.1. Classification (NCBI taxonomy): domain Eukaryota; kingdom Metazoa; phylum Chordata; class Mammalia; order Artiodactyla; family Eschrichtiidae; genus Eschrichtius; species Eschrichtius robustus. Next base: position 101,735,868 of record NC_090824.1, on the reverse strand, counting down.
GTTGTGGTCCTGATGTACAATGGAATATCACTCAGCCATGAAATCAACGTCATAAGGCTAGTGGCAGCATGATGAGTGGATTTAGGTTCGACGATTCTAAGTGAAATAAGTCAAACAGAAAACGACACTTATCATAAGATATCACTTATAGAGGGAAAGTAAAAACCGCTAAACTGGAACTGAATTACAAAACAGAACAGAGTCACACGTTTAGAAAACACACTATGGCTGCTTAACGGGAAAGGTGAGGTGGGGTGATGCGTAAAAGAAGGGTTTCAAATTAGCTCAGATACCGTTCCATAAACCCAATATGTAATAGACAAGACCTACTCCTTGCTCAGTGAACTTGACTCAACACCCCCTATTCAACGCCCAAGAATATATCTGACTAGTAAGAATCTTAAAACCTATGTGTTGATATCCCTCTGTAAGTGAGTCAAGTGGGTGTAAAGCGGCCTAAACACAGCAGTGAAAAGCAGCTAAACCCCATTATAAAAATCAACTACTTTTAAAAACCCGTGAAACAAAGACAGTGAAAGAGAGAGAAATTCTTACAAAATTCGTTCAGGGGCTGTGATGCCACCTGGATTGACCATATCTAGACCCACTGCTGATTGAGACATAAGGGTGAACACTCTTGGGGCTGAGAGGTTTGCTGAGGTTGGGTGAGCAAACGCAGACCCTTTAAAGTAATACTGCGTGGTACCCATCCCATGGGTCCCAAATCTCCAGGTTCAAGGGCATCTTCCTACATCGAAAACATGCATGAGACACCCAGAAGATGGTACACCGTGTGATCGGGAAAGGTTTCTAAAACGCACCTCATTTCTCATGTCCTTGTGCTCGGGTTCGCCATTCCAGCCGCTTTACTAGCAATCTCCCTCCTTGGAGAATCAGCACCTTTCACCTCCTGTTCCGTCCAGGTTGCCATTTGTCCTGAGGATGAACGGGAAGAGGGCCAAACAATGAGAGACTAGCTCTAGGTGTTGGGGCAGGCACAGGTCACTCTATTTTCCCATCAGGAAGAAGAATTAACCAGAGTCTCAGCTTGCCGCCCGGAACCAGAATAGGGCCTGAAGCAATCCTGCGCTTTTGCGGCCAGCTCCCAAAAAAGCGAGTTGAAAAATGGAGCTCAGGGGCACTGCAATTCACAAACCTGCAGAGTTATAACTGATAACTCTCGTCCACAAATATATTGAGGGAAGGCAACGAGGAGGATTTGAAAGCAAGGCAGAATTGCAGGAAACTGATTTCAGGAGGTAGATTCGAATCGCCTTTAAAGCACAGGAAAAGCGGCAAAACGTCGACAATGATGCCCTTGGCCAAAAAGGGCGTATGCGTTTTTTCCTGAATATATTCAGGAAAAAACGCATACGCCCTTTTTGGCCAACCAAGCAACCTGGAAAGGCAAATCAGCGCTACAAAGAAGTCTCGCTCCCCATCGGTCAAAAGGACCATGCTGAATAAAGTGTCAAAACCAGAAATGCAGGGCAGGCCATGGAGAAACGGGAGCCTTGCTACGCTGATGGGCGGGATGTAAATTGCCAACAGCCACTCTGGAGAAGTGTACGGTGTGTCCTGAAACACCTAAAAAACGCAGCTTAGAGAGCGTAGGGCACTTCCACTCATGGGCGTATAAATTGGGAAAACTAAAAATCAGCAAGACACAGGCACCCCAAAGTTTAGGGCTGCTCTGCTGACAAGAACCTCCACTTCCTTACACCTTAAATATCCCAGGAAAGAGAAAAATGGATAAAGACGTTGTGGTCCTGATGTACAATGGAATATCACTCAGCCATGAAATCAACGTCATAAGGATAGTGGCAGCATGATGAGTGGATTTAGGTACGACGATTCTAAGAGAAATAAGTCAAACAGAAAACGACACTTATCATAAGATATCACTTATAGAGGGAAAGTAAAAACCGCTACACTGGAACTGAATTACAAAACAGAACAGAGTCACACGTTTAGAAAACACACTATGGCTGCTTAACGGGAAAGGTGAGGTGGGGTGATGCGTAAAAGAAGGGTTTCAAATTAGCTCAGATACCGTTCCATAAACCCAATATGTAATAGACAAGACCTACTCCTTGCTCAGTGAACTTGACTCAACACCCCCTATTCAACGCCCAAGAATATATCTGACTAGTAAGAATCTTAAAACCTATGTGTTGATATCGCTCTGTACGTGAGTCAAGTGGGTGTAAAGTGGCCTAAACACAGCAGTGAAAAGCAGCTAAACCCCATTATAAAAATCAACTACTTTTAAAAACCCGTGAAACAAAGACAGTGAAAGAGAGAGAAATTCTTACAAAATTCGTTCAGGGGCTGTGATGCCACCTGGATTGACCATATCTAGACCCACTGCTGATTGAGACATAAGGGTGAACACTCTTGGGGCTGAGAGGTTTGCTGAGGTTGGGTGAGCAAACGCAGACCCTTTAAAGTAATACTGCGTGGTACCCATCCCATGGGTCCCAAATCTCCAGGTTCAAGGGCATCTTCCTACATCGAAAACATGCATGAGACACCCAGAAGATGGTACACCGTGTGATCGGGAAAGGTTTCTAAAACGCACCTCATTTCTCATGTCCTTGTGCTCGGGTTCGCCATTCCAGGCGCTTTACTAGCAATCTCCCTCCTTGGAGAATCAGCACCTTTAACCTCCTGTTCCGTCCAGGTTGCCATTTGTCCTGAGGATGAACGGGAAGAGGGCCAAACAATGAGAGACTAGCTCTAGGTGTTGGGGCAGGCACAGGTCACTTTATTTTCCCATCAGGAAGAAGAATTAACCAGAGGCTCAGCTTGCCGCCCGGAACCAGAATACGGCCTGAAGCAATCCTGCGCTTTTGCGGCCAGCTCCCAAAAAAGCGAGTTGAAAAATGGAGCTCAGGGGCACTGCAATTCACAAACCTGCAGAGTTATAACTGATAACTCTCGTCCACAAATATATTGAGGGAAGGCAACGAGGAGGATTTGAAAGCAAGGCAGAATTGCAGGAAACTGATTTCAGGAGGTAGATTCGAATCGCCTTTAAAGCACAGGAAAAGCGGCAAAACGTCGACAATGATGCCCTTGGCCAAAAAGGGCGTATGCGTTTTTTCCTGAATATATTCAGGAAAAAACGCATACGCCCTTTTTGGCCAACCAAGCAACCTGGAAAGGCAAATCAGCGCTACAAAGAAGTCTCGCTCCCCATCGGTCAAAAGGACCATGCTGAATAAAGTGTCAAAACCAGAAATGCAGGGCAGGCCATGGAGAAACGGGAGCCTTGCTACGCTGATGGGCGGGATGTAAATTGCCAACAGCCACTCTGGAGAAGTGTACGGTGTGTCCTGAAACACCTAAAAAACGCAGCTTAGAGAGCGTAGGGCACTTCCACTCATGGGCGTATAAATTGGGAAAACTAAAAATCAGCAAGACACAGGCACCCCAAAGTTTAGGGCTGCTCTGCTGACAAGAACCTCCACTTCCTTACACCTTAAATATCCCAGGAAAGAGAAAAATGGATAAAGACGTTGTGGTCCTGATGTACAATGGAATATCACTCAGCCATGAAATCAACGTCATAAGGCTAGTGGCAGCATGATGAGTGGATTTAGGTTCGACGATTCTAAGTGAAATAAGTCAAACAGAAAACGACACTTATCATAAGATATCACTTATAGAGGGAAAGTAAAAACCGCTACACTGGAACTGAATTACAAAACAGAACAGACTCACACGTTTAGAAAACACACTATGGCTGCTTAACGGGAAAGGTGAGGTGGGGTGATGCGTAAAAGAAGGGTTTCAAATTAGCTCAGATACCGTTCCATAAACCCAATATGTAATAGACAAGACCTACTCCTTGCTCAGTGAACTTGACTCAACACCCCCTATTCAACGCCCAAGAATATATCTGACTAGTAAGAATCTTAAAACCTATGTGTTGATATCCCTCTGTAAGTGAGTCAAGTGGGTGTAAAGCGGCCTAAACACAGCAGTGAAAAGCAGCTAAACCCCATTATAAAAATCAACTACTTTTAAAAACCCGTGAAACAAAGACAGTGAAAGAGAGAGAAATTCTTACAAAATTCGTTCAGGGGCTGTGATGCCACCTGTATTGACCATATCTAGACCCACTGCTGATTGAGACATAAGGGTGAACACTCTTGGGGCTGAGAGGTTTGCTGAGGTTGGGTGAGCAAACGCAGACCCTTTAAAGTAATACTGCGTGGTACCCATCCCATGGGTCCCAAATCTCCAGGTTCAAGGGCATCTTCCTACATCGAAAACATGCATGAGACACCCAGAAGATGGTACACCGTGTGATCGGGAAAGGTTTCTAAAACGCACCTCATTTCTCATGTCCTTGTGCTCGGGTTCGCCATTCCAGCCGCTTTACTAGCAATCTCCCTCCTTGGAGAATCAGCACCTTTAACCTCCTGTTCCGTCCAGGTTGCCATTTGTCCTGAGGATGAACGGGAAGAGGGCCAAACAATGAGAGACTAGCTCTAGGTGTTGGGGCAGGCACAGGTCACTCTATTTTCCCATCAGGAAGAAGAATTAACCAGAGGCTCAGCTTGCCGCCCGGAACCAGAATAGGGCCTGAAGCAATCCTGCGCTTTTGCGGCCAGCTCCCAAAAAAGCGAGTTGAAAAATGGAGCTCAGGGGCACTGCAATTCACAAACCTGCAGAGTTATAACTGATAACTCTCGTCCACAAATATATTGAGGGAAGGCAACGAGGAGGATTTGAAAGCAAGGCAGAATTGCAGGAAACTGATTTCAGGAGGTAGATTCGAATCGCCTTTAAAGCACAGGAAAAGCGGCAAAACCTCGACAATGATGCCCTTGGCCAAAAAGGGCGTATGCGTTTTTTCCTGAATATATTCAGGAAAAAACGTATACGCCCTTTTTGGCCAACCAAGCAACCTAGAAAGGCAAATCAGCGCTACAAAGAAGTCTCGCTCCCCATCGGTCAAAAGGACCATGCTGAATAAAGTGTCAAAACCAGAAATGCAGGGCAGGCCATGGAGAAACGGGAGCCTTGCTACGCTGATGGGCGGGATGTAAATTGCCAACAGCCACTCTGGAGAAGTGTACGGTGTGTCCTGAAACACCTAAAAAACGCAGCTTAGAGAGCGTAGGGCACTTCCACTCATGGGCGTATAAATTGGGAAAACTAAAAATCAGCAAGACACAGGCACCCCAAAGTTTAGGGCTGCTCTGCTGACAAGAACCTCCACTTCCTTACACCTTAAATATCCCAGGAAAGAGAAAAATGGATAAAGACGTTGTGGTCCTGATGTACAATGGAATATCACTCAGCCATGAAATCAACGTCATAAGGCTAGTGGCAGCATGATGAGTGGATTTAGGTACGACGATTCTAAGAGAAATAAGTCAAACAGAAAACGACACTTATCATAAGATATCACTTATAGAGGGAAAGTAAAAACCGCTACACTGGAACTGAATTACAAAACAGAACAGAGTCACACGTTTAGAAAACACACTATGGCTGCTTAACGGGAAAGGTGAGGTGGGGTGATGCGTAAAAGAAGGGTTTCAAATTAGCTCAGATACCGTTCCATAAACCCAATATGTAATAGACAAGACCTACTCCTTGCTCAGTGAACTTGACTCAACACCCCCTATTCAACGCCCAAGAATATATCTGACTAGTAAGAATCTTAAAACCTATGTGTTGATATCCCTCTGTACGTGAGTCAAGTGGGTTTAAAGCGGCCTAAACACAGCAGTGAAAAGCAGCTAAACCCCATTATAAAAATCAACTACTTTTAAAAACCCGTGAAACAAAGACAGTGAAAGAGAGAGAAATTCTTACAAAATTCGTTCAGGGGCTGTGATGCCACCTGGATTGACCATATCTAGACCCACTGCTGATTGAGACATAAGGGTGAACACTCTTGGGGCTGAGAGGTTTGGTGAGGTTGGGTGAGCAAACGCAGACCCTTTAAAGTAATACTGCGTGGTACCCATCCCATGGGTCCCAAATCTCCAGGTTCAAGGGCATCTTCCTACATCGAAAACATGCATGAGACACCCAGAAGATGGTACACCGTGTGATCGGGAAAGGTTTCTAAAACGCACCTCATTTCTCATGTCCTTGTGCTCGGGTTCGCCATTCCAGCCGCTTTACTAGCAATCTCCCTCCTTGGAGAATCAGCACCTTTAACCTCCTGTTCCGTCCAGGTTGCCATTTGTCCTGAGGATGAACGGGAAGAGGGCCAAACAATGAGAGACTAGCTCTAGGTGTTGGGGCAGGCACAGGTCACTCTATTTTCCCATCAGGAAGAAGAATTAACCAGAGGCTCAGCTTGCCGCCCGGAACCAGAATAGGGCCTGAAGCAATCCTGCGCTTTTGCGGCCAGCTCCCAAAAAAGCGAGTTGAAAAATGGAGCTCAGGGGCACTGCAATTCACAAACCTGCAGAGTTATAACTGATAACTCTCGTCCACAAATATATTGAGGGAAGGCAACGAAGAGGATTTGAAAGCAAGGCAGAATTGCAGGAAACTGATTTCAGGAGGTAGATTCGAATCGCCTTTAAAGCACAGGAAAAGCGGCAAAAACTCGACAATGATGCCCTTGGCCAAAAAGGGCGTATGCGTTTTTTCCTGAATATATTCAGGAAAAAACGCATACGCCCTTTTTGGCCAACCAAGCAACCTGGAAAGGCAAATCAGCGCTACAAAGAAGTCTCGCTCCCCATCGGTCAAAAGGACCATGCTGAATAAAGTGTCAAAACCAGAAATGCAGGGCAGGCCATGGAGAAACGGGAGCCTTGCTACGCTGATGGGCGGGATGTAAATTGCCAACAGCCACTCTGGAGAAGTGTACGGTGTGTCCTGAAACACCTAAAAAACGCAGCTTAGAGAGCGTAGGGCACTTCCACTCATGGGCGTATAAATTGGGAAAACTAAAAATCAGCAAGACACAGGCACCCCAAAGTTTAGGGCTGCTCTGCTGACAAGAACCTCCACTTCCTTACACCTTAAATATCCCAGGAAAGAGAAAAATGGATAAAGACGTTGTGGTCCTGATGTACAATGGAATATCACTCAGCCATGAAATCAACGTCATAAGGCTAGTGGCAGCATGATGAGTGGATTTAGGTTCGACGATTCTAAGTGAAATAAGTCAAACAGAAAACGACACTTATCATAAGATATCACTTATAGAGGGAAAGTAAAAACCGCTACACTGGAACTGAATTACAAAACAGAACAGAGTCACACGTTTAGAAAACACACTATGGCTGCTTAACGGGAAAGGTGAGGTGGGGTGATGCGTAAAAGAAGGGTTTCAAATTAGCTCAGATACCGTTCCATAAACCCAATATGTAATAGACAAGACCTACTCCTTGCTCAGTGAACTTGACTCAACACCCCCTATTCAACGCCCAAGAATATATCTGACTAGTAAGAATCTTAAAACCTATGTGTTGATATCCCTCTGTACGTGAGTCAAGTGGGTGTAAAGCGGCCTAAACACAGCAGTGAAAAGCAGCTAAACCCCATTATAAAAATCAACTACTTTTAAAAACCCGTGAAACAAAGACAGTGAAAGAGAGAGAAATTCTTACAAAATTCGTTCAGGGGCTGTGATGCCACCTGGATTGACCATATCTAGACCCACTGCTGATTGAGACATAAGGGTGAACACTCTTGGGGCTGAGAGGTTTGCTGAGGATGGGTGAGCAAACGCAGACCCTTTAAAGAAATACTGCGTGGTACCCATCCCATGGGTCCCAAATCTCCAGGTTCAAGGGCATCTTCCTACATCGAAAACATGCATGAGACACCCAGAAGATGGTACACCGAGTGATCGGGAAAGGTTTCTAAAACGCACCTCATTTCTCATGTCCTTGTGCTCAGGTTCGCCATTCCAGCCGCTTTACTAGCAATCTCCCTCCTTGGAGAATCAGCACCTTTAACCTCCTGTTCCGTCCAGGTTGCCATTTGTCCTGAGGATGAACGGGAAGACGGCCAAACAATGAGAGACTAGCTCTAGGTGTTGGGGCAGGCACAGGTCACTCTATTTTCCCATCAGGAAGAAGAATTAACCAGAAGCTCAGCTTGCCGCCCGGAACCAGAATAGGGCCTGAAGCAATCCTGCGCTTTTGCGGCCAGCTCCCAAAAAAGCGAGTTGAAAAATGGAGCTCAGGGGCACTGCAATTCACAAACCTGCAGAGTTATAACTGATAACTCTCGTCCACAAATATATTGAGGGAAGGCAACGAAGAGGATTTGAAAGCAAGGCAGAATTGCAGGAAATTGATTTCAGGAGGTAGATTCGAATCGCCTTTAAAGCACAGGAAAAGCGGCAAAACCTCGACAATGATGCCCTTGGCCAAAAAGGGCGTATGCGTTTTTTCCTGAATATATTCAGGAAAAAACGCATACGCCCTTTTTGGCCAACCAAGCAACCTGGAAAGGCAAATCAGCGCTACAAAGAAGTCTCGCTTCCCATCGGTCAAAAGGACCATGCTGAATAAAGTGTCAAAACCAGAAATGCAGGGCAGGCCATGGAGAAATGGGAGCCTTGCTACGCTGATGGGCGGGATGTAAATTGCCAACAGCCACTCTGGAGAAGTGTACGGTGTGTCCTGAAACACCTAAAAAACGCAGCTTAGAGAGCGTAGGGCACTTCCACTCATGGGCGTATAAATTGGGAAAACTAAAAATCAGCAAGACACAGGCACCCCAAAGTTTAGGGCTGCTCTGCTGACAAGAACCTCCACTTCCTTACACCTTAAATATCCCAGGAAAGAGAAAAATGGATAAAGACGTTGTGGTCCTTATGTACAATGGAATATCACTCAGCCATGAAATCAACGTCATAAGGCTAGTGGCAGCATGATGAGTGGATTTAGGTACGACGATTTTAAGTGAAATAAGTCAAACAGAAAACGACACTTATCATAAGATATCACTTATAGAGGGAATGTAAAAACCGCTACACTGGAACTGAATTACAAAACAGAACAGAGTCACACGTTTAGAAAACACACTATGGCTGCTTAACGGGAAAGGTGAGGTGGGGTGATGCGTAAAAGAAGGGTTTCAAATTAGCTCAGATACCGTTCCATAAACCCAATATGTAATAGACAAGACCTACTCCTTGCTCAGTGAACTGGACTCAACACCCCCTATTCAACGCCCAAGAATATATCTGACTAGTAAGAATCTTAAAACCTATGTGTTGATATCCCTCTGTAAGTGAGTCAAGTGGGTGTAAAGCGGCCTAAACACAGCAGTAAAAAGCAGCTAAACCCCATTATAAAAATCAACTACTTTTAAAAACCCGTGAAACAAAGACAGTGAAAGAGAGAGAAATTCTTACAAAATTCGTTCAGGGGCTGTGATGCCACCTGGATTGACCATATCTAGACCCACTGCTGATTGAGACATAAGGGTGAACACTCTTGGGGCTGAGAGGTTTGCTGAGGTTGGGTGAGCAAACGCAGACCCTTTAAAGTAATACTGCGTGGTACCCATCCCATGGGTCCCAAATCTCCAGGTTCAAGGGCATCTTCCTACATCGAAAACATGCATGAGACACCCAGAAAATGGTACACCATGTGATCGGGAAAGGTTTCTAAAACGCACCTCATTTCTCATGTCCTTGTGCTCGGGTTCGCCATTCCAGCCGCTTTACTAGCAATCTCCCTCCTTGGAGAATCAGCACCTTTAACCTCCTGTTCCGTCCAGGTTGCCATTTGTCCTGAGGATGAACGGGAAGAGGGCCAAACAATGAGAGACTAGCTCTAGGTGTTGGGGCAGGCACAGGTCACTCTATTTTCCCATCAGGAAGAAGAATTAACCAGAGGCTCAGCTTGCCGCCCGGAACCAGAATAGGGCCTGAAGCAATCCTGCGCTTTTGCGGCCAGCTCCCAAAAAAGCGAGTTGAAAAATGGAGCTCAGGGGCACTGCAATTCACAAACCTGCAGAGTTATAACTGATAACTCTCGTCCACAAATATATTGAGGGAAGGCAACGAAGAGGATTTGAAAGCAAGGCAGAATTGCAGGAAACTGATTTCAGGAGGTAGATTCGAATCGCCTTTAAAGCACAGGAAAAGCGGCAAAACCTCGACAATGATGCCCTTGGCCAAAAAGGGCGTATGCGTTTTTTCCTGAATATATTCAGGAAAAAACGCATACGCCCTTTTTGGCCAACCAAGCAACCTGGAAAGGCAAATCAGCGCTACAAAGAAGTCTCGCTCCCCATCGGTCAAAAGGACCATGCTGAATAAAGTGTCAAAACCAGAAATGCAGGGCAGGCCATGGAGAAACGGGAGCCTTGCTACGCTGATGGGCGGGATGTAAATTGCCAACAGCCAATCTGGAGAAGTGTACGGTGTGTCCTGAAACACCTAAAAAACGCAGCTTAGAGAGCGTAGGGCACTTCCACTCATGGGCGTATAAATTGGGAAAACTAAAAATCAGCAAGACACAGGCACCCCAAAGTTTAGGGCTGCTCTGCTGACAAGAACCTCCACTTCCTTACACCTTAAATATCCCAGGAAAGAGAAAAATGGATAAAGACGTTGTGGTCCTTATGTACAATGGAATATCACTCAGCCATGAAATCAACGTCATAAGGCTAGTGGCAGCATGATGAGTGGATTTAGGTACGACGATTTTAAGTGAAATAAGTCAAACAGAAAACGACACTTATCATAAGATATCACTTATAGAGGGAATGTAAAAACCGCTACACTGGAACTGAATTACAAAACAGAACAGAGTCACACGTTTAGAAAACACACTATGGCTGCTTAACGGGAAAGGTGAGGTGGGGTGATGCCTAAAAGAAGGGTTTCAAATTAGCTCAGATATCGTTCCATAAACCCAATATGTAATCGACAAGACCTACTCCTTGCTCAGTGAACTTGACTCAACACCCCCTATTCAACGCCCAAGAATATATCTGACTAGTAAGAATCTTAAAACCTATGTGTTGATATCCCTCTGTAAGTGAGTCAAGTGGGTGTAAAGCGGCCTAAACACAGCAGTGAAAAGCAGCTAAACCCCATTATAAAAATCAACTACTTTTAAAAACCCGTGAAACAAAGACAGTGAAAGAGAGAAATTCTTACAAAATTCGTTCAGGGGCTGTGATGCCACCTGGATTGACCATATCTAGACCCACTGCTGATTGAGACATAAGGGTGAACACTCTTGGGGCTGAGAGGTTTGGTGAGGTTGGGTGAGCAAACGCAGACCCTTTAAAGTAATACTGCGTGGAACCCATCCTATGGGTCCCAAATCTCCAGGTTCAATGGCATCTTCCTACATCGAAAACATGCATGAGACACCCAGAAGATGGTACACCGTGTGATCGGGAAAGGTTTCTAAAACGCACCTCATTTCTCATGTCCTTGTGCTCGGGTTCGCCATTCCAGCCGCTTTACTAGCAATCTCCCTCCTTGGAGAATCAGCACTTTTAACCTCCTGTTCCGTCCAGGTTGCCATTTGTCCTCAGGATGAACGGGAAGAGGGCCAAACAATGAGAGACTAGCTCTAGGTGTTGGGGCAGGCACAGGTCACTCTATTTTCCCATCAGGAAGAAGAATTAACCAGAGGCTCAGCTTGCCGCCCGGAACCAGAATAGGGCCTGAAGCAATCCTGCGCTTTTGCGGGCAGCTCCCAAAAAAGCGAGTTGAAAAATGGAGCTCAGGGGCACTGCAATTCACAAACCTGCAGAGTTATAACTGATAACTCTCGTCCACAAATATATTGAGGGAAGGCAACGAAGAGGATTTGAAAGCAAGGCAGAATTGCAGGAAACTGATTTCAGGAGGTAGATTCGAATCGCCTTTAAAGCACAGGAAAAGCGGCAAAACCTCGACAATGATGCCCTTGGCCAAAAAGGGCGTATGCGTTTTTTCCTGAATATATTCAGGAAAAAACGCATACGCCCTTTTTGGCCAACCAAGCAACCTGGAAAGGCAAATCAGCGCTACAAAGAAGTCTCGCTTCCCATCGGTCAAAAGGACCATGCTGAATAAAGTGTCAAAACCAGAAATGCAGGGCAGGCCATGGAGAAATGGGAGCCTTGCTACGCTGATGGGCGGGATGTAAATTGCCAACAGCCACTCTGGAGAAGTGTACGGTGTGTCCTGAAACACCTAAAAAACGCAGCTTAGAGAGCGTAGGGCACTTCCACTCATGGGCGTATAAATTGGGAAAACTAAAAATCAGCAAGACACAGGCACCCCAAAGTTTAGGGCTGCTCTGCTGACAAGAACCTCCACTTCGTTACACCTTAAATATCCCAGGAAAGAGAAAAATGGATAAAGACGTTGTGGTCCTTATGTACAATGGAATATCACTCAGCCATGAAATCAAAGTCATAAGGCTAGTGGCAGCATGATGAGTGGATTTAGGTACGACGATTTTAAGTGAAATAAGTCAAACAGAAAACGACACTTATCATAAGATATCACTTATAGAGGGAATGTAAAAACCGCTACACTGGAACTGAATTACAAAACAGAACAGAGTCACACGTTTAGAAAACACACTATGGCTGCTTAACGGGAAAGGTGAGGTGGGGTGATGCGTAAAAGAAGGGTTTCAAATTAGCTCAGATATCGTTCCATAAACCCAATATGTAATCGACAAGACCTACTCCTTGCTCAGTGAACTTGACTCAACACCCCCTATTCAACGCCCAAGAATATATCTGACTAGTAAGAATCTTAAAACCTATGTGTTGATATCCCTCTGTAAGTGAGTCAAGTGGGTGTAAAGCGGCCTAAACACAGCAGTGAAAAGCAGCTAAACCCCATTATAAAAATCAACTACTTTTAAAAACCCGTGAAACAAAGACAGTGAAAGAGAGAAATTCTTACAAAATTCGTTCAGGGGCTGTGATGCCACCTGGATTGACCATATCTAGACCCACTGCTGATTGAGACATAAGGGTGAACACTCTTGGGGCTGAGAGGTTTGGTGAGGTTGGGTGAGCAAACGCAGACCCTTTAAAGTAATACTGCGTGGAACCCATCCCATGGGTCCCAAATCTCCAGGTTCAAGGGCATCTTCCTACATCGAAAACATGCATGAGACACCCAGAAGATGGTACACCGTGTGATCGGGAAAGGTTTCTAAAACGCACCTCATTTCTCATGTCCTTGTGCTCGGGTTCGCCATTCCAGCCGCTTTACTAGCAATCTCCCTCCTTGGAGAATCAGCACTTTTAACCTCCTGTTCCGTCCAGGTTGCCATTTGTCCTCAGGATGAACGGGAAGAGGGCCAAACAATGAGAGACTAGCTCTAGGTGTTGGGGCAGGCACAGGTCACTCTATTTTCCCATCAGGAAGAAGAATTAACCAGAGGCTCAGCTTGCCGCCCGGAACCAGAATAGGGCCTGAAGCAATCCTGCGCTTTTGCGGCCAGCTCCCAAAAAAGCGAGTTGAAAAATGGAGCTCAGGGGCACTGCAATTCACAAACCTGCAGAGTTATAACTGATAACTCTCGTCCACAAATATATTGAGGGAAGGCAACGAAGAGGATTTGAAAGCAAGGCAGAATTGCAGGAAACTGATTTCAGGAGGTAGATTCGAATCGCCTTTAAAGCACAGGAAAAGCGGCAAAACCTCGACAATGATGCCCTTGGCCAAAAAGGGCGTATGCGTTTTTTCCTGAATATATTCAGGAAAAAACGCATACGCCCTTTTTGGCCAACCAAGCAACCTGGAAAGGCAAATCAGCGCTACAAAGAAGTCTCGCTTCCCATCGGTCAAAAGCACCATGCTGAATAAAGTGTCAAAACCAGAAATGCAGGGCAGGCCATGGAGAAATGGGAGCCTTGCTACGCTGATGGGCGGGATGTAAATTGCCAACAGCCACTCTGGAGAAGTGTACGGTGTGTCCTGAAACACCTAAAAAACGCAGCTTAGAGAGCGTAGGGCACTTCCACTCATGGGCGTATAAATTGGGAAAACTAAAAATCAGCAAGACACAGGCACCCCAAAGTTTAGGGCTGCTCTGCTGACAAGAACCTCCACTTCGTTACACCTTAAATATCCCAGGAAAGAGAAAAATGGATAAAGACGTTGTGGTCCTTATGTACAATGGAATATCACTCAGCCATGAAATCAACGTCATAAGGCTAGTGGCAGCATGATGAGTGGATTTAGGTACGACGATTTTAAGTGAAATAAGTCAAACAGAAAACGACACTTATCATAAGATATCACTTATAGAGGGAATGTAAAAACCGCTACACTGGAACTGAATTACAAAACAGAACAGAGTCACACGTTTAGAAAACACACTATGGCTGCTTAACGGGAAAGGTGAGTTGGGGTGATGCGTAAAAGAAGGGTTTCAAATTAGCTCAGATACCGTTCCATAAACCCAATATGTAATAGACAAGACCTACTCCTTGCTCAGTGAACTGGACTCAACACCCCCTATTCAACGCCCAAGAATATATCTGACTAGTAAGAATCTTAAAACCTATGTGTTGATATCCCTCTGTAAGTGAGTCAAGTGGGTGTAAAGCGGCCTAAACACAGCAGTGAAAAGCAGCTAAACCCCATTATAAAAATCAACTACTTTTAAAAACCCGTGAAACAAAGACAGTGAAAGAGAGAGAAATTCTTACAAAATTCGTTCAGGGGCTGTGATGTCACCTGGATTGACCATATCTAGACCCACTGCTGATTGAGACATAAGGGTGAACACTCTTGGGGCTGAGAGGTTTGCTGAGGTTGGGTGAGCAAACGCAGACCCTTTAAAGTAATACTGCGTGGTACCCATCCCATGGGTCCCAAATCTCCAGGTTCAAGGGCATCTTCCTACATCGAAAACATGCATGAGACACCCAGAAGATGGTACACCGTGTGATCGGGAAAGGTTTCTAAAACGCACCTCATTTCTCATGTCCTTGTGCTCGGGTTCGCCATTCCAGCCGCTTTACTAGCAATCTCCCTCCTTGGAGAATCAGCACCTTTAACCTCCTGTTCCGTCCAGGTTGCCATTTGTCCTGAGGATGAACGGGAAGAGGGCCAAACAATGAGAGACTAGCTCTAGGTGTTGGGGCAGGCACAGGTCACTCTATTTTCCCATCCGGAAGAAGAATTAACCAGAGGCTCAGCTTGCCGCCCGGAACCAGAATACGGCCTGAAGCAATCCTGCGCTTTTGCGGCCAGCTCCCAAAAAAGCGAGTTGAAAAATGGAGCTCAGGGGCACTGCAATTCACAAACCTGCAGAGTTATAACTGATAACTCTCGTCCACAAATATATTGAGGGAAGGCAACGAAGAGGATTTGAAAGCAAGGCAGAATTGCAGGAAACTGATTTCAGGAGGTAGATTCGAATCGCCTTTAAAGCACAGGAAAAGCGGCAAAACCTCGACAATGATGCCCTTGGCCAAAAAGGGCGTATGTGTTTTTTCCTGAATATATTCAGGAAAAAACGTATACGCCCTTTTTGGCCAACCAAGCAACCTGGAAAGGCAAATCAGCGATACAAAGAAGTCTCGCTCCCCATCGCTCAAAAGGACCATGCTGAATAAAGTGTCAAAACCAGAAATGCAGGGCAGGCCATGGAGAAACGGGAGCCTTGCTACGCTGATGGGCGGGATGTAAATTGCCAACAGCCACTCTGGAGAAGTGTACGGTGTGTCCTGAAACACCTAAAAAACGCAGCTTAGAGAGCGTAGGGCACTTCCACTCATGGGCGTATAAATTGGGAAAACTAAAAATCAGCAAGACACAGGCACCCCAAAGTTTAGGGCTGCTCTGCTGACAAGAACCTCCACTTCCTTACACCTTAAATATCCCAGGAAAGAGAAAAATGGATAAAGACGTTGTGGTCCTTATGTACAATGGAATATCAATAGCCATGAAATCAACGTCATAAGGCTAGTGGCAGCATGATGAGTGGATTTAGGTACGACGATTCTAAGTGAAATATGTCAAACAGAAAACGACACTTATCATAAGATATCACTTATAGAGGGAATGTAAAAACCGCTACACTGGAACTGAATTACAAAACAGAACAGAGTCACACGTTTAGAAAACACACTATGGCTGCTTAACGGGAAAGGTGAGGTGGGGTGATGCGTAAAAGAAGGGTTTCAAAGTAGCTCAGATACCGTTCCATAAACCCAATATGTAATAGAAAAGACCTACTCCTTGCTCAGTGAACTTGACTCAACACCCCCTATTCAACGCCCAAGAATATGTCTGACTAGTAAGAATCTTAAAACCTATGTGATGATATCCCTCTGTAAGTGAGTCAAGTGGGTGTAAAGCGGCCTAAACACAGCAGTGAAAAGCAGCTAAACCCCATTATAAAAATCAACTATTTTTAAAAACCCGTGAAACAAAGACAGTGAAAGAGAGAGAAATTCTTACAAAATTCGTTCAGGGGCTGTGATGCCACCTGGATTGACCATATCAAGACCCACTGCTGATTGAGACATAAGGGTGAACACTCTTGGGGCTGAGAGGTTTGCTGAGGTTGGGTGAGCAAACGCAGACCCTTTAAAGTAATACTGCGTGGTACCCATCCCATGGGTCCCAAATCTCCAGGTTCAAGGGCATCTTCCTACATAAAAAACATGCATGAGACACCCAGAAGATGGTACACCGTGTGATCGGGAAAGGTTTCTAAAACGCACCTCATTTCTCATGTCCTTGTGCTCGGGTTCGCCATTCCAGCCGCTTTCTAGCAATCTCCCTCCTTGGAGAATCAGCACCTTTAACCTCCTGTTCCGTCCAGGTTGCCATTTGTCCTGAGGATGAACGGGAAGAGGGCCAAACAATGAGAGACTAGCTCTAGGTGTTGGGGCAGGCACAGGTCACTCTATTTTCCCATCAGGAAGAAGAATTAACCAGAGGCTCAGCTTGGCGCCCGGAACCAGAATAGGGCCTGAAGCAATCCTGCGCTTTTGCGGCCAGCTCCCAAAATAGCGAGTTGAAAAATGGAGCTCAGGGGCACTGCAATTCACAAACCTGCAGAGTTATAACTGATAACTCTCGTCCACAAATATATTGAGGGAAGGCAACGAAGAGGATTTGAAAGCAAGGCAGAATTGCAGGAAACTGATTTCAGGAGGTAGATTCGAATCGCCTTTAAAGCACAGGAAAAGCGGCAAAACCTCGACAATGATGCCCTTGGCCAAAAAGGGCGTATGCGTTTTTTCCTGAATATATTCAGGAAAAAACGCATACGCCCTTTTTGGCCAACCAAGCAACCTGGAAAGGCAAATCAGCGCTACAAAGAAGTCTCGCTTCCCATCGGTCAAAAGGACCATGCTGAATAAAGTGTCAAAACCAGAAATGCAGGGCAGGCCATGGAGAAATGGGAGCCTTGCTACGCTGATGGGCGGGATGTAAATTGCCAACAGCCACTCTGGAGAAGTGTACGGTGTGTCCTGAAACACCTAAAAAACGCAGCTTAGAGAGCGTAGGGCACTTCCACTCATGGGCGTATAAATTGGGAAAACTAAAAATCAGCAAGACACAGGCACCCCAAAGTTTAGGGCTGCTCTGCTGACAAGAACCTCCACTTCCTTACACCTTAAATATCCCAGGAAAGAGAAAAATGGATAAAGACGTTGTGGTCCTTATGTACAATGGAATATCACTCAGCCATGAAATCAACGTCATAAGGCTAGTGGCAGCATGATGAGTGGATTTAGGTACGACGATTTTAAGTGAAATAAGTCAAACAGAAAACGACACTTATCATAAGATATCACTTATAGAGGGAATGTAAAAACCGCTACACTGGAACTGAATTACAAAACAGAACAGAGTCACACGTTTAGAAAACACACTATGGCTGCTTAACGGGAAAGGTGAGGTGGGGTGATGCGTAAAAGAAGGGTTTCAAAGTAGCTCAGATACCGTTCCATAAACCCAATATGGAATAGAAAAGACCTACTCCTTGCTCAGTGAACTTGACTCAACACCCCCTATTCAACGCCCAAGAATATGTCTGACTAGTAAGAATCTTAAAACCTATGTGATGATATCCCTCTGTAAGTGAGTCAAGTGGGTGTAAAGCGGCCTAAACACAGCAGTGAAAAGCAGCTAAACCCCATTATAAAAATCAACTATTTTTAAAAACCGGTGAAACAAAGACAGTGAAAGAGAGAGAAATTCTTACAAAATTCGTTCAGGGGCTGTGATGCCACCTGGATTGACCATATCAAGACCCACTGCTGATTGAGACATAAGGGTGAACACTCTTGGGGCTGAGAGGTTTGCTGAGGTTGGGTGAGCAAACGCAGACCCTTTAAAGTAATACTGCGTGGTACCCATCCCATGGGTCCCAAATCTCCAGGTTCAAGGGCATCTTCCTACATAAAAAACATGCATGAGACACCCAGAAGATGGTACACCGTGTGATCGGGAAAGGTTTCTAAAACGCACCTCATTTCTCATGTCCTTGTGCTCGGGTTCGCCATTCCAGCCGCTTTCTAGCAATCTCCCTCCTTGGAGAATCAGCACCTTTAACCTCCTGTTCCGTCCAGGTTGCCATTTGTCCTGAGGATGAACGGGAAGAGGGCCAAACAATGAGAGACTAGCTCTAGGTGTTGGGGCAGGCACAGGTCACTCTATTTTCCCATCAGGAAGAAGAATTAACCAGAGGCTCAGCTTGGCGCCCGGAACCAGAATAGGGCCTGAAGCAATCCTGCGCTTTTGCGGCCAGCTCCCAAAATAGCGAGTTGAAAAATGGAGCTCAGGGGCACTGCAATTCACAAACCTGCAGAGTTATAACTGATAACTCTCGTCCACAAATAAATTGAGGGAAGGCAACGAAGAGGATTTGAAAGCAAGGCAGAATTGCAGGAAACTGATTTCAGGAGGTAGATTCGAATCGCCTTTAAAGCACAGGAAAAGCGGCAAAACCTCGACAATGATGCCCTTGGCCAAAAAGGGCGTATGCGTTTTTTCCTGAATATATTCAGGAAAAAACGCATACGCCCTTTTTGGCCAACCAAGCAACCTGGAAAGGCAAATCAGCGCTACAAAGAAGTCTCGCTTCCCATCGGTCAAAAGGACCATGCTGAATAAAGTGTCAAAACCAGAAATGCAGGGCAGGCCATGGAGAAATGGGAGCCTTGCTACGCTGATGGGCGGGATGTAAATTGCCAACAGCCACTCTGGAGAAGTGTACGGTGTGTCCTGAAACACCTAAAAAACGCAGCTTAGAGAGCGTAGGGCACTTCCACTCATGGGCGTATAAATTGGGAAAACTAAAAATCAGCAAGACACAGGCACCCCAAAGTTTAGGGCTGCTCTGCTGACAAGAACCTCCACTTCCTTACACCTTAAATATCCCAGGAAAGAGAAAAATGGATAAAGACGTTGTGGTCCTTATGTACAAAGGAATATCACTCAGCCATGAAATCAACGTCATAAGGCTAGTGGCAGCATGATGAGTGGATTTAGGTACGACGATTTTAAGTGAAATAAGTCAAACAGAAAACGACACTTATCATAAGATATCACTTATAGAGGGAATGTAAAAACCGCTACACTGGAACTGAATTACAAAACAGAACAGAGTCACACGTTTAGAAAACACACTATGGCTGCTTAACGGGAAAGGTGAGGTGGGGTGATGCGTAAAAGAAGGGTTTCAAATTAGCTCAGATACCGTTCCATAAACCCAATATGTAATAGACAAGACCTACTCCTTGCTCAGTGAACTGGACTCAACACCCCCTATTCAACGCCCAAGAATATATCTGACTAGTAAGAATCTTAAAACCTATGTGTTGATATCCCTCTATAAGTGAGTCAAGTGGGTGTAAAGCGGCCTAAACACAGCAGTGAAAAGCAGCTAAACCCCATTATAAAAATCAACTACTTTTAAAAACCCGTGAAACAAAGACAGTGAAAGAGAGAGAAATTCTTACAAAATTCGTTCAGGGGCTGTGATGCCACCTGGATTGACCATATCTAGACCCACTGCTGATTGAGACATAAGGGTGAACACTCTTGGGGCTGAGAGGTTTGCTGAGGTTGGGTGAGCAAACGCAGACCCTTTAAAGTAATACTGCGTGGTACCCATCCCATGGGTCCCAAATCTCCAGGTTCAAGGGCATCTTCCTACATCGAAAACATGCATGAGACACCCAGAAGATGGTACACCGTGTGATCGGGAAAGGTTTCTAAAACGCACCTCATTTCTCATGTCCTTGTGCTCGGGTTCGCCATTCCAGCCGCTTTACTAGCAATCTCCCTCCTTGGAGAATCAGCACCTTTCACCTCCTGTTCCGTCCAGGTTGCCATTTGTCCTGAGGATGAACGGGAAGAGGGCCAAACAATGAGAGACTAGCTCTAGGTGTTGGGGCAGGCACAGGTCACTCTATTTTCCCATCAGGAAGAAGAATTAACCAGAGGCTCAGCTTGCCGCCCGGAACCAGAATAGGGCCTGAAGCAATCCTGCGCTTTTGCGGCCAGCTCCCAAAAAAGCGAGTTGAAAAATGGAGCTCAGGGGCACTGCAATTCACAAACCTGCAGAGTTATAACTGATAACTCTCGTCCACAAATATATTGAGGGAAGGCAACGAAGAGGATTTGAAAGCAAGGCAGAATTGCAGGAAACTGATTTCAGGAGGTAGATTCGAATCGCCTTTAAAGCACAGGAAAAGCGGCAAAACCTCGACAATGATGCCCTTGGCCAAAAAGGGCGTATGAGTTTTTTCCTGAATATATTCAGGAAAAAACGCATACGCCCTTTTTGGCCAACCAAGCAACCTGGAAAGGCAAATCAGCGCTACAAAGAAGTCTCGCTCCCCATCGGTCAAAAGGACCATGCTGAATAAAGTGTCAAAACCAGAAATGCAGGGCAGGCCATGGAGAAACGGGAGCCTTGCTACGCTGATGGGCGGGATGTGAATTGCCAACAGCCACTCTGGAGAAGTGTACGGTGTGTCCTGAAACACCTAAAAAACGCAGCTTAGAGAGCGTAGGGCACTTCCACTCATGGGCGTATAAATTCGGAAAAATAAAAATCAGCAAGACACAGGCACCCCAAAGTTTAGGGCTGCTCTGCTGACAAGAACCTCCACTTCCTTACACCTTAAATATCCCAGGAAAGAGAAAAATGGATAAAGACGTTGTGGTCCTTATGTACAATGGAATATCACTCAGCCATGAAATCAACGTCATAAGGCTAGTGGCAGCATGATGAGTGGATTTAGGTACGACGATTCTAAGTGAAATATGTCAAACAGAAAACGACACTTATCATAAGATATCACTTATAGAGGGAATGTAAAAACCGCTACACTGGAACTGAATTACAAAACAGAACAGAGTCACACGTTTAGAAAACACACTATGGCTGCTTAACGGGAAAGGTGAGGTGGGGTGATGCGTAAAAGAAGGGTTTCAAATTAGCTCAGATATCGTTCCATAAACCCAATATGTAATCGACAAGACCTACTCCTTGCTCAGTGAACTTGACTCAACACCCCCTATTCAACGCCCAAGAATATATCTGACTAGTAAGAATCTTAAAACCTATGTGTTGATATCCCTCTGTAAGTGAGTCAAGTGGGTGTAAAGCGGCCTAAACACAGCAGTGAAAAGCAGCTAAACCCCATTATAAAAATCAACTACTTTTAAAAACCCGTGAAACAAAGACAGTGAAAGAGAGAAATTCTTACAAAATTCGTTCAGGGGCTGTGATGCCACCTGGATTGACCATATCTAGACCCACTGCTGATTGAGACATAAGGGTGAACACTCTTGGGGCTGAAAGGTTTGGTGAGGTTGGGTGAGCAAACGCAGATCCTTTAAAGTAATACTGCGTGGTACCCATCCCATGGGTCCCAAATCTCCAGGTTCAAGGGCATCTTCCTACATCGAAAACATGCATGAGACACCCAGAAGATGGTACACCGTGTGATCGGGAAAGGTTTCTAAAACGCACCTCATTTCTCATGTCCTTGTGCTCGGGTTCGCCATTCCAGCCGCTTTACTAGCAATCTCCCTCCTTGGAGAATCAGCACCTTTCACCTCCTGTTCCGTCCAGGTTGCCATTTGTCCTGAGGATGAACGGGAAGAGGGCCAAACAATGAGAGACTAGCTCTAGGTGTTGGGGCAGGCACAGGTCACTCTATTTTCCCATCAGGAAGAAGAATTAACCAGAGGCTCAGCTTGCCGCCCGGAACCAGAATAGGGCCTGAAGCAATCCTGCGCTTTTGCGGCCAGCTCCCAAAAAAGCGAGTTGAAAAATGGAGCTCAGGGGCACTGCAATTCACAAACCTGCAGAGTTATAACTGATAACTCTCGTCCACAAATATATTGAGGGAAGGCAACGAAGAGGATTTGAAAGCAAGGCAGAATTGCAGGAAACTGATTTCAGGAGGTAGATTCGAATCGCCTTTAAAGCACAGGAAAAGCGGCAAAACCTCGACAATGATGCCCTTGGCCAAAAAGGGCGTATGCGTTTTTTCCTGAATATATTCAGGAAAAAACGCATACGCCCTTTTTGGCCAACCAAGCAACCTGGAAAGGCAAATCAGCGCTACAAAGAAGTCTCGCTTCCCATCGGTCAAAAGGACCATGCTGAATAAAGTGTCAAAACCAGAAATGCAGGGCAGGCCATGGAGAAATGGGAGCCTTGCTACGCTGATGGGCGGGATGTAAATTGCCAACAGCCACTCTGGAGAAGTGTACGGTGTGTCCTGAAACACCTAAAAAACGCAGCTTAGAGAGCGTAGGGCACTTCCACTCATGGGCGTATAAATTGGGAAAACTAAAAATCAGCAAGACACAGGCACCCCAAAGTTTAGGGCTGCTCTGCTGACAAGAACCTCCACTTCCTTACACCTTAAATATCCCAGGAAAGAGAAAAATGGATAAAGACGTTGTGGTCCTTATGTACAATGGAATATCACTCAGCCATGAAATCAACGTCATAAGGCTAGTGGCAGCATGATGAGTGGATTTAGGTACGACGATTTTAAGTGAAATAAGTCAAACAGAAAACGACACTTATCATAAGATATCACTTATAGAGGGAATGTAAAAACCGCTACACTGGAACTGAATTACAAAACAGAACAGAGTCACACGTTTAGAAAACACACTATGGCTGCTTAACGGGAAAGGTGAGGTGGGGTGATGCGTAAAAGAAGGGTTTCAAATTAGCTCAGATACCGTTCCATAAACCCAATATGTAATAGACAAGACCTACTCCTTGCTCAGTGAACTGGACTCAACACCCCCTATTCAACGCCCAAGAATATATCTGACTAGTAAGAATCTTAAAACCTATGTGTTGATATCCCTCTGTAAGTGAGTCAAGTGGGTGTAAAGCGGCCTAAACACAGCAGTGAAAAGCAGCTAAACCATATTATAAAAATCAACTACTTTTAAAAACCCGTGAAACAAAGACAGTGAAAGAGAGAGAAATTCTTACAAAATTCGTTCAGGGGCTGTGATGTCACCTGGATTGACCATATCTAGACCCACTGCTGATTGAGACATAAGGGTGAACACTCTTGGGGCTGAGAGGTTTGCTGAGGTTGGGTGAGCAAACGCAGACCCTTTAAAGTAATACTGCGTGGTACCCATCCCATGGGTCCCAAATCTCCAGGTTCAAGGGCATCTTCCTACATCGAAAACATGCATGAGACACCCAGAAGATGGTACACCGTGTGATCGGGAAAGGTTTCTAAAACGCACCTCATTTCTCATGTCCTTGTGCTCGGGTTCGCCATTCCAGCCGCTTTACTAGCAATCTCCCTCCTTGGAGAATCAGCACCTTTAACCTCCTGTTCCGTCCAGGTTGCCATTTGTCCTGAGGATGAACGGGAAGAGGGCCAAACAATGAGAGACTAGCTCTAGGTGTTGGGGCAGGCACAGGTCACTCTATTTTCCCATCCGGAAGAAGAATTAACCAGAGGCTCAGCTTGCCGCCCGGAACCAGAATACGGCCTGAAGCAATCCTGCGCTTTTGCGGCCAGCTCCCAAAAAAGCGAGTTGAAAAATGGAGCTCAGGGGCACTGCAATTCACAAACCTGCAGAGTTATAACTGATAACTCTCGTCCACAAATATATTGAGGGAAGGCAACGAAGAGGATTTGAAAGCAAGGCAGAATTGCAGGAAACTGATTTCAGGAGGTAGATTCGAATCGCCTTTAAAGCACAGGAAAAGCGGCAAAACCTCGACAATGATGCCCTTGGCCAAAAAGGGCGTATGTGTTTTTTCCTGAATATATTCAGGAAAAAACGTATACGCCCTTTTTGGCCAACCAAGCAACCTGGAAAGGCAAATCAGCGATACAAAGAAGTCTCGCTCCCCATTGCTCAAAAGGACCATGCTGAATAAAGTGTCAAAACCAGAAATGCAGGGCAGGCCATGGAGAAACGGGAGCCTTGCTACGCTGATGGGCGGGATGTAAATTGCCAACAGCCACTCTGGAGAAGTGTACGGTGTGTCCTGAAACACCTAAAAAACGCAGCTTAGAGAGCGTAGGGCACTTCCACTCATGGGCGTATAAATTGGGAAAACTAAAAATCAGCAAGACACAGGCACCCCAAAGTTTAGGGCTGCTCTGCTGACAAGAACCTCCACTTCCTTACACCTTAAATATCCCAGGAAAGAGAAAAATGGATAAAGACGTTGTGGTCCTTATGTACAATGGAATATCAATAGCCATGAAATCAACGTCATAAGGCTAGTGGCAGCATGATGAGTGGATTTAGGTACGACGATTCTAAGTGAAATATGTCAAACAGAAAACGACACTTATCATAAGATATCACTTATAGAGGGAATGTAAAAACCGCTACACTGGAACTGAATTACAAAACAGAACAGAGTCACACGTTTAGAAAACACACTATGGCTGCTTAACGGGAAAGGTGAGGTGGGGTGATGCGTAAAAGAAGGGTTTCAAAGTAGCTCAGATACCGTTCCATAAACCCAATATGTAATAGAAAAGACCTACTCCTTGCTCAGTGAACTTGACTCAACACCCCCTATTCAACGCCCAAGAATATGTCTGACTAGTAAGAATCTTAAAACCTATGTGATGATATCCCTCTGTAAGTGAGTCAAGTGGGTGTAAAGCGGCCTAAACACAGCAGTGAAAAGCAGCTAAACCCCATTATAAAAATCAACTATTTTTAAAAACCCGTGAAACAAAGACAGTGAAAGAGAGAGAAATTCTTACAAAATTCGTTCAGGGGCTGTGATGCCACCTGGATTGACCATATCAAGACCCACTGCTGATTGAGACATAAGGGTGAACACTCTTGGGGCTGAGAGGTTTGCTGAGGTTGGGTGAGCAAACGCAGACCCTTTAAAGTAATACTGCGTGGTACCCATCCCATGGGTCCCAAATCTCCAGGTTCAAGGGCATCTTCCTACATAAAAAACATGCATGAGACACCCAGAAGATGGTACACCGTGTGATCGGGAAAGGTTTCTAAAACGCACCTCATTTCTCATGTCCTTGTGCTCGGGTTCGCCATTCCAGCCGCTTTCTAGCAATCTCCCTCCTTGGAGAATCAGCACCTTTAACCTCCTGTTCCGTCCAGGTTGCCATTTGTCCTGAGGATGAACGGGAAGAGGGCCAAACAATGAGAGACTAGCTCTAGGTGTTGGGGCAGGCACAGGTCACTCTATTTTCCCATCAGGAAGAAGAATTAACCAGAGGCTCAGCTTGGCGCCCGGAACCAGAATAGGGCCTGAAGCAATCCTGCGCTTTTGCGGCCAGCTCCCAAAATAGCGAGTTGAAAAATGGAGCTCAGGGGCACTGCAATTCACAAACCTGCAGAGTTATAACTGATAACTCTCGTCCACAAATAAATTGAGGGAAGGCAACGAAGAGGATTTGAAAGCAAGGCAGAATTGCAGGAAACTGATTTCAGGAGGTAGATTCGAATCGCCTTTAAAGCACAGGAAAAGCGGCAAAACCTCGACAATGATGCCCTTGGCCAAAAAGGGCGTATGCGTTTTTTCCTGAATATATTCAGGAAAAAACGCATACGCCCTTTTTGGCCAACCAAGCAACCTGGAAAGGCAAATCAGCGCTACAAAGAAGTCTCGCTTCCCATCGGTCAAAAGGACCATGCTGAATAAAGTGTCAAAACCAGAAATGCAGGGCAGGCCATGGAGAAATGGGAGCCTTGCTACGCTGATGGGCGGGATGTAAATTGCCAACAGCCACTCTGGAGAAGTGTACGGTGTGTCCTGAAACACCTAAAAAACGCAGCTTAGAGAGCGTAGGGCACTTCCACTCATGGGCGTATAAATTGGGAAAACTAAAAATCAGCAAGACACAGGCACCCCAAAGTTTAGGGCTGCTCTGCTGACAAGAACCTCCACTTCCTTACACCTTAAATATCCCAGGAAAGAGAAAAATGGATAAAGACGTTGTGGTCCTTATGTACAATGGAATATCACTCAGCCATGAAATCAACGTCATAAGGCTAGTGGCAGCATGATGAGTGGATTTAGGTACGACGATTTTAAGTGAAATAAGTCAAACAGAAAACGACACTTATCATAAGATATCACTTATAGAGGGAATGTAAAAACCGCTACACTGGAACTGAATTACAAAACAGAACAGAGTCACACGTTTAGAAAACACACTATGGCTGCTTAACGGGAAAGGTGAGGTGGGGTGATGCGTAAAAGAAGGGTTTCAAATTAGCTCAGATACCGTTCCATAAACCCAATATGTAATAGACAAGACCTACTCCTTGCTCAGTGAACTGGACTCAACACCCCCTATTCAACGCCCAAGAATATATCTGACTAGTAAGAATCTTAAAACCTATGTGTTGATATCCCTCTATAAGTGAGTCAAGTGGGTGTAAAGCGGCCTAAACACAGCAGTGAAAAGCAGCTAAACCCCATTATAAAAATCAACTACTTTTAAAAACCCGTGAAACAAAGACAGTGAAAGAGAGAGAAATTCTTACAAAATTCGTTCAGGGGCTGTGATGCCACCTGGATTGACCATATCTAGACCCACTGCTGATTGAGACATAAGGGTGAACACTCTTGGGGCTGAGAGGTTTGCTGAGGTTGGGTGAGCAAACGCAGACCCTTTAAAGTAATACTGCGTGGTACCCATCCCATGGGTCCCAAATCTCCAGGTTCAAGGGCATCTTCCTACATCGAAAACATGCATGAGACACCCAGAAGATGGTACACCGTGTGATCGGGAAAGGTTTCTAAAACGCACCTCATTTCTCATGTCCTTGTGCTCGGGTTCGCCATTCCAGCCGCTTTACTAGCAATCTCCCTCCTTGGAGAATCAGCACCTTTCACCTCCTGTTCCGTCCAGGTTGCCATTTGTCCTGAGGATGAACGGGAAGAGGGCCAAACAATGAGAGACTAGCTCTAGGTGTTGGGGCAGGCACAGGTCACTCTATTTTCCCATCAGGAAGAAGAATTAACCAGAGGCTCAGCTTGCCGCCCGGAACCAGAATAGGGCCTGAAGC
Organism: Eschrichtius robustus; assembly: GCF_028021215.1. Classification (NCBI taxonomy): domain Eukaryota; kingdom Metazoa; phylum Chordata; class Mammalia; order Artiodactyla; family Eschrichtiidae; genus Eschrichtius; species Eschrichtius robustus. The sequence continues at coordinate 101,708,399 of NC_090824.1, read as the reverse complement.
AATCCTGCGCTTTTGCGGCCAGCTCCCAAAAAAGCGAGTTGAAAAATGGAGCTCAGGGGCACTGCAATTCACAAACCTGCAGAGTTATAACTGATAACTCTCGTCCACAAATATATTGAGGGAAGGCAACGAAGAGGATTTGAAAGCAAGGCAGAATTGCAGGAAACTGATTTCAGGAGGTAGATTCGAATCGCCTTTAAAGCACAGGAAAAGCGGCAAAACCTCGACAATGATGCCCTTGGCCAAAAAGGGCGTATGAGTTTTTTCCTGAATATATTCAGGAAAAAACGCATACGCCCTTTTTGGCCAACCAAGCAACCTGGAAAGGCAAATCAGCGCTACAAAGAAGTCTCGCTCCCCATCGGTCAAAAGGACCATGCTGAATAAAGTGTCAAAACCAGAAATGCAGGGCAGGCCATGGAGAAACGGGAGCCTTGCTACGCTGATGGGCGGGATGTAAATTGCCAACAGCCACTCTGGAGAAGTGTACGGTGTGTCCTGAAACACCTAAAAAACGCAGCTTAGAGAGCGTAGGGCACTTCCACTCATGGGCGTATAAATTCGGAAAACTAAAAATCAGCAAGACACAGGCACCCCAAAGTTTAGGGCTGCTCTGCTGACAAGAACCTCCACTTCCTTACACCTTAAATATCCCAGGAAAGAGAAAAATGGATAAAGACGTTGTGGTCCTTATGTACAATGGAATATCACTCAGCCATGAAATCAACGTCATAAGGCTAGTGGCAGCATGATGAGTGGATTTAGGTACGACGATTTTAAGTGAAATAAGTCAAACAGAAAACGACACTTATCATAAGATATCACTTATAGAGGGAATGTAAAAACCGCTACACTGGAACTGAATTACAAAACAGAACAGAGTCACACGTTTAGAAAACACACTATGGCTGCTTAACGGGAAAGGTGAGGTGGGGTGATGCGTAAAAGAAGGGTTTCAAATTAGCTCAGATATCGTTCCATAAACCCAATATGTAATCGACAAGACCTACTCCTTGCTCAGTGAACTGGACTCAACACCCCCTATTCAACGCCCAAGAATATATCTGACTAGTAAGAATCTTAAAACCTATGTGTTGATATCCCTCTGTAAGTGAGTCAAGTGGGTGTAAAGCGGCCTAAACACAGCAGTGAAAAGCAGCTAAACCCCATTATAAAAATCAACTACTTTTAAAAACCCGTGAAACAAAGACAGTGAAAGAGAGAAATTCTTACAAAATTCGTTCAGGGGCTGTGATGCCACCTGGATTGACCATATCTAGACCCACTGCTGATTGAGACATAAGGGTGAACACTCTTGGGGCTGAGAGGTTTGGTGAGGTTGGGTGAGCAAACGAAGATCCTTTAAAGTAATACTGCGTGGTACCCATCCCATGGGTCCCAAATCTCCAGGTTCAAGGGCATCTTCCTACATCGAAAACATGCATGAGACACCCAGAAGATGGTACACCGTGTGATCGGGAAAGGTTTCTAAAACGCACCTCATTTCTCATGTCCTTGTGCTCGGGTTCGCCATTCCAGCCGCTTTACTAGCAATCTCCCTCCTTGGAGAATCAGCACCTTTCACCTCCTGTTCCGTCCAGGTTGCCATTTGTCCTGAGGATGAACGGGAAGAGGGCCAAACAATGAGAGACTAGCTCTAGGTGTTGGGGCAGGCACAGGTCACTCTATTTTCCCATCAGGAAGAAGAATTAACCAGAGGCTCAGCTTGCCGCCCGGAACCAGAATAGGGCCTGAAGCAATCCTGCGCTTTTGCGGCCAGCTCCCAAAAAAGCGAGTTGAAAAATGGAGCTCAGGGGCACTGCAATTCACAAACCTGCAGAGTTATAACTGATAACTCTCGTCCACAAATATATTGAGGGAAGGCAACGAAGAGGATTTGAAAGCAAGGCAGAATTGCAGGAAACTGATTTCAGGAGGTAGATTCGAATCGCCTTTAAAGCACAGGAAAAGCGGCAAAACCTCGACAATGATGCCCTTGGCCAAAAAGGGCGTATGTGTTTTTTCCTGAATATATTCAGGAAAAAACGTATACGCCCTTTTTGGCCAACCAAGCAACCTGGAAAGGCAAATCAGCGATACAAAGAAGTCTCGCTCCCCATCGCTCAAAAGGACCATGCTGAATAAAGTGTCAAAACCAGAAATGCAGGGCAGGCCATGGAGAAACGGGAGCCTTGCTACGCTGATGGGCGGGATGTAAATTGCCAACAGCCACTCTGGAGAAGTGTACGGTGTGTCCTGAAACACCTAAAAAACGCAGCTTAGAGAGCGTAGGGCACTTCCACTCATGGGCGTATAAATTGGGAAAACTAAAAATCAGCAAGACACAGGCACCCCAAAGTTTAGGGCTGCTCTGCTGACAAGAACCTCCACTTCCTTACACCTTAAATATCCCAGGAAAGAGAAAAATGGATAAAGACGTTGTGGTCCTTATGTACAATGGAATATCAATAGCCATGAAATCAACGTCATAAGGCTAGTGGCAGCATGATGAGTGGATTTAGGAACGACGATTCTAAGTGAAATATGTCAAACAGAAAACGACACTTATCATAAGATATCACTTATAGAGGGAATGTAAAAACCGCTACACTGGAACTGAATTACAAAACAGAACAGAGTCACACGTTTAGAAAACACACTATGGCTGCTTAACGGGAAAGGTGAGGTGGGGTGATGCGTAAAAGAAGGGTTTCAAAGTAGCTCAGATACCGTTCCATAAACCCAATATGTAATAGAAAAGACCTACTCCTTGCTCAGTGAACTTGACTCAACACCCCCTATTCAACGCCCAAGAATATGTCTGACTAGTAAGAATCTTAAAACCTATGTGATGATATCCCTCTGTAAGTGAGTCAAGTGGGTGTAAAGCGGCCTAAACACAGCAGTGAAAAGCAGCTAAACCCCATTATAAAAATCAACTATTTTTAAAAACCCGTGAAACAAAGACAGTGAAAGAGAGAGAAATTCTTACAAAATTCGTTCAGGGGCTGTGATGCCACCTGGATTGACCATATCTAGACCCACTGCTGATTGAGACATAAGGGTGAACACTCTTGGGGCTGAGAGGTTTGCTGAGGTTGGGTGAGCAAACGCAGACCCTTTAAAGTAATACTGCGTGGTACCCATCCCATGGGTCCCAAATCTCCAGGTTCAAGGGCATCTTCCTACATAAAAAACATGCATGAGACACCCAGAAGATGGTACACCGTGTGATCGGGAAAGGTTTCTAAAACGCACCTCATTTCTCATGTCCTTGTGCTCGGGTTCGCCATTCCAGCCGCTTTCTAGCAATCTCCCTCCTTGGAGAATCAGCACCTTTAACCTCCTGTTCCGTCCAGGTTGCCATTTGTCCTGAGGATGAACGGGAAGAGGGCCAAACAATGAGAGACTAGCTCTAGGTGTTGGGGCAGGCACAGGTCACTCTATTTTCCCATCAGGAAGAAGAATTAACCAGAGGCTCAGCTTGGCGCCCGGAACCAGAATAGGGCCTGAAGCAATCCTGCGCTTTTGCGGCCAGCTCCCAAAATAGCGAGTTGAAAAATGGAGCTCAGGGGCACTGCAATTCACAAACCTGCAGAGTTATAACTGATAACTCTCGTCCACAAATATATTGAGGGAAGGCAACGAAGAGGATTTGAAAGCAAGGCAGAATTGCAGGAAACTGATTTCAGGAGGTAGATTCGAATCGCCTTTAAAGCACAGGAAAAGCGGCAAAACCTCGACAATGATGCCCTTGGCCAAAAAGGGCGTATGCGTTTTTTCCTGAATATATTCAGGAAAAAACGCATACGCCCTTTTTGGCCAACCAAGCAACCTGGAAAGGCAAATCAGCGCTACAAAGAAGTCTCGCTTCCCATCGGTCAAAAGGACCATGCTGAATAAAGTGTCAAAACCAGAAATGCAGGGCAGGCCATGGAGAAATGGGAGCCTTGCTACGCTGATGGGCGGGATGTAAATTGCCAACAGCCACTCTGGAGAAGTGTACGGTGTGTCCTGAAACACCTAAAAAACGCAGCTTAGAGAGCGTAGGGCACTTCCACTCATGGGCGTATAAATTGGGAAAACTAAAAATCAGCAAGACACAGGCACCCCAAAGTTTAGGGCTGCTCTGCTGACAAGAACCTCCACTTCCTTACACCTTAAATATCCCAGGAAAGAGAAAAATGGATAAAGACGTTGTGGTCCTTATGTACAATGGAATATCACTCAGCCATGAAATCAACGTCATAAGGCTAGTGGCAGCATGATGAGTGGATTTAGGTACGACGATTTTAAGTGAAATAAGTCAAACAGAAAACGACACTTATCATAAGATATCACTTATAGAGGGAATGTAAAAACCGCTACACTGGAACTGAATTACAAAACAGAACAGAGTCACACGTTTAGAAAACACACTATGGCTGCTTAACGGGAAAGGTGAGGTGGGGTGATGCGTAAAAGAAGGGTTTCAAATTAGCTCAGATACCGTTCCATAAACCCAATATGTAATAGACAAGACCTACTCCTTGCTCAGTGAACTGGACTCAACACCCCCTATTCAACGCCCAAGAATATATCTGACTAGTAAGAATCTTAAAACCTATGTGTTGATATCCCTCTATAAGTGAGTCAAGTGGGTGTAAAGCGGCCTAAACACAGCAGTGAAAAGCAGCTAAACCCCATTATAAAAATCAACTACTTTTAAAAACCCGTGAAACAAAGACAGTGAAAGAGAGAGAAATTCTTACAAAATTCGTTCAGGGGCTGTGATGCCACCTGGATTGACCATATCTAGACCCACTGCTGATTGAGACATAAGGGTGAACACTCTTGGGGCTGAGAGGTTTGCTGAGGTTGGGTGAGCAAACGCAGACCCTTTAAAGTAATACTGCGTGGTACCCATCCCATGGGTCCCAAATCTCCAGGTTCAAGGGCATCTTCCTACATCGAAAACATGCATGAGACACCCAGAAGATGGTACACCGTGTGATCGGGAAAGGTTTCTAAAACGCACCTCATTTCTCATGTCCTTGTGCTCGGGTTCGCCATTCCAGCCGCTTTCTAGCAATCTCCCTCCTTGGAGAATCAGCACCTTTAACCTCCTGTTCCGTCCAGGTTGCCATTTGTCCTGAGGATGAACGGGAAGAGGGCCAAACAATGAGAGACTAGCTCTAGGTGTTGGGGCAGGCACAGGTCACTCTATTTTCCCATCAGGAAGAAGAATTAACCAGAGGCTCAGCTTGGCGCCCGGAACCAGAATAGGGCCTGAAGCAATCCTGCGCTTTTGCGGCCAGCTCCCAAAATAGCGAGTTGAAAAATGGAGCTCAGGGGCACTGCAATTCACAAACCTGCAGAGTTATAACTGATAACTCTCGTCCACAAATATATTGAGGGAAGGCAACGAAGAGGATTTGAAAGCAAGGCAGAATTGCAGGAAACTGATTTCAGGAGGTAGATTCGAATCGCCTTTAAAGCACAGGAAAAGCGGCAAAACCTCGACAATGATGCCCTTGGCCAAAAAGGGCGTATGCGTTTTTTCCTGAATATATTCAGGAAAAAACGCATACGCCCTTTTTGGCCAACCAAGCAACCTGGAAAGGCAAATCAGCGCTACAAAGAAGTCTCGCTTCCCATCGGTCAAAAGGACCATGCTGAATAAAGTGTCAAAACCAGAAATGCAGGGCAGGCCATGGAGAAATGGGAGCCTTGCTACGCTGATGGGCGGGATGTAAATTGCCAACAGCCACTCTGGAGAAGTGTACGGTGTGTCCTGAAACACCTAAAAAACGCAGCTTAGAGAGCGTAGGGCACTTCCACTCATGGGCGTATAAATTGGGAAAACTAAAAATCAGCAAGACACAGGCACCCCAAAGTTTAGGGCTGCTCTGCTGACAAGAACCTCCACTTCCTTACACCTTAAATATCCCAGGAAAGAGAAAAATGGATAAAGACGTTGTGGTCCTTATGTACAATGGAATATCACTCAGCCATGAAATCAACGTCATAAGGCTAGTGGCAGCATGATGAGTGGATTTAGGTACGACGATTTTAAGTGAAATAAGTCAAACAGAAAACGACACTTATCATAAGATATCACTTATAGAGGGAATGTAAAAACCGCTACACTGGAACTGAATTACAAAACAGAACAGAGTCACACGTTTAGAAAACACACTATGGCTGCTTAACGGGAAAGGTGAGGTGGGGTGATGCGTAAAAGAAGGGTTTCAAATTAGCTCAGATACCGTTCCATAAACCCAATATGTAATAGACAAGACCTACTCCTTGCTCAGTGAACTGGACTCAACACCCCCTATTCAACGCCCAAGAATATATCTGACTAGTAAGAATCTTAAAACCTATGTGTTGATATCCCTCTATAAGTGAGTCAAGTGGGTGTAAAGCGGCCTAAACACAGCAGTGAAAAGCAGCTAAACCCCATTATAAAAATCAACTACTTTTAAAAACCCGTGAAACAAAGACAGTGAAAGAGAGAGAAATTCTTACAAAATTCGTTCAGGGGCTGTGATGCCACCTGGATTGACCATATCTAGACCCACTGCTGATTGAGACATAAGGGTGAACACTCTTGGGGCTGAGAGGTTTGCTGAGGTTGGGTGAGCAAACGCAGACCCTTTAAAGTAATACTGCGTGGTACCCATCCCATGGGTCCCAAATCTCCAGGTTCAAGGGCATCTTCCTACATCGAAAACATGCATGAGACACCCAGAAGATGGTACACCGTGTGATCGGGAAAGGTTTCTAAAACGCACCTCATTTCTCATGTCCTTGTGCTCGGGTTCGCCATTCCAGCCGCTTTACTAGCAATCTCCCTCCTTGGAGAATCAGCACCTTTAACCTCCTGTTCCGTCCAGGTTGCCATTTGTCCTGAGGATGAACGGGAAGAGGGCCAAACAATGAGAGACTAGCTCTAGGTGTTGGGGCAGGCACAGGTCACTCTATTTTCCCATCAGGAAGAAGAATTAACCAGAGGCTCAGCTTGCCGCCCGGAACCAGAATAGGGCCTGAAGCAATCCTGCGCTTTTGCGGCCAGCTCCCAAAAAAGCGAGTTGAAAAATGGAGCTCAGGGGCACTGCAATTCACAAACCTGCAGAGTTATAACTGATAACTCTCGTCCACAAATATATTGAGGGAAGGCAACAAAGAGGATTTGAAAGCAAGGCAGAATTGCAGGAAACTGATTTCAGGAGGTAGATTCGAATCGCCTTTAAAGCACAGGAAAAGCGGCAAAACCTCGACAATGATGCCCTTGGCCAAAAAGGGCGTATGAGTTTTTTCCTGAATATATTCAGGAAAAAACGCATACGCCCTTTTTGGCCAACCAAGCAACCTGGAAAGGCAAATCAGCGCTACAAAGAAGTCTCGCTCCCCATCGGTCAAAAGGACCATGCTGAATAAAGTGTCAAAACCAGAAATGCAGGGCAGGCCATGGAGAAACGGGAGCCTTGCTACGCTGATGGGCGGGATGTAAATTGCCAACAGCCACTCTGGAGAAGTGTACGGTGTGTCCTGAAACACCTAAAAAACGCAGCTTAGAGAGCGTAGGGCACTTCCACTCATGGGCGTATAAATTCGGAAAACTAAAAATCAGCAAGACACAGGCACCCCAAAGTTTAGGGCTGCTCTGCTGACAAGAACCTCCACTTCCTTACACCTTAAATATCCCAGGAAAGAGAAAAATGGATAAAGACGTTGTGGTCCTTATGTACAATGGAATATCACTCAGCCATGAAATCAACGTCATAAGGCTAGTGGCAGCATGATGAGTGGATTTAGGTACGACGATTTTAAGTGAAATAAGTCAAACAGAAAACGACACTTATCATAAGATATCACTTATAGAGGGAATGTAAAAACCGCTACACTGGAACTGAATTACAAAACAGAACAGAGTCACACGTTTAGAAAACACACTATGGCTGCTTAACGGGAAAGGTGAGGTGGGGTGATGCGTAAAAGAAGGGTTTCAAATTAGCTCAGATATCGTTCCATAAACCCAATATGTAATCGACAAGACCTACTCCTTGCTCAGTGAACTTGACTCAACACCCCCTATTCAACGCCCAAGAATATATCTGACTAGTAAGAATCTTAAAACCTATGTGTTGATATCCCTCTGTAAGTGAGTCAAGTGGGTGTAAAGCGGCCTAAACACAGCAGTGAAAAGCAGCTAAACCCCATTATAAAAATCAACTACTTTTAAAAACCCGTGAAACAAAGACAGTGAAAGAGAGAAATTCTTACAAAATTCGTTCAGGGGCTGTGATGCCACCTGGATTGACCATATCTAGACCCACTGCTGATTGAGACATAAGGGTGAACACTCTTGGGGCTGAGAGGTTTGGTGAGGTTGGGTGAGCAAACGCAGACCCTTTAAAGTAATACTGCGTGGTACCCATCCCATGGGTCCCAAATCTCCAGGTTCAAGGGCATCTTCCTACATCGAAAACATGCATGAGACACCCAGAAGATGGTACACCGTGTGATCGGGAAAGGTTTCTAAAACGCACCTCATTTCTCATGTCCTTGTGCTCGGGTTCGCCATTCCAGCCGCTTTACTAGCAATCTCCCTCCTTGGAGAATCAGCACCTTTAACCTCCTGTTCCGTCCAGGTTGCCATTTGTCCTGAGGATGAACGGGAAGAGGGCCAAACAATGAGAGACTAGCTCTAGGTGTTGGGGCAGGCACAGGTCACTCTATTTTCCCATCAGGAAGAAGAATTAATCAGAGGCTCAGCTTGCCGCCCGGAACCAGAATAGGGCCTGAAGCAATCCTGCGCTTTTGCGGCCAGCTCCCAAAAAAGCGAGTTGAAAAATGGAGCTCAGGGGCACTGCAATTCACAAACCTGCAGAGTTATAACTGATAACTCTCGTCCACAAATATATTGAGGGAAGGCAAAGAAGAGGATTTGAAAGCAAGGCAGAATTGCAGGAAACTGATTTCAGGAGGTAGATTCGAATCGCCTTTAAAGCACAGGAAAAGCGGCAAAACCTCGACAATGATGCCCTTGGCCAAAAAGGGCGTATGCGTTTTTTCCTGAATATATTCAGGAAAAAACGCATACGCCCTTTTTGGCCAACCAAGCAACCTGGAAAGGCAAATCAGCGCTACAAAGAAGTCTCGCTTCCCATCGGTCAAAAGGACCATGCTGAATAAAGTGTCAAAACCAGAAATGCAGGGCAGGCCATGGAGAAATGGGAGCCTTGCTACGCTGATGGGCGGGATGTAAATTGCCAACAGCCACTCTGGAGAAGTGTACGGTGTGTCCTGAAACACCTAAAAAACGCAGCTTAGAGAGCGTAGGGCACTTCCACTCATGGGCGTATAAATTGGGAAAACTAAAAATCAGCAAGACACAGGCACCCCAAAGTTTAGGGCTGCTCTGCTGACAAGAACCTCCACTTCCTTACACCTTAAATATCCCAGGAAAGAGAAAAATGGATAAGGACGTTGTGGTCCTTATGTACAATGGAATATCACTCAGCCATGAAATCAACGTCATAAGGCTAGTGGCAGCATGATGAGTGGATTTAGGTACGACGATTTTAAGTGAAATAAGTCAAACAGAAAACGACACTTATCATAAGATATCACTTATAGAGGGAATGTAAAAACCGCTACACTGGAACTGAATTACAAAACAGAACACAGTCACACGTTTAGAAAACACACTATGGCTGCTTAACGGGAAAGGTGAGGTGGGGTGATGCGTAAAAGAAGGGTTTCAAATTAGCTCAGATACCGTTCCATAAACCCAATATGTAATAGACAAGACCTACTCCTTGCTCAGTGAACTGGACTCAACACCCCCTATTCAACGCCCAAGAATATATCTGACTAGTAAGAATCTTAAAACCTATGTGTTGATATCCCTCTGTAAGTGAGTCAAGTGGGTGTAAAGCGGCCTAAACACAGCAGTGAAAAGCAGCTAAACCCCATTATAAAAATCAACTACTTTTAAAAACCCGTGAAACAAAGACAGTGAAAGAGAGAGAAATTCTTACAAAATTCGTTCAGGGGCTGTGATGCCACCTGGATTGACCATATCTAGACCCACTGCTGATTGAGACATAAGGGTGAACACTCTTGGGGCTGAGAGGTTTGGTGAGGTTGGGTGAGCAAACGCAGACCCTTTAAAGTAATACTGCGTGGTACCCATCCCATGGGTCCCAAATCTCCAGGTTCAAGGGCATCTTCCTACATCGAAAACATGCATGAGACACCCAGAAGATGGTACACCGTGTGATCGGGAAAGGTTTCTAAAACGCACCTCATTTCTCATGTCCTTGTGCTCGGGTTCGCCATTCCAGCCGCTTTACTAGCAATCTCCCTCCTTGGAGAATCAGCACCTTTCACCTCCTGTTCCGTCCAGGTTGCCATTTGTCCTGAGGATGAACGGGAAGAGGGCCAAACAATGAGAGACTAGCTCTAGGTGTTGGGGCAGGCACAGGTCACTCTATTTTCCCATCAGGAAGAAGAATTAACCAGAGGCTCAGCTTGCCGCCCGGAACCAGAATAGGGCCTGAAGCAATCCTGCGCTTTTGCGGCCAGCTCCCAAAAAAGCGAGTTGAAAAATGGAGCTCAGGGGCACTGCAATTCACAAACCTGCAGAGTTATAACTGATAACTCTCGTCCACAAATATATTGAGGGAAGGCAACGAAGAGGATTTGAAAGCAAGGCAGAATTGCAGGAAACTGATTTCAGGAGGTAGATTCGAATCGCCTTTAAAGCACAGGAAAAGCGGCAAAACCTCGACAATGATGCCCTTGGCCAAAAAGGGCGTATGAGTTTTTTCCTGAATATATTCAGGAAAAAACGCATACGCCCTTTTTGGCCAACCAAGCAACCTGGAAAGGCAAATCAGCGCTACAAAGAAGTCTCGCTCCCCATCGGTCAAAAGGACCATGCTGAATAAAGTGTCAAAACCAGAAATGCAGGGCAGGCCATGGAGAAACGGGAGCCTTGCTACGCTGATGGGCGGGATGTAAATTGCCAACAGCCACTCTGGAGAAGTGTACGGTGTGTCCTGAAACACCTAAAAAACGCAGCTTAGAGAGCGTAGGGCACTTCCACTCATGGGCGTATAAATTCGGAAAACTAAAAATCAGCAAGACACAGGCACCCCAAAGTTTAGGGCTGCTCTGCTGACAAGAACCTCCACTTCCTTACACCTTAAATATCCCAGGAAAGAGAAAAATGGATAAAGACGTTGTGGTCCTTATGTACAATGGAATATCACTCAGCCATGAAATCAACGTCATAAGGCTAGTGGCAGCATGATGAGTGGATTTAGGTACGACGATTTTAAGTGAAATAAGTCAAACAGAAAACGACACTTATCATAAGATATCACTTATAGAGGGAATGTAAAAACCGCTACACTGCAACTGAATTACAAAACAGAACACAGTCACAAGTTTAGAAAACACACTATGGCTGCTTAACGGGAAAGGTGAGGTGGGGTGATGCGTAAAAGAAGGGTTTCAAATTAGCTCAGATACCGTTCCATAAACCCAATATGTAATCGACAAGACCTACTCCTTGCTCAGTGAACTGGACTCAACACCCCCTATTCAACGCCCAAGAATATATCTGACTAGTAAGAATCTTAAAACCTATGTGTTGATATCCCTCTGTAAGTGAGTCAAGTGGGTGTAAAGCGGCCTAAACACAGCAGTGAAAAGCAGCTAAACCCCATTATAAAAATCAACTACTTTTAAAAACCCGTGAAACAAAGACAGTGAAAGAGAGAGAAATTCTTACAAAATTCGTTCAGGGGCTGTGATGCCACCTGGATTGACCATATCTAGACCCACTGCTGATTGAGACATAAGGGTGAACACTCTTGGGGCTGAGAGGTTTGCTGAGGTTGGGTGAGCAAACGCAGACCCTTTAAAGTAATACTGCGTGGTACCCATCCCATGGGTCCCAAATCTCCAGGTTCAAGGGCATCTTCCTACATCGAAAACATGCATGAGACACCCAGAAGATGGTACACCGTGTGATCGGGAAAGGTTTCTAAAACGCACCTCATTTCTCATGTCCTTGTGCTCGGGTTCGCCATTCCAGCCGCTTTACTAGCAATCTCCCTCCTTGGAGAATCAGCACCTTTCACCTCCTGTTCCGTCCAGGTTGCCATTTGTCCTGAGGATGAACGGGAAGAGGGCCAAACAATGAGAGACTAGCTCTAGGTGTTGGGGCAGGCACAGGTCACTCTATTTTCCCATCAGGAAGAAGAATTAACCAGAGGCTCAGCTTGCCGCCCGGAACCAGAATAGGGCCTGAAGCAATCCTGCGCTTTTGCGGCCAGCTCCCAAAAAAGCGAGTTGAAAAATGGAGCTCAGGGGCACTGCAATTCACAAACCTGCAGAGTTATAACTGATAACTCTCGTCCACAAATATATTGAGGGAAGGCAACGAAGAGGATTTGAAAGCAAGGCAGAATTGCAGGAAACTGATTTCAGGAGGTAGATTCGAATCGCTTTTAAAGCACAGGAAAAGCGGCAAAACCTCGACAATGATGCCCTTGGCCAAAAAGGGCGTATGCGTTTTTTCCTGAATATATTCAGGAAAAAACGCATATGCCCTTTTTGGCCAACCAAGCAACCTGGAAAGGCAAATCAGCGCTACAAAGAAGTCTCGCTCCCCATCGGTCAAAAGGACCATGCTGAATAAAGTGTCAAAACCAGAAATGCAGGGCAGGCCATGGAGAAACGGGAGCCTTGCTACGCTGATGGGCGGGATGTAAATTGCCAATAGCCACTCTGGAGAAGTGTACGGTGTGTCCTGAAACACCTAAAAAACGCAGCTTAGAGAGCGTAGGGCACTTCCACTCATGGGCGTATAAATTGGGAAAACTAAAAATCAGCAAGACACAGGCACCCCAAAGTTTAGGGCTGCTCTGCTGACAAGAACCTCCACTTCCTTACACCTTAAATATCCCAGGAAAGAGAAAAATGGATAAAGACGTTGTGGTCCTTATTTACAATGGAATATCACTCAGCCATGAAATCAACGTCATAAGGCTAGTGGCAGCATGATGAGTGGATTTAGGTACGACGATTCTAAGTGAAATAAGTCAAACAGAAAACGACACTTATCATAAGATATCACTTATAGAGGGAAAGTAAAAACCGCTACACTGGAACTGAATTACAAAACAGAACAGAGTCACACGTTTAGAAAACACACTATGGCTGCTTAACGGGAAAGGTGAGGTGGGGTGATGCGTAAAAGAAGGGTTTCAAATTAGCTCAGATACCTTTCCATAAACCCAATATGTAATAGAAAAGACCTACTCCTTGCTCAGTGAACTTGACTCAACACCCCCTATTCAACGCCCAAGAATATGTCTGACTAGTAAGAATCTTAAAACCTATGTGATGATATCCCTCTGTAAGTGAGTCAAGTGGGTGTAAAGCGGCCTAAACACAGCAGTGAAAAGCAGCTAAACCCCATTATAAAAATCAACTACTTTTAAAAACCCGTGAAACAAAGACAGTGAAAGAGAGAGAAATTCTTACAAAATTCGTTCAGGGGCTGTGATGCCACCTGGATTGACCATATCAAGACCCACTGCTGATTGAGACATAAGGGTGAACACTCTTGGGGCTGAGAGCTTTGCTGAGGTTGGGTGAGCAAACGCAGACCCTTTAAAGTAATACTGCGTGGTACCCATCCCATGGGTCCCAAATCTCCAGGTTCAAGGGCATCTTCCTACATCGAAAACATGCATGAGACACCCAGAAGATGGTACACCGTGTGATCGGGAAAGGTTTCTAAAACGCACCTCATTTCTCATGTCCTTGTGCTCGGGTTCGCCATTCCAGCCGCTTTACTAGCAATCTCCCTCCTTGGAGAATCAGCACCTTTCACCTCCTGTTCCGTCCAGGTTGCCATTTGTCCTGAGGATGAACGGGAAGAGGGCCAAACAATGAGAGACTAGCTCTAGGTGTTGGGGCAGGCACAGGTCACTCTATTTTCCCATCAGGAAGAAGAATTAACCAGAGGCTCAGCTTGCCGCCCGGAACCAGAATACGGCCTGAAGCAATCCTGCGCTTTTGCGGCCAGCTCCCAAAAAAGCGAGTTGAAAAATGGAGCTCAGGGGCACTGCAATTCACAAACCTGCAGAGTTATAACTGATAACTCTCGTCCACAAATATATTGAGGGAAGGCAACGAAGAGGATTTGAAAGCAAGGCAGAATTGCAGGAAACTGATTTCAGGAGGTAGATTCGAATCGCCTTTAAAGCACAGGAAAAGCGGCAAAACCTCGACAATGATGCCCTTGGCCAAAAAGGGCGTATGCGTTTTTTCCTGAATATATTCAGGAAAAAACGCATACGCCCTTTTTGGCCAACCAAGCAACCTGAAAAGGCAAATCAGCGCTACAAAGAAGTCTCGCTTCCCATCGGTCAAAAGGACCATGCTGAATAAAGTGTCAAAACCAGAAATGCAGGGCAGGCCATGGAGAAATGGGAGCCTTGCTACGCTGATGGGCGGGATGTAAATTGCCAACAGCCACTCTGGAGAAGTGTACGGTGTGTCCTGAAACACCTAAAAAACGCAGCTTAGAGAGCGTAGGGCACTTCCACTCATGGGCGTATAAATTGGGAAAACTAAAAATCAGCAAGACACAGGCACCCCAAAGTTTAGGGCTGCTCTGCTGACAAGAACCTCCACTTCCTTACACCTTAAATATCCCAGGAAAGAGAAAAATGGATAAAGACGTTGTGGTCCTTATGTACAATGGAATATCACTCAGCCATGAAATCAACATCATAAGGCTAGTGGCAGCATGATGAGTGGATTTAGGTACGACGATTTTAAGTGAAATTAGTCAAACAGAAAACGACACTTATCATAAGATATCACTTATAGAGGGAATGTAAAAACCGCTACACTGGAACTGAATTACAAAACAGAACAGAGTCACACGTTTAGAAAACACACTATGGCTGCTTAACGGGAAAGGTGAGGTGGGGTGATGCGTAAAAGAAGGGTTTCAAATTAGCTCAGATACCGTTCCATAAACCCAATATGTAATAGACAAGACCTACTCCTTGCTCAGTGAACTTGACTCAACACCCCCTATTCAACGCCCAAGAATATATCTGACTAGTAAGAATCTTAAAACCTATGTGTTGATATCCCTCTGTAAGTGAGTCAAGTGGGTGTAAAGCGGCCTAAACACAGCAGTGAAAAGCAGCTAAACCCCATTATAAAAATCAACTACTTTTAAAAACCCGTGAAACAAAGACAGTGAAAGAGAGAGAAATTCTTACAAAATTCGTTCAGGGGCTGTGATGCACCTGGATTGACCATATCTAGACCCACTGCTGATTGAGACATAAGGGTGAACACTCTTGGGGCTGAGAGGTTTGCTGAGGTTGGGTGAGCAAACGCAGACCCTTTAAAGTAATACTGCGTGGTACCCATCCCATGGGTCCCAAATCTCCAGGTTCAAAGGCATCTTCCTACATCGAAAACATGCATGAGACACCCAGAAGATGGTACACCGTGTGATCGGGAAAGGTTTCTAAAACGCACCTCATTTCTCATGTCCTTGTGCTCGGGTTCGCCATTCCAGCCGCTTTACTAGCAATCTCCCTCCTTGGAGAATCAGCACCTTTAACCTCCTGTTCCGTCCAGGTTGCCATTTGTCCTGAGGATGAACGGGAAGAGGGCCAAACAATGAGAGACTAGCTCTAGGTGTTGGGGCAGGCACAGGTCACTCTATTTTCCCATCAGGAAGAAGAATTAACCAGAGGCTCAGCTTGCCGCCCGGAACCAGAATAGGGCCTGAAGCAATCCTGCGCTTTTGCGACCAGCTCCCAAAAAAGCGAGTTGAAAAATGGAGCTCAGGGGCACTGCAATTCACAAACCTGCAGAGTTATAACTGATAACTCTCGTCCACAAATATATTGAGGGAAGGCAACGAAGAGGATTTGAAAGCAAGGCAGAATTGCAGGAAACTGATTTCAGGAGGTAGATTCGAATCGCCTTTAAAGCACAGGAAAAGCAGCAAAACCTCGAAAATGATGCCCTTGGCCAAAAAGGGCGTATGTGTTTTTTCCTGAATATATTCAGGAAAAAACGTATACGCCCTTTTTGGCCAACCAAGCAACCTGGAAAGGCAAATCAGCGATACAAAGAAGTCTCGCTCCCCATCGGTCAAAAGGACCATGCTGAATAAAGTGTCAAAACCAGAAATGCAGGGCAGGCCATGGAGAAACGGGAGCCTTGCTACGCTGATGGGCGGGATGTAAATTGCCAACAGCCACTCTGGAGAAGTGTACGGTGTGTCCTGAAACACCTAAAAAACGCAGCTTAGAGAGCGTAGGGCACTTCCACTCATGGGCGTATAAATTGGGAAAACTAAAAATCAGCAAGACACAGGCACCCCAAAGTTTAGGGCTGCTCTGCTGACAAGAACCTCCACTTCCTTACACCTTAAATATCCCAGGAAAGAGAAAAATGGATAAAGACTTTGTGGTCCTTATGTACAATGGAATATCACTCAGCCATGAAATCAACGTCATAAGGCTAGTGGCAGCATGATGAGTGGATTTAGGTACGACGATTCTAAGTGAAATAAGTCAAACAGAAAACGACACTTATCATAAGATATCACTTATAGAGGGAATGTAAAAACCGCTACACTGGAACTGAATTACAAAACAGAACAGAGTCACACGTTTAGAAAACACACTATGGCTGCTTAACGGGAAAGGTGAGGTGGGGTGATGCGTAAAAGAAGGGTTTCAAATTAGCTCAGATATCGTTCCATAAACCCAATATGTAATCGACAAGACCTACTCCTTGCTCAGTGAACTTGACTCAACACCCCCTATTCAACGCCCAAGAATATATCTGACTAGTAAGAATCTTAAAACCTATGTGTTGATATCCCTCTGTAAGTGAGTCAAGTGGGTGTAAAGCGGCCTAAACACAGCAGTGAAAAGCAGCTAAACCCCATTATAAAAATCAACTACTTTTAAAAACCCGTGAAACAAAGACAGTGAAAGAGAGAGAAATTCTTACAAAATTCGTTCAGGGGCTGTGATGCCACCTGGATTGACCATATCTAGACCCACTGCTGATTGAGACATAAGGGTGAACACTCTTGGGGCTGAGAGGTTTGCTGAGGTTGGGTGAGCAAACGCAGACCCTTTAAAGTAATACTGCGTGGTACCCATCCCATGGGTCCCAAATCTCCAGGTTCAAGGGCATCTTCCTACATCGAAAACATGCATGAGACACCCAGAAGATGGTACACCGTGTGATCGGGAAAGGTTTCTAAAACGCACCTCATTTCTCATGTCCTTGTGCTCGGGTTCGCCATTCCAGCCGCTTTACTAGCAATCTCCCTCCTTGGAGAATCAGCACCTTTAACCTCCTGTTCCGTCCAGGTTGCCATTTGTCCTGAGGATGAACGGGAAGAGGGCCAAACAATGAGAGACTAGCTCTAGGTGTTGGGGCAGGCACAGGTCACTCTATTTTCCCATCAGGAAGAAGAATTAACCAGAGGCTCAGCTTGCCGCCCGGAACCAGAATAGGGCCTGAAGCAATCCTGCGCTTTTGCGGCCAGCTCCCAAAAAAGCGAGTTGAAAAATGGAGCTCAGGGGCACTGCAATTCACAAACCTGCAGAGTTATAACTGATAACTCTCGTCCACAAATATATTGAGGGAAGGCAACGAAGAGGATTTGAAAGCAAGGCAGAATTGCAGGAAACTGATTTCAGGAGGTAGATTCGAATCGCCTTTAAAGCACAGGAAAAGCGGCAAAAACTCGACAATGATGCCCTTGGCCAAAAAGGGCGTATGCGTTTTTTCCTGAATATATTCAGGAAAAAACGCATACGCCCTTTTTGGCCAACCAAGCAACCTGGAAAGGCAAATCAGCGCTACAAAGAAGTCTCGCTCCCCATCGGTCAAAAGGACCATGCTGAATAAAGTGTCAAAACCAGAAATGCAGGGCAGGCTATGGAGAAACGGGAGCCTTGCTACGCTGATGGGCGGGATGTAAATTGCCAACAGCCACTCTGGAGAAGTGTACGGTGTGTCCTGAAACACGTAAAAAACGCAGATTAGAGAGCGTAGGGCACTTCCACTCATGGGCGTATAAATTGGGAAAACTAAAAATCAGCAAGACACAGGCACCCCAAAGTTTAGGGCTGCTCTGCTGACAAGAACCTCCACTTCCTTACACCTTAAATATCCCAGGAAAGAGAAAAATGGATAAAGACGTTGTGGTCCTTATGTACAATGGAATATCACTCAGCCATGAAATCAACGTCATAAGGCTAGTGGCAGCATGATGAGTGGATTTAGGTACGACGATTTTAAGTGAAATAAGTCAAACAGAAAACGACACTTATCATAAGATATCACTTATAGAGGGAAAGTAAAAACCGCTACACTGGAACTGAATTACAAAACAGAACAGAGTCACACGTTTAGAAAACACACTATGGCTGCTTAACGGGAAAGGTGAGGTGGGGTGATGCGTAAAAGAAGGGTTTCAAATGAGCTCAGATACCGTTCCATAAACCCAATATGTAATAGACAAGACCTACTCCTTGCTCAGTGAACTTGACTCAACACCCCCTATTCAACGCCCAAGAATATATCTGACTAGTAAGAATCTTAAAACCTATGTGTTGATATCCCTCTGTAAGTGAGTCAAGTGGGTGTAAAGCGGCCTAAACACAGCAGTGAAAAGCAGCTAAACCCCATTATAAAAATCAACTACTTTTAAAAACCCGTGAAACAAACACAGTGAAAGAGAGAAATTCTTACAAAATTCGTTCAGGGGCTGTGATGCCACCTGGATTGACCATATCTAGACCCACTGCTGATTGAGACATAAGGGTGAACACTCTTGGGGCTGAGAGGTTTGGTGAGGTTGGGTGAGCAAACGCAGACCCTTTAAAGTAATACTGCGTGGTACCCATCCCATGGGTCCCAAATCTCCAGGTTCAAGGGCATCTTCCTACATCGAAAACATGCATGAGACACCCAGAAGATGGTACACCGTGTGATCGGGAAAGGTTTCTAAAACGCACCTCATTTCTCATGTCCTTGTGCTCGGGTTCGCCATTCCAGCCGCTTTACTAGCAATCTCCCTCCTTGGAGAATCAGCACCTTTAACCTCCTGTTCCGTCCAGGTTGCCATTTGTCCTGAGGATGAACGGGAAGAGGGCCAAACAATGAGAGACTAGCTCTAGGTGTTGGGGCAGGCACAGGTCACTCTATTTTCCCATCAGGAAGAAGAATTAACCAGAGGCTCAGCTTGCCGCCCGGAACCAGAATAGGGCCTGAAGCAATCCTGCGCTTTTGCGGACAGCTCCCAAAAAAGCGAGTTGAAAAATGGAGCTCAGGGGCACTGCAATTCACAAACCTGCAGAGTTATAACTGATAACTCTCGTCCACAAATATATTGAGGGAAGGCAACGAAGAGGATTTGAAAGCAAGGCAGAATTGCAGGAAACTGATTTCAGGAGGTAGATTCGAATCGCCTTTAAAGCACAGGAAAAGCGGCAAAACCTCGACAATGATGCCCTTGGCCAAAAAGGGCGTATGCGTTTTTTCCTGAATATATTCAGGAAAAAACGCATACGCCCTTTTTGGCCAACCAAGCAACCTGGAAAGGCAAATCAGCGCTACAAAGAAGTCTCGCTCCCCATCGGTCAAAAGGACCATGCTGAATAAAGTGTCAATACCAGAAATGCAGGGCAGGCTATGGAGAAACGGGAGCCTTGCTACGCTGATGGGCGGGATGTAAATTGCCAACAGCCACTCTGGAGAAGTGTACGGTGTGTCCTGAAACACGTAAAAAACGCAGATTAGAGAGCGTAGGGCACTTCCACTCATGGGCGTATAAATTGGGAAAACTAAAAATCAGCAAGACACAGGCACCCCAAAGTTTAGGGCTGCTCTGCTGACAAGAACCTCCACTTCCTTACACCTTAAATATCCCAGGAAAGAGAAAAATGGATAAAGACGTTGTGGTCCTTATGTACAATGGAATATCACTCAGCCATGAAATCAACGTCATAAGGCTAGTGGCAGCATGATGAGTGGATTTAGGTACGACGATTTTAAGTGAAATAAGTCAAACAGAAAACGACACTTATCATAAGATATCACTTATAGAGGGAATGTAAAAACCGCTACACTGGAACTGAATTACAAAACAGAACAGAGTCACACGTTTAGAAAACACACTATGGCTGCTTAACGGGAAAGGTGAGGTGGGGTGATGCGTAAAAGAAGGGTTTCAAATTAGCTCAGATACCGTTCCATAAACCCAATATGTAATAGACAAGACCTACTCCTTGCTCAGTGAACTGGACTCAACACCCCCTATTCAACGCCCAAGAATATATCTGACTAGTAAGAATCTTAAAACCTATGTGTTGATATCCCTCTGTAAGTGAGTCAAGTGGGTGTAAAGCGGCCTAAACACAGCAGTGAAAAGCAGCTAAACCCCATTATAAAAATCAACTACTTTTAAAAACCCGTGAAACAAAGACAGTGAAAGAGAGAGAAATTCTTACAAAATTCGTTCAGGGGCTGTGATGCCACCTGGATTGACCATATCTAGACCCACTGCTGATTGAGACATAAGGGTGAACACTCTTGGGGCTGAGAGGTTTGCTGAGGTTGGGTGAGCAAACGCAGACCCTTTAAAGTAATACTGCGTGGTACCCATCCCATGGGTCCCAAATCTCCAGGTTCAAAGGCATCTTCCTACATCGAAAACATGCATGAGACACCCAGAAGATGGTACACCGTGTGATCGGGAAAGGTTTCTAAAACGCACCTCATTTCTCATGTCCTTGTGCTCGGGTTCGCCATTCCAGCCGCTTTACTAGCAATCTCCCTCCTTGGAGAATCAGCACCTTTAACCTCCTGTTCCGTCCAGGTTGCCATTTGTCCTGAGGATGAACGGGAAGAGGGCCAAACAATGAGAGACTAGCTCTAGGTGTTGGGGCAGGCACAGGTCACTCTATTTTCCCATCAGGAAGAAGAATTAACCAGAGGCTCAGCTTGCCGCCCGGAACCAGAATAGGGCCTGAAGCAATCCTGCGCTTTTGCGACCAGCTCCCAAAAAAGCGAGTTGAAAAATGGAGCTCAGGGGCACTGCAATTCACAAACCTGCAGAGTTATAACTGATAACTCTCGTCCACAAATATATTGAGGGAAGGCAACGAAGAGGATTTGAAAGCAAGGCAGAATTGCAGGAAACTGATTTCAGGAGGTAGATTCGAATCGCCTTTAAAGCATAGGAAAAGCGGCAAAACCTCGACAATGATGCCCTTGGCCAAAAAGGGCGTATGCGTTTTTTCCTGAATATATTCAGGAAAAAACGTATACGCCCTTTTTGGCCAACCAAGCAACCTGGAAAGGCAAATCAGCGATACAAAGAAGTCTCGCTCCCCATCGGTCAAAAGGACCATGCTGAATAAAGTGTCAAAACCAGAAATGCAGGGCAGGCCATGGAGAAACGGGAGCCTTGCTACGCTGATGGGCGGGATGTAAATTGCCAACAGCCACTCTGGAGAAGTGTACGGTGTGTCCTGAAACACCTAAAAAACGCAGCTTAGAGAGCGTAGGGCACTTCCACTCATGGGCGTATAAATTGGGAAAACTAAAAATCAGCAAGACACAGGCACCCCAAAGTTTAGGGCTGCTCTGCTGACAAGAACCTCCACTTCCTTACACCTTAAATATCCCAGGAAAGAGAAAAATGGATAAAGACGTTGTGGTCCTTATGTACAATGGAATATCACTCAGCCATGAAATCAACGTCATAAGGCTAGTGGCAGCATGATGAGTGGATTTAGGTACGACGATTCTAAGTGAAATAAGTCAAACAGAAAACGACACTTATCATAAGATATCACTTATAGAGGGAAAGTAAAAACCGCTACACTGGAACTGAATTACAAAACAGAACAGAGTCACACGTTTAGAAAACACACTATGGCTGCTTAACGGGAAAGGTGAGGTGGGGTGATGCGTAAAAGAAGGGTTTCAAATTAGCTCAGATACCGTTCCATAAACCCAATATGTAATAGACAAGACCTACTCCTTGCTCAGTGAACTTGACTCAACACCCCCTATTCAACGCCCAAGAATATGTCTGACTAGGAAGAATCTTAAAACCTATGTGATGATATCCCTCTGTAAGTGAGTCAAGTGGGTGTAAAGCGGCCTAAACACAGCAGTGAAAAGCAGCTAAACCCCATTATAAAAATCAAATACTTTTAAAAACCCGTGAAACAAAGACAGTGAAAGAGAGAGAAATTCTTACAAAATTCGTTCAGGGGCTGTGATGCCACCTGGATTGACCATATCTAGACCCACTGCTGATTGAGACATAAGGGTGAACACTCTTGGGGCTGAGAGGTTTGGTGAGGTTGGGTGAGCAAACGCAGACCCTTTAAAGTAATACTGCGTGGTACCCATCCCATGGGTCCCAAATCTCCAGGTTCAAGGGCATCTTCCTACATCGAAAACATGCATGAGACACCCAGAAGATGGTACACCGTGTGATCGGGAAAGGTTTCTAAAACGCACCTCATTTCTCATGTCCTTGTGCTCGGGTTCGCCATTCCAGCCGCTTTACTAGCAATCTCCCTCCTTGGAGAATCAGCACCTTTAACCTCCTGTTCCGTCCAGGTTGCCATTTGTCCTGAGGATGAACGGGAAGAGGGCCAAACAATGAGAGACTAGCTCTAGGTGTTGGGGCAGGCACAGGTCACTCTATTTTCCCATCAGGAAGAAGAATTAACCAGAGGCTCAGCTTGCCGCCCGGAACCAGAATAGGGCCTGAAGCAATCCTGCGCTTTTGCGGCCAGCTCCCAAAAAAGCGAGTTGAAAAATGGAGCTCAGGGGCACTGCAATTCACAAACCTGCAGAGTTATAACTGATAACTCTCGTCCACAAATATATTGAGGGAAGGCAACGAAGAGGATTTGAAAGCAAGGCAGAATTGCAGGAAACTGATTTCAGGAGGTAGATTCGAATCGCCTTTAAAGCACAGGAAAAGCGGCAAAAACTCGACAATGATGCCCTTGGCCAAAAAGGGCGTATGCGTTTTTTCCTGAATATATTCAGGAAAAAACGCATACGCCCTTTTTGGCCAACCAAGCAACCTGGAAAGGCAAATCAGCGCTACAAAGAAGTCTCGCTCCCCATCGGTCAAAAGGACCATGCTGAATAAAGTGTCAAAACCAGAAATGCAGGGCAGGCCATGGAGAAACGGGAGCCTTGCTACGCTGATGGGCGGGATGTAAATTGCCAACAGCCACTCTGGAGAAGTGTACGGTGTGTCCTGAAACACCTAAAAAACGCAGCTTAGAGAGCGTAGGGCACTTCCACTCATGGGCGTATAAATTGGGAAAACTAAAAATCAGCAAGACACAGGCACCCCAAAGTTTAGGGCTGCTCTGCTGACAAGAACCTCCACTTCCTTACACCTTAAATATCCCAGGAAAGAGAAAAATGGATAAAGACGTTCTGGTCCTTATGTACAATGGAATATCAATCAGCCATGAAATCAACGTCATAAGGCTAGTGGCAGCATGATGAGTGGATTTAGGTACGACGATTCTAAGTGAAATAAGTCAAACAGAAAACGACACTTATCATAAGATATCACTTATAGAGGGAATGTAAAAACCGCTACACTGGAACTGAATTACAAAACAGAACAGAGTCACACGTTTAGAAAACACACTATGGCTGCTTAACGGGAAAGGTGAGGTGGGGTGATGCGTAAAAGAAGGGTTTCAAATTAGCTCAGATACCGTTCCATAAACCCAATATGTAATCGACAAGACCTACTCCTTGCTCAGTGAACTTGACTCAACACCCCCTATTCAACGCCCAAGAATATATCTGACTAGTAAGAATCTTAAAACCTATGTGTTGATATCCCTCTGTAAGTGAGTCAAGTGGGTGTAAAGCGGCCTAAACACAGCAGTGAAAAGCAGCTAAACCCCATTATAAAAATCAACTACTTTTAAAAACCCGTGAAACAAAGACAGTGAAAGAGAGAGAAATTCTTACAAAATTCGTTCAGGGGCTGTGATGCCACCTGGATTGACCATATCTAGACCCACTGCTGATTGAGACATAAGGGTGAACACTCTTGGGGCTGAGAGGTTTGGTGAGGTTGGGTGAGCAAACGCAGACCCTTTAAAGTAATACTGCGTGGTACCCATCCCATGGGTCCCAAATCTCCAGGTTCAAGGGCATCTTCCTACATCGAAAACATGCATGAGACACCCAGAAGATGGTACACCGTGTGATCGGGAAAGGTTTCTAAAACGCACCTCATTTCTCATGTCCTTGTGCTCGGGTTCGCCATTCCAGCCGCTTTACTAGCAATCTCCCTCCTTGGAGAATCAGCACCTTTCACCTCCTGTTCCGTCCAGGTTGCCATTTGTCCTGAGGATGAACGGGAAGAGGGCCAAACAATGAGAGACTAGCTCTAGGTGTTGGGGCAGGCACAGGTCACTCTATTTTCCCATCAGGAAGAAGAATTAACCAGAGGCTCAGCTTGCCGCCCGGAACCAGAATAGGGCCTGAAGCAATCCTGCGCTTTTGCGGACAGCTCCCAAAAAAGCGAGTTGAAAAATGGAGCTCAGGGGCACTGCAATTCACAAACCTGCAGAGTTATAACTGATAACTCTCGTCCACAAATATATTGAGGGAAGGCAACGAAGAGGATTTGAAAGCAAGGCAGAATTGCAGGAAACTGATTTCAGGAGGTAGATTCGAATCGCCTTTAAAGCACAGGAAAAGCGGCAAAAACTCGACAATGATGCCCTTGGCCAAAAAGGGCGTATGCGTTTTTTCCTGAATATATTCAGGAAAAAACGCATACGCCCTTTTTGGCCAACCAAGCAACCTGGAAAGGCAAATCAGCGCTACAAAGAAGTCTCGCTCCCCATCGGTCAAAAGGACCATGCTGAATAAAGTGTCAATACCAGAAATGCAGGGCAGGCTATGGAGAAACGGGAGCCTTGCTACGCTGATGGGCGGGATGTAAATTGCCAACAGCCACTCTGGAGAAGTGTACGGTGTGTCCTGAAACACGTAAAAAACGCAGATTAGAGAGCGTAGGGCACTTCCACTCATGGGCGTATAAATTGGGAAAACTAAAAATCAGCAAGACACAGGCACCCCAAAGTTTAGGGCTGCTCTGCTGACAAGAACCTCCACTTCCTTACACCTTAAATATCCCAGGAAAGAGAAAAATGGATAAAGACGTTGTGGTCCTTATGTACAATGGAATATCACTCAGCCATGAAATCAACGTCATAAGGCTAGTGGCAGCATGATGAGTGGATTTAGGTACGACGATTTTAAGTGAAATAAGTCAAACAGAAAACGACACTTATCATAAGATATCACTTATAGAGGGAATGTAAAAACCGCTACACTGGAACTGAATTACAAAACAGAACAGAGTCACACGTTTAGAAAACACACTATGGCTGCTTAACGGGAAAGGTGAGGTGGGGTGATGCGTAAAAGAAGGGTTTCAAATTAGCTCAGATACCGTTCCATAAACCCAGTATGTAATAGAGAAGACCTACTCCTTGCTCAGTGAACTGGACTCAACACCCCCTATTCAACGCCCAAGAATATATCTGACTAGTAAGAATCTTAAAACCTATGTGTTGATATCCCTCTGTAAGTGAGTCAAGTGGGTGTAAAGCGGCCTAAACACAGCAGTGAAAAGCAGCTAAACCCCATTATAAAAATCAACTACTTTTAAAAACCCGTGAAACAAAGACAGTGAAAGAGAGAGAAATTCTTACAAAATTCGTTCAGGGGCTGTGATGCCACCTGGATTGACCATATCTAGACCCACTGCTGATTGAGACATAAGGGTGAACACTCTTGGGGCTGAGAGGTTTGCTGAGGTTGGGTGAGCAAACGCAGACCCTTTAAAGTAATACTGCGTGGTACCCATCCCATGGGTCCCAAATCTCCAGGTTCAAAGGCATCTTCCTACATCGAAAACATGCATGAGACACCCAGAAGATGGTACACCGTGTGATCGGGAAAGGTTTCTAAAACGCACCTCATTTCTCATGTCCTTGTGCTCGGGTTCGCCATTCCAGCCGCTTTACTAGCAATCTCCCTCCTTGGAGAATCAGCACCTTTAACCTCCTGTTCCGTCCAGGTTGCCATTTGTCCTGAGGATGAACGGGAAGAGGGCCAAACAATGAGAGACTAGCTCTAGGTGTTGGGGCAGGCACAGGTCACTCTATTTTCCCATCAGGAAGAAGAATTAACCAGAGGCTCAGCTTGCCGCCCGGAACCAGAATAGGGCCTGAAGCAATCCTGCGCTTTTGCGACCAGCTCCCAAAAAAGCGAGTTGAAAAATGGAGCTCAGGGGCACTGCAATTCACAAACCTGCAGAGTTATAACTGATAACTCTCGTCCACAAATATATTGAGGGAAGGCAACGAAGAGGATTTGAAAGCAAGGCAGAATTGCAGGAAACTGATTTCAGGAGGTAGATTCGAATCGCCTTTAAAGCATAGGAAAAGCGGCAAAACCTCGACAATGATGCCCTTGGCCAAAAAGGGCGTATGCGTTTTTTCCTGAATATATTCAGGAAAAAACGTATACGCCCTTTTTGGCCAACCAAGCAACCTGGAAAGGCAAATCAGCGATACAAAGAAGTCTCGCTCCCCATCGGTCAAAAGGACCATGCTGAATAAAGTGTCAAAACCAGAAATGCAGGGCAGGCCATGGAGAAACGGGAGCCTTGCTACGCTGATGGGCGGGATGTAAATTGCCAACATCCACTCTGGAGAAGTGTACGGTGTGTCCTGAAACACCTAAAAAACGCAGCTTAGAGAGCGTAGGGCACTTCCACTCATGGGCGTATAAATTGGGAAAACTAAAAATCAGCAAGACACAGGCACCCCAAAGTTTAGGGCTGCTCTGCTGACAAGAACCTCCACTTCCTTACACCTTAAATATCCCAGGAAAGAGAAAAATGGATAAAGACGTTCTGGTCCTTATGTACAATGGAATATCAATCAGCCATGAAATCAACGTCATAAGGCTAGTGGCAGCATGATGAGTGGATTTAGGTACGACGATTCTAAGTGAAATAAGTCAAACAGAAAACGACACTTATCATAAGATATCACTTATAGAGGGAAAGTAAAAACCGCTACACTGGAACTGAATTACAAAACAGAACAGAGTCACACGTTTAGAAAACACACTATGGCTGCTTAACGGGAAAGGTGAGGTGGGGTGATGCGTAAAAGAAGGGTTTCAAATTAGCTCAGATACCGTTCCATAAACCCAATATGTAATAGACAAGACCTACTCCTTGCTCAGTGAACTTGACTCAACACCCCCTATTCAACGCCCAAGAATATGTCTGACTAGGAAGAATCTTAAAACCTATGTGATGATATCCCTCTGTAAGTGAGTCAAGTGGGTGTAAAGCGGCCTAAACACAGCAGTGAAAAGCAGCTAAACCCCATTATAAAAATCAAATACTTTTAAAAACCCGTGAAACAAAGACAGTGAAAGAGAGAGAAATTCTTACAAAATTCGTTCAGGGGCTGTGATGCCACCTGGATTGACCATATCTAGACCCACTGCTGATTGAGACATAAGGGTGAACACTCTTGGGGCTGAGAGGTTTGGTGAGGTTGGGTGAGCAAACGCAGACCCTTTAAAGTAATACTGCGTGGTACCCATCCCATGGGTCCCAAATCTCCAGGTTCAAGGGCATCTTCCTACATCGAAAACATGCATGAGACACCCAGAAGATGGTACACCGTGTGATCGGGAAAGGTTTCTAAAACGCACCTCATTTCTCATGTCCTTGTGCTCGGGTTCGCCATTCCAGCCGCTTTACTAGCAATCTCCCTCCTTGGAGAATCAGCACCTTTAACCTCCTGTTCCGTCCAGGTTGCCATTTGTCCTGAGGATGAACGGGAAGAGGGCCAAACAATGAGAGACTAGCTCTAGGTGTTGGGGCAGGCACAGGTCACTCTATTTTCCCATCAGGAAGAAGAATTAACCAGAGGCTCAGCTTGCCGCCCGGAACCAGAATAGGGCCTGAAGCAATCCTGCGCTTTTGCGGCCAGCTCCCAAAAAAGCGAGTTGAAAAATGGAGCTCAGGGGCACTGCAATTCACA
The DNA here is from genome assembly GCF_028021215.1 of Eschrichtius robustus. Classification (NCBI taxonomy): domain Eukaryota; kingdom Metazoa; phylum Chordata; class Mammalia; order Artiodactyla; family Eschrichtiidae; genus Eschrichtius; species Eschrichtius robustus. The sequence continues at coordinate 101,680,176 of NC_090824.1, read as the reverse complement.
AACCTGCAGAGTTATAACTGATAACTCTCGTCCACAAATATATTGAGGGAAGGCAACGAAGAGGATTTGAAAGCAAGGCAGAATTGCAGGAAACTGATTTCAGGAGGTAGATTCGAATCGCCTTTAAAGCACAGGAAAAGCGGCAAAAACTCGACAATGATGCCCTTGGCCAAAAAGGGCGTATGCGTTTTTTCCTGAATATATTCAGGAAAAAACGCATACGCCCTTTTTGGCCAACCAAGCAACCTGGAAAGGCAAATCAGCGCTACAAAGAAGTCTCGCTCCCCATCGGTCAAAAGGACCATGCTGAATAAAGTGTCAAAACCAGAAATGCAGGGCAGGCCATGGAGAAACGGGAGCCTTGCTACGCTGATGGGCGGGATGTAAATTGCCAACAGCCACTCTGGAGAAGTGTACGGTGTGTCCTGAAACACCTAAAAAACGCAGCTTAGAGAGCGTAGGGCACTTCCACTCATGGGCGTATAAATTGGGAAAACTAAAAATCAGCAAGACACAGGCACCCCAAAGTTTAGGGCTGCTCTGCTGACAAGAACCTCCACTTCCTTACACCTTAAATATCCCAGGAAAGAGAAAAATGGATAAAGACGTTCTGGTCCTTATGTACAATGGAATATCAATCAGCCATGAAATCAACGTCATAAGGCTAGTGGCAGCATGATGAGTGGATTTAGGTACGACGATTCTAAGTGAAATAAGTCAAACAGAAAACGACACTTATCATAAGATATCACTTATAGAGGGAATGTAAAAACCGCTACACTGGAACTGAATTACAAAACAGAACAGAGTCACACGTTTAGAAAACACACTATGGCTGCTTAACGGGAAAGGTGAGGTGGGGTGATGCGTAAAAGAAGGGTTTCAAATTAGCTCAGATACCGTTCCATAAACCCAATATGTAATCGACAAGACCTACTCCTTGCTCAGTGAACTTGACTCAACACCCCCTATTCAACGCCCAAGAATATATCTGACTAGTAAGAATCTTAAAACCTATGTGTTGATATCCCTCTGTAAGTGAGTCAAGTGGGTGTAAAGCGGCCTAAACACAGCAGTGAAAAGCAGCTAAACCCCATTATAAAAATCAACTACTTTTAAAAACCCGTGAAACAAAGACAGTGAAAGAGAGAGAAATTCTTACAAAATTCGTTCAGGGGCTGTGATGCCACCTGGATTGACCATATCTAGACCCACTGCTGATTGAGACATAAGGGTGAACACTCTTGGGGCTGAGAGGTTTGGTGAGGTTGGGTGAGCAAACGCAGACCCTTTAAAGTAATACTGCGTGGTACCCATCCCATGGGTCCCAAATCTCCAGGTTCAAGGGCATCTTCCTACATCGAAAACATGCATGAGACACCCAGAAGATGGTACACCGTGTGATCGGGAAAGGTTTCTAAAACGCACCTCATTTCTCATGTCCTTGTGCTCGGGTTCGCCATTCCAGCCGCTTTACTAGCAATCTCCCTCCTTGGAGAATCAGCACCTTTCACCTCCTGTTCCGTCCAGGTTGCCATTTGTCCTGAGGATGAACGGGAAGAGGGCCAAACAATGAGAGACTAGCTCTAGGTGTTGGGGCAGGCACAGGTCACTCTATTTTCCCATCAGGAAGAAGAATTAACCAGAGGCTCAGCTTGCCGCCCGGAACCAGAATAGGGCCTGAAGCAATCCTGCGCTTTTGCGGACAGCTCCCAAAAAAGCGAGTTGAAAAATGGAGCTCAGGGGCACTGCAATTCACAAACCTGCAGAGTTATAACTGATAACTCTCGTCCACAAATATATTGAGGGAAGGCAACGAAGAGGATTTGAAAGCAAGGCAGAATTGCAGGAAACTGATTTCAGGAGGTAGATTCGAATCGCCTTTAAAGCACAGGAAAAGCGGCAAAAACTCGACAATGATGCCCTTGGCCAAAAAGGGCGTATGCGTTTTTTCCTGAATATATTCAGGAAAAAACGCATACGCCCTTTTTGGCCAACCAAGCAACCTGGAAAGGCAAATCAGCGCTACAAAGAAGTCTCGCTCCCCATCGGTCAAAAGGACCATGCTGAATAAAGTGTCAAAACCAGAAATGCAGGGCAGGCCATGGAGAAACAGGAGCCTTGCTACGCTGATGGGCGGGATGTAAATTGCCAACAGCCACTCTGGAGAAGTGTACGGTGTGTCCTGAAACACCTAAAAAACGCAGCTTAGAGAGCGTAGGCCACTTCCACTCATGGGCGTATAAATTGGGAAAACGAAAAATCATCAAGACACAGGCACCCCAAAGTTTAGGGCTGCTCTGCTGACAAGAACCTCCACTTCCTTACACCTTAAATATCCCAGGAAAGAGAAAAATGGATAAAGACGTTGTGGTCCTTATGTACAATGGAATATCACTCAGCCATGAAATCAACGTCATAAGGCTAGTGGCAGCATGATGAGTGGATTTAGGTACGACGATTCTAAGTGAAATAAGTCAAACAGAAAACGACACTTATCATAAGATATCACTTATAGAGGGAAAGTAAAAACCGCTACACTGGAACTGAATTACAAAACAGAACAGAGTCACACGTTTAGAAAACACACTATGGCTGCTTAACGGGAAAGGTGAGGTGGGGTGATGCGTAAAAGAAGGGTTTCAAAGTAGCTCAGATACCGTTCCATAAACCCAATATGTAATAGAAAGGCCTACTCCTTGCTCAGTGAACTGGACTCAACACCCCCTATTCAACGCCGAAGAATATATCTGACTAGTAAGAATCTTAAAACCTATGTGTTGATATCCCTCTGTACGTGAGTCAAGTGGGTGTAAAGCGGCCTAAACACAGCAGTGAAAAGCAGCTAAACCCCATTATAAAAATCAACTACTTTTAAAAACCCGTGAAACAAAGACAGTGAAAGAGAGAGAAATTCTTACAAAATTCGTTCAGGGGCTGTGATGCCACCTGGATTGACCATATCTAGACCCACTGCTGATTGAGACATAAGGGTGAACACTCTTGGGGCTGAGAGGTTTGGTGAGGTTGGGTGAGCAAACGCAGACCCTTTAAAGTAATACTGCGTGGTACCCATCCCATGGGTCCCAAATCTCCAGGTGCAAGGGCATCTTCCTACATCGAAAACATGCACGAGACACCCAGAAGATGGTACACCGTGTGATCGGGAAAGGTTTCTAAAACGCACCTCATTTCTCATGTCCTTGTGCTCGGGTTCGCCATTCCAGCCACTTTACTAGCAATCTCCCTCCTTGGAGAATCAGCACCTTTCACCTCCTGTTCCGTCCAGGTTGCCATTTGTCCTGAGGATGAACGGGAAGAGGGCCAAACAATGAGAGACTAGCTCTAGGTGTTGGGGCAGGCACAGGTCACTCTATTTTCCCATCAGGAAGAAGAATTAACCAGAGGCTCAGCTTGCCGCCCGGAACCAGAATAGGGCCTGAAGCAATCCTGCGCTTTTGCGGCCAGCTCCCAAAAAAGCGAGTTGAAAAATGGAGCTCAGGGGCACTGCAATTCACAAACCTGCAGAGTTATAACTGATAACTCTCGTCCACAAATATATTGAGGGAAGGCAACGAAGAGGATTTGAAAGCAAGGCAGAATTGCAGGAAACTGATTTCAGGAGGTAGATTCGAATCGCCTTTAAAGCACAGGAAAAGCGGCAAAACCTCGACAATGATGCCCTTGGCCAAAAAGGGCGTATGCGTTTTTTCCTGAATATATTCAGGAAAAAACGCATACGCCCTTTTTGGCCAAACAAGCAACCTGGAAAGGCAAATCAGCGCTAAAAAGAAGTCTCGCTCCCTATCGGTCAAAAGGACCATGCTGAATAAAGTGTCAAAACCAGAAATGCAGGGCAGGCCATGGAGAAACGGGAGCCTTGCTACGCTGATGGGCGGGATGTAAATTGCCAACAGCCACTCTGGAGAAGTGTACGGTGTGTCCTGATACACCTAAAAAACGCAGCTTAGAGAGCGTAGGGCACTTCCACTCATGGGCGTATAAATTGGGAAAACTAAAAATCAGCAAGACACAGGCACCCCAAAGTTTAGGGCTGCTCTGCTGACAAGAACCTCCACTTCCTTACACCTTAAATATCCCAGGAAAGAGAAAAATGGATAAAGACGTTGTGGTCCTTATGTACAATGGAATATCACTCAGCCATGAAATCAACGTCATAAGGCTAGTGGCAGCATGATGAGTGGATTTAGGTACGACGATTCTAAGTGAAATAAGTCAAACAGAAAACGACACTTATCATAAGATATCACTTATAGAGGGAAAGTAAAAACCGCTACACTGGAACTGAATTACAAAACAGAACAGAGTCACACGTTTAGAAAACACACTATGGCTGCTTAACGGGAAAGGTGAGGTGGGGTGATGCGTAAAAGAAGGGTTTCAAATTAGCTCAGATACCGTTCCATAAACCCAATATGTAATCGACAAGACCTACTCCTTGCTCAGTGAATTTGACTCAACACCCCCTATTCAACGCCCAAGAATATATCTGACTAGTAAGAATCTTAATACCTATGTGTTGATATCCCTCTGTAAGGGAGTCAAGTGGGTGTAAAGCGGCCTAAACACAGCAGTGAAAAGCAGCTAAACCCCATTATAAAAATCAACTACTTTTAAAAACCCGTGAAACAAAGACAGTGAAAGAGAGAGAAATTCTTACAAAATTCGTTCAGGGGCTGTGATGCCACCTGGATTGACCATATCTAGACCCACTGCTGATTGAGACATAAGGGTGAACACTCTTGGGGCTGAGAGGTTTGGTGAGGTTGGGTGAGCAAACGCAGACCCTTTAAAGTAATACTGCGTGGTACCCATCCCATGGGTCCCAAATCTCCAGGTTCAAGGGCATCTTCCTACATCGAAAACATGCATGAGACACCCAGAAGATGGTACACCGTGTGATCGGGAAAGGTTTCTAAAACGCACCTCATTTCTCATGTCCTTGTGCTCGGGTTCGCCATTCCAGCCGCTTTACTAGCAATCTCCCTCCTTGGAGAATCAGCACCTTTAACCTCCTGTTCCGTCCAGGTTGCCATTTGTCCTGAGGATGAACGGAAAGAGGGCCAAACAATGAGAGACTAGCTCTAGGTGTTGGGGCAGGCACAGGTCACGCTATTTTCCCAACAGGAAGAAGAATTAACCAGAGGCTCAGCTTGCCGCCCGGAACCAGAATAGGGCCTGAAGCAATCCTGCGCTTTTGCGACCAGCTCCCAAAAAAGCGAGTTGAAAAATGGAGCTCAGGGGCACTGCAATTCACAAGCCTGCAGAGTTATAACTGATAACTCTCGTCCACAAATATATTGAGGGAAGGCAACGAAGAGGATTTGAAAGCAAGGCAGAATTGCAGGAAACTGATTTCAGGAGGTAGATTCGAATCGCCTTTAAAGCACAGGAAAAGCGGCAAAACCTCGACAGTGATTCCCTTGGCCAAAAAGGGCGTATGCGTTTTTTCCTGAATATATTCAGGAAAAAACGCATACGCCCTTTTTGGCCAACCAAGCAACCTGGAAAGGCAAATCAGCGCTACAAAGAAGTCTCGCTCCCCATCGGTCAAAAGGACCATGCTGAATAAAGTGTCAAAACCAGAAATGCAGGGCAGGCCATGGAGAAACGGGAGCCTTGCTACGCTGATGGGCGGGATGTAAATTGCCAACAGCCACTCTGGAGAAGTGTACGGTGTGTCCTGAAACACCTAAAAAACGCAGCTTAGAGAGCGTAGGGCACTTCCACTCATGGGCGTATAAATTGGGAAAACTAAAAATCAGCAAGACACAGGCACCCCGAAGTTTAGGGCTGCTCTGCTGACAAGAACCTCCACTTCGTTACACCTTAAATATCCCAGGAAAGAGAAAAATGGATAAAGACGTTGTGGTCCTTATGTACAATGGAATATCACTCAGCCATGAAATCAACGTCATAAGGCTAGTGGCAGCATGATGAGTGGATTTAGGTACGACGATTCTATGTGAAATAAGTCAAACAGAAAACGACACTTATCATAAGATATCACTTGCAGAGGGAATGTGAAAACCGCTACACTGGAACTGAATTACAAAACAGAACAGAGTCACACGTTTAGAAAACACACTATGGCTGCTTAACGGGAAAGGTGAGGTGGGGTGATGCGTAAAAGAAGGGTTTCAAATTAGCTCAGATATCGTTCCATAAACCCAATATGTAATCGACAAGACCTACTCCTTGCTCAGTGAACTGGACTCAACACCCCCTATTCAACGCCCAAGAATATATCTGACTAGTAAGAATCTTAAAACCTATGTGTTGATATCCCTCTATAAGTGACTCAAGTGGGTGTAAAGCGGCCTAAACACAGCAGTGAAAAGCCGCTAAATCCCATTATAAAAATCAACTACTTTTAAAAACCCGTGAAACAAAGACAGTGAAAGAGAGAGAAATTCTTACAAAATTCGTTCAGGGGCTGTGATGCCACCTGGATTGACCATATCTAGACCCACTGCTGATTGAGACATAAGTGTGAACACTCTTGGGGCTGAGAGGTTTGGTGAGGTTGGGTGAGCAAACGCAGACCCTTTAAAGTAATACTGCGTGGTACCCATCCCATGGGTCCCAAATCTCCAGGTTCAAGGGCATCTTCCTACATCGAAAACATGCATGAGACACCCAGAAGATGGTACACCGTGTGATCGGGAAAGGTTTCTAAAACGCACCTCATTTCTCATGTCCTTGTGCTCGGGTTCGCCATTCCAGCCGCTTTACTAGCAATCTCCCTCCTTGGAGAATCAGCACCTTTCACCTCCTGTTCCGTCCAGGTTGCCATTTGTCCTGAGGATGAACGGGAAGAGGGCCAAACAATGAGAGACTAGCTCTAGGTGTTGGGGCAGGCACAGGTCACTCTATTTTCCCATCAGGAAGAAGAATTAACCAGAGGCTCAGCTTGCCGCCCGGAACCAGAATAGGGCCTGAAGCAATCCTGCGCTTTTGCGGCCAGCTCCCAAAAAAGCGAGTTGAAAAATGGAGCTCAGGGGCACTGCAATTCACAAACCTGCAGAGTTATAACTGATAACTCTCGTCCACAAATATATTGAGGGAAGGCAACGAAGAGGATTTGAAAGCAAGGCAGAATTGCAGGAAACTGATTTCAGGAGGTAGATTCGAATCGCCTTTAAAGCACAGGAAAAGCGGCAAAACCTCGACAGTGATTCCCTTGGCCAAAAAGGGCGTATGCGTTTTTTCCTGAATATATTCAGGAAAAAACGCATACGCCCTTTTTGGCCAACCAAGCAACCTGGAAAGGCAAATCAGCGCTACAAAGAAGTCTCGCTTCCCATCGGTCAAAAGGACCATGCTGAATAAAGTGTCAAAACCAGAAATGCAGGGCAGGCCATGGAGAAATGGGAGCCTTGCTACGCTGATGGGCGGGATGTAAATTGCCAACAGCCACTCTGGAGAAGTGTACGGTGTGTCCTGAAACACCTAAAAAACGCAGCTTAGAGAGCGTAGGGCACTTCCACTCATGGGCGTATAAATTGGGAAAACTAAAAATCAGCAAGACACAGGCACCCCAAAGTTTAGGGCTGCTCTGCTGACAAGAACCTCCACTTCCTTACACCTTAAATATCCCAGGAAAGAGAAAAATGGATAAGGACGTTGTGGTCCTTATGTACAATGGAATATCACTCAGCCATGAAATCAACGTCATAAGGCTAGTGGCAGCATGATGAGTGGATTTAGGTACGACGATTTTAAGTGAAATAAGTCAAACAGAAAACGACACTTATCATAAGATATCACTTATAGAGGGAATGTAAAAACCGCTACACTGGAACTGAATTACAAAACAGAACAGAGTCACACGTTTAGAAAACACACTATGGCTGCTTAACGGGAAAGGTGAGGTGGGGTGATGCGTAAAAGAAGGGTTTCAAATTAGCTCAGATACCGTTCCATAAACCCAATATGTAATAGAGAAGACCTACTCCTTGCTCAGTGAACTGGACTCAACACCCCCTATTCAACGCCTAAGAATATATCTGACTAGTAAGAATCTTAAAACCTATGTGTTGATATCCCTCTGTAAGTGAGTCAAGTGGGTGTAAAGCAGCCTAAACACAGCAGTGAAAAGCAGCTAAACCCCATTATAAAAATCAACTACTTTTAAAAACCCGTGAAACAAAGACAGTGAAAGAGAGAGAAATTCTTACAAAATTCGTTCAGGGGCTGTGATGCCACCTGGATTGACCATATCTAGACCCACTGCTGATTGAGACATAAGGGTGAACACTCTTGGGGCTGAGAGGTTTGGTGAGGTTGGGTGAGCAAACGCAGACCCTTTAAAGTAATACTGCGTGGTACCCATCCCATGGGTCCCAAATCTCCAGGTTCAAGGGCATCTTCCTACATCGAAAACATGCATGAGACACCCAGAAGATGGTACACCGTGTGATCGGGAAAGGTTTCTAAAACGCACCTCATTTCTCATGTCCTTGTGCTCGGGTTCGCCATTCCAGCCGCTTTACTAGCAATCTCCCTCCTTGGAGAATCAGCACCTTTCACCTCCTGTTCCGTCCAGGTTGCCATTTGTCCTGAGGATGAACGGGAAGAGGGCCAAACAATGAGAGACTAGCTCTAGGTGTTGGGGCAGGCACAGGTCACTCTATTTTCCCATCAGGAAGAAGAATTAACCAGAGGCTCAGCTTGCCGCCCGGAACCAGAATAGGGCCTGAAGCAATCCTGCGCTTTTGCGGCCAGCTCCCAAAAAAGCGAGTTGAAAAATGGAGCTCAGGGGCACTGCAATTCACAAACCTGCAGAGTTATAACTGATAACTCTCGTCCACAAATATATTGAGGGAAGGCAACGAAGAGGATTTGAAAGCAAGGCAGAATTGCAGGAAACTGATTTCAGGAGGTAGATTCGAATCGCCTTTAAAGCACAGGAAAAGCGGCAAAAACTCGACAATGATGCCCTTGGCCAAAAAGGGCGTATGCGTTTTTTCCTGAATATATTCAGGAAAAAACGCATACGCCCTTTTTGGCCAACCAAGCAACCTGGAAAGGCAAATCAGCGCTACAAAGAAGTCTCGCTCCCCATCGGTCAAAAGGACCATGCTGAATAAAGTGTCAAAACCAGAAATGCAGGGCAGGCCATGGAGAAACAGGAGCCTTGCTACGCTGATGGGCGGGATGTAAATTGCCAACAGCCACTCTGGAGAAGTGTACGGTGTGTCCTGAAACACCTAAAAAACGCAGCTTAGAGAGCGTAGGCCACTTCCACTCATGGGCGTATAAATTGGGAAAACGAAAAATCAGCAAGACACAGGCACCCCAAAGTTTAGGGCTGCTCTGCTGACAAGAACCTCCACTTCCTTACACCTTAAATATCCCAGGAAAGAGAAAAATGGATAAAGACGTTGTGGTCCTTATGTACAATGGAATATCACTCAGCCATGAAATCAACGTCATAAGGCTAGTGGCAGCATGATGAGTGGATTTAGGTACGACGATTCTAAGTGAAATAAGTCAAACAGAAAACGACACTTATCATAAGATATCACTTATAGAGGGAAAGTAAAAACCGCTACACTGGAACTGAATTACAAAACAGAACAGAGTCACACGTTTAGAAAACACACTATGGCTGCTTAACGGGAAAGGTGAGGTGGGGTGATGCGTAAAAGAAGGGTTTCAAAGTAGCTCAGATACCGTTCCATAAACCCAATATGTAATAGAAAGGCCTACTCCTTGCTCAGTGAACTGGACTCAACACCCCCTATTCAACGCCCAAGAATATATCTGACTAGTAAGAATCTTAAAACCTATGTGTTGATATCCCTCTGTACGTGAGTCAAGTGGGTGTAAAGCGGCCTAAACACAGCAGTGAAAAGCAGCTAAACCCCATTATAAAAATCAACTACTTTTAAAAACCCGTGAAACAAAGACAGTGAAAGAGAGAGAAATTCTTACAAAATTCGTTCAGGGGCTGTGATGCCACCTGGATTGACCATATCTAGACCCACTGCTGATTGAGACATAAGGGTGAACACTCTTGGGGCTGAGAGGTTTGGTGAGGTTGGGTGAGCAAACGCAGACCCTTTAAAGTAATACTGCGTGGTACCCATCCCATGGGTCCCAAATCTCCAGGTGCAAGGGCATCTTCCTACATCGAAAACATGCACGAGACACCCAGAAGATGGTACACCGTGTGATCGGGAAAGGTTTCTAAAACGCACCTCATTTCTCATGTCCTTGTGCTCGGGTTCGCCATTCCAGCCACTTTACTAGCAATCTCCCTCCTTGGAGAATCAGCACCTTTCACCTCCTGTTCCGTCCAGGTTGCCATTTGTCCTGAGGATGAACGGGAAGAGGGCCAAACAATGAGAGACTAGCTCTAGGTGTTGGGGCAGGCACAGGTCACTCTATTTTCCCATCAGGAAGAAGAATTAACCAGAGGCTCAGCTTGCCGCCCGGAACCAGAATAGGGCCTGAAGCAATCCTGCGCTTTTGCGGCCAGCTCCCAAAAAAGCGAGTTGAAAAATGGAGCTCAGGGGCACTGCAATTCACAAACCTGCAGAGTTATAACTGATAACTCTCGTCCACAAATATATTGAGGGAAGGCAACGAAGAGGATTTGAAAGCAAGGCAGAATTGCAGGAAACTGATTTCAGGAGGTAGATTCGAATCGCCTTTAAAGCACAGGAAAAGCGGCAAAACCTCGACAATGATGCCCTTGGCCAAAAAGGGCGTATGCGTTTTTTCCTGAATATATTCAGGAAAAAACGCATACGCCCTTTTTGGCCAAACAAGCAACCTGGAAAGGCAAATCAGCGCTAAAAAGAAGTCTCGCTCCCTATCGGTCAAAAGGACCATGCTGAATAAAGTGTCAAAACCAGAAATGCAGGGCAGGCCATGGAGAAACGGGAGCCTTGCTACGCTGATGGGCGGGATGTAAATTGCCAACAGCCACTCTGGAGAAGTGTACGGTGTGTCCTGATACACCTAAAAAACGCAGCTTAGAGAGCGTAGGGCACTTCCACTCATGGGCGTATAAATTGGGAAAACTAAAAATCAGCAAGACACAGGCACCCCAAAGTTTAGGGCTGCTCTGCTGACAAGAACCTCCACTTCCTTACACCTTAAATATCCCAGGAAAGAGAAAAATGGATAAAGACGTTGTGGTCCTTATGTACAATGGAATATCACTCAGCCATGAAATCAACGTCATAAGGCTAGTGGCAGCATGATGAGTGGATTTAGGTACGACGATTCTAAGTGAAATAAGTCAAACAGAAAACGACACTTATCATAAGATATCACTTATAGAGGGAAAGTAAAAACCGCTACACTGGAACTGAATTACAAAACAGAACAGAGTCACACGTTTAGAAAACACACTATGGCTGCTTAACGGGAAAGGTGAGGTGGGGTGATGCGTAAAAGAAGGGTTTCAAATTAGCTCAGATATCGTTCCATAAACCCAATATGTAATCGACAAGACCTACTCCTTGCTCAGTGAACTTGACTCAACACCCCCTATTCAACGCCCAAGAATATATCTGACTAGTAAGAATCTTAAAACCTATGTGTTGATATCCCTCTATAAGTGAGTCAAGTGGGTGTAAAGCGGCCTAAACACAGCAGTGAAAAGCAGCTAAACCCCATTATAAAAATCAACTACTTTTAAAAACCCGTGAAACAAAGACAGTGAAAGAGAGAGAAATTCTTACAAAATTCGTTCAGGGGCTGTGATGCCACCTGGATTGACCATATCTAGACCCACTGCTGATTGAGACATAAGTGTGAACACTCTTGGGGCTGAGAGGTTTGGTGAGGTTGGGTGAGCAAACGCAGACCCTTTAAAGTAATACTGCGTGGTACCCATCCCATGGGTCCCAAATCTCCAGGTTCAAGGGCATCTTCCTACATCGAAAACATGCATGAGACACCCAGAAGATGGTACACCGTGTGATCGGGAAAGGTTTCTAAAACGCACCTCATTTCTCATGTCCTTGTGCTCGGGTTCGCCATTCCAGCCGCTTTACTAGCAATCTCCCTCCTTGGAGAATCAGCACCTTTCACCTCCTGTTCCGTCCAGGTTGCCATTTGTCCTGAGGATGAACGGGAAGAGGGCCAAACAATGAGAGACTAGCTCTAGGTGTTGGGGCAGGCACAGGTCACTCTATTTTCCCATCAGGAAGAAGAATTAACCAGAGGCTCAGCTTGCCGCCCGGAACCAGAATAGGGCCTGAAGCAATCCTGCGCTTTTGCGGCCAGCTCCCAAAAAAGCGAGTTGAAAAATGGAGCTCAGGGGCACTGCAATTCACAAACCTGCAGAGTTATAACTGATAACTCTCGTCCACAAATATATTGAGGGAAGGCAACGAAGAGGATTTGAAAGCAAGGCAGAATTGCAGGAAACTGATTTCAGGAGGTAGATTCGAATCGCCTTTAAAGCACAGGAAAAGCGGCAAAACCTCGACAGTGATTCCCTTGGCCAAAAAGGGCGTATGCGTTTTTTCCTGAATATATTCAGGAAAAAACGCATACGCCCTTTTTGGCCAACCAAGCAACCTGGAAAGGCAAATCAGCGCTACAAAGAAGTCTCGCTTCCCATCGGTCAAAAGGACCATGCTGAATAAAGTGTCAAAACCAGAAATGCAGGGCAGGCCATGGAGAAATGGGAGCCTTGCTACGCTGATGGGCGGGATGTAAATTGCCAACAGCCACTCTGGAGAAGTGTACGGTGTGTCCTGAAACACCTAAAAAACGCAGCTTAGAGAGCGTAGGGCACTTCCACTCATGGGCGTATAAATTGGGAAAACTAAAAATCAGCAAGACACAGGCACCCCAAAGTTTAGGGCTGCTCTGCTGACAAGAACCTCCACTTCCTTACACCTTAAATATCCCAGGAAAGAGAAAAATGGATAAGGACGTTGTGGTCCTTATGTACAATGGAATATCACTCAGCCATGAAATCAACGTCATAAGGCTAGTGGCAGCATGATGAGTGGATTTAGGTACGACGATTTTAAGTGAAATAAGTCAAACAGAAAACGACACTTATCATAAGATATCACTTATAGAGGGAATGTAAAAACCGCTACACTGGAACTGAATTACAAAACAGAACAGAGTCACACGTTTAGAAAACACACTATGGCTGCTTAACGGGAAAGGTGAGGTGGGGTGATGCGTAAAAGAAGGGTTTCAAAGTAGCTCAGATACCGTTCCATAAACCCAATATGTAATAGAAAGGCCTACTCCTTGCTCAGTGAACTGGACTCAACACCCCCTATTCAACGCCCAAGAATATATCTGACTAGTAAGAATCTTAAAACCTATGTGTTGATATCCCTCTGTACGTGAGTCAAGTGGGTGTAAAGCGGCCTAAACACAGCAGTGAAAAGCAGCTAAACCCCATTATAAAAATCAACTACTTTTAAAAACCCGTGAAACAAAGACAGTGAAAGAGAGAGAAATTCTTACAAAATTCGTTCAGGGGCTGTGATGCCACCTGGATTGACCATATCTAGACCCACTGCTGATTGAGACATAAGGGTGAACACTCTTGGGGCTGAGAGGTTTGGTGAGGTTGGGTGAGCAAACGCAGACCCTTTAAAGTAATACTGCGTGGTACCCATCCCATGGGTCCCAAATCTCCAGGTTCAAGGGCATCTTCCTACATCGAAAACATGCATGAGACACCCAGAAGATGGTACACCGTGTGATCGGGAAAGGTTTCTAAAACGCACCTCATTTCTCATGTCCTTGTGCTCGGGTTCGCCATTCCAGCCGCTTTACTAGCAATCTCCCTCCTTGGAGAATCAGCACCTTTCACCTCCTGTTCCGTCCAGGTTGCCATTTGTCCTGAGGATGAACGGGAAGAGGGCCAAACAATGAGAGACTAGCTCTAGGTGTTGGGGCAGGCACAGGTCACTCTATTTTCCCATCAGGAAGAAGAATTAACCAGAGGCTCAGCTTGCCGCCCGGAACCAGAATAGGGCCTGAAGCAATCCTGCGCTTTTGCGGCCAGCTCCCAAAAAAGCGAGTTGAAAAATGGAGCTCAGGGGCACTGCAATTCACAAACCTGCAGAGTTATAACTGATAACTCTCGTCCACAAATATATTGAGGGAAGGCAACGAAGAGGATTTGAAAGCAAGGCAGAATTGCAGGAAACTGATTTCAGGAGGTAGATTCGAATCGCCTTTAAAGCACAGGAAAAGCGGCAAAAACTCGACAATGATGCCCTTGGCCAAAAAGGGCGTATGCGTTTTTTCCTGAATATATTCAGGAAAAAACGCATACGCCCTTTTTGGCCAACCAAGCAACCTGGAAAGGCAAATCAGCGCTACAAAGAAGTCTCGCTCCCCATCGGTCAAAAGGACCATGCTGAATAAAGTGTCAAAACCAGAAATGCAGGGCAGGCCATGGAGAAACAGGAGCCTTGCTACGCTGATGGGCGGGATGTAAATTGCCAACAGCCACTCTGGAGAAGTGTACGGTGTGTCCTGAAACACCTAAAAAACGCAGCTTAGAGAGCGTAGGCCACTTCCACTCATGGGCGTATAAATTGGGAAAACGAAAAATCAGCAAGACACAGGCACCCCAAAGTTTAGGGCTGCTCTGCTGACAAGAACCTCCACTTCCTTACACCTTAAATATCCCAGGAAAGAGAAAAATGGATAAAGACGTTGTGGTCCTTATGTACAATGGAATATCACTCAGCCATGAAATCAACGTCATAAGGCTAGTGGCAGCATGATGAGTGGATTTAGGTACGACGATTCTAAGTGAAATAAGTCAAACAGAAAACGACACTTATCATAAGATATCACTTATAGAGGGAAAGTAAAAACCGCTACACTGGAACTGAATTACAAAACAGAACAGAGTCACACGTTTAGAAAACACACTATGGCTGCTTAACGGGAAAGGTGAGGTGGGGTGATGCGTAAAAGAAGGGTTTCAAAGTAGCTCAGATACCGTTCCATAAACCCAATATGTAATAGAAAGGCCTACTCCTTGCTCAGTGAACTGGACTCAACACCCCCTATTCAACGCCCAAGAATATATCTGACTAGTAAGAATCTTAAAACCTATGTGTTGATATCCCTCTGTACGTGAGTCAAGTGGGTGTAAAGCGGCCTAAACACAGCAGTGAAAAGCAGCTAAACCCCATTATAAAAATCAACTACTTTTAAAAACCCGTGAAACAAAGACAGTGAAAGAGAGAGAAATTCTTACAAAATTCGTTCAGGGGCTGTGATGCCACCTGGATTGACCATATCTAGACCCACTGCTGATTGAGACATAAGGGTGAACACTCTTGGGGCTGAGAGGTTTGGTGAGGTTGGGTGAGCAAACGCAGACCCTTTAAAGTAATACTGCGTGGTACCCATCCCATGGGTCCCAAATCTCCAGGTGCAAGGGCATCTTCCTACATCGAAAACATGCACGAGACACCCAGAAGATGGTACACCGTGTGATCGGGAAAGGTTTCTAAAACGCACCTCATTTCTCATGTCCTTGTGCTCGGGTTCGCCATTCCAGCCACTTTACTAGCAATCTCCCTCCTTGGAGAATCAGCACCTTTCACCTCCTGTTCCGTCCAGGTTGCCATTTGTCCTGAGGATGAACGGGAAGAGGGCCAAACAATGAGAGACTAGCTCTAGGTGTTGGGGCAGGCACAGGTCACTCTATTTTCCCATCAGGAAGAAGAATTAACCAGAGGCTCAGCTTGCCGCCCGGAACCAGAATAGGGCCTGAAGCAATCCTGCGCTTTTGCGGCCAGCTCCCAAAAAAGCGAGTTGAAAAATGGAGCTCAGGGGCACTGCAATTCACAAACCTGCAGAGTTATAACTGATAACTCTCGTCCACAAATATATTGAGGGAAGGCAACGAAGAGGATTTGAAAGCAAGGCAGAATTGCAGGAAACTGATTTCAGGAGGTAGATTCGAATCGCCTTTAAAGCACAGGAAAAGCGGCAAAACCTCGACAATGATGCCCTTGGCCAAAAAGGGCGTATGCGTTTTTTCCTGAATATATTCAGGAAAAAACGCATACGCCCTTTTTGGCCAAACAAGCAACCTGGAAAGGCAAATCAGCGCTAAAAAGAAGTCTCGCTCCCTATCGGTCAAAAGGACCATGCTGAATAAAGTGTCAAAACCAGAAATGCAGGGCAGGCCATGGAGAAACGGGAGCCTTGCTACGCTGATGGGCGGGATGTAAATTGCCAACAGCCACTCTGGAGAAGTGTACGGTGTGTCCTGATACACCTAAAAAACGCAGCTTAGAGAGTGTAGGGCACTTCCACTCATGGGCGTATAAATTGGGAAAACTAAAAATCAGCAAGACACAGGCACCCCAAAGTTTAGGGCTGCTCTGCTGACAAGAACCTCCACTTCCTTACACCTTAAATATCCCAGGAAAGAGAAAAATGGATAAAGACGTTGTGGTCCTTATGTACAATGGAATATCACTCAGCCATGAAATCAACGTCATAAGGCTAGTGGCAGCATGATGAGTGGATTTAGGTACGACGATTCTAAGTGAAATAAGTCAAACAGAAAACGACACTTATCATAAGATATCACTTATAGAGGGAAAGTAAAAACCGCTACACTGGAACTGAATTACAAAACAGAACAGAGTCACACGTTTAGAAAACACACTATGGCTGCTTAACGGGAAAGGTGAGGTGGGGTGATGCGTAAAAGAAGGGTTTCAAATTAGCTCAGATACCGTTCCATAAACCCAATATGTAATCGACAAGACCTACTCCTTGCTCAGTGAATTTGACTCAACACCCCCTATTCAACGCCCAAGAATATATCTGACTAGTAAGAATCTTAATACCTATGTGTTGATATCCCTCTGTAAGTGAGTCAAGTGGGTGTAAAGCGGCCTAAACACAGCAGTGAAAAGCAGCTAAACCCCATTATAAAAATCAACTACTTTTAAAAACCCGTGAAACAAAGACAGTGAAAGAGAGAGAAATTCTTACAAAATTCGTTCAGGGGCTGTGATGCCACCTGGATTGACCATATCTAGACCCACTGCTGATTGAGACATAAGGGTGAACACTCTTGGGGCTGAGAGGTTTGGTGAGGTTGGGTGAGCAAACGCAGACCCTTTAAAGTAATACTGCGTGGTACCCATCCCATGGGTCCCAAATCTCCAGGTTCAAGGGCATCTTCCTACATCGAAAACATGCATGAGACACCCAGAAGATGGTACACCGTGTGATCGGGAAAGGTTTCTAAAACGCACCTCATTTCTCATGTCCTTGTGCTCGGGTTCGCCATTCCAGCCGCTTTACTAGCAATCTCCCTCCTTGGAGAATCAGCACCTTTAACCTCCTGTTCCGTCCAGGTTGCCATTTGTCCTGAGGATGAACGGAAAGAGGGCCAAACAATGAGAGACTAGCTCTAGGTGTTGGGGCAGGCACAGGTCACGCTATTTTCCCAACAGGAAGAAGAATTAACCAGAGGCTCAGCTTGCCGCCCGGAACCAGAATAGGGCCTGAAGCAATCCTGCGCTTTTGCGACCAGCTCCCACAAAAGCGAGTTGAAAAATGGAGCTCAGGGGCACTGCAATTCACAAGCCTGCAGAGTTATAACTGATAACTCTCGTCCACAAATATATTGAGGGAAGGCAACGAAGAGGATTTGAAAGCAAGGCAGAATTGCAGGAAACTGATTTCAGGAGGTAGATTCGAATCGCCTTTAAAGCACAGGAAAAGCGGCAAAACCTCGACAGTGATTCCCTTGGCCAAAAAGGGCGTATGCGTTTTTTCCTGAATATATTCAGGAAAAAACGCATACGCCCTTTTTGGCCAACCAAGCAACCTGGAAAGGCAAATCAGCGCTACAAAGAAGTCTCGCTCCCCATCGGTCAAAAGGACCATGCTGAATAAAGTGTCAAAACCAGAAATGCAGGGCAGGCCATGGAGAAACGGGAGCCTTGCTACGCTGATGGGCGGGATGTAAATTGCCAACAGCCACTCTGGAGAAGTGTACGGTGTGTCCTGAAACACCTAAAAAACGCAGCTTAGAGAGCGTAGGGCACTTCCACTCATGGGCGTATAAATTGGGAAAACTAAAAATCAGCAAGACACAGGCACCCCGAAGTTTAGGGCTGCTCTGCTGACAAGAACCTCCACTTCGTTACACCTTAAATATCCCAGGAAAGAGAAAAATGGATAAAGACGTTGTGGTCCTTATGTACAATGGAATATCACTCAGCCATGAAATCAACGTCATAAGGCTAGTGGCAGCATGATGAGTGGATTTAGGTACGACGATTCTATGTGAAATAAGTCAAACAGAAAACGACACTTATCATAAGATATCACTTGCAGAGGGAATGTGAAAACCGCTACACTGGAACTGAATTACAAAACAGAACAGAGTCACACGTTTAGAAAACACACTATGGCTGCTTAACGGGAAAGGTGAGGTGGGGTGATGCGTAAAAGAAGGGTTTCAAATTAGCTCAGATATCGTTCCATAAACCCAATATGTAATCGACAAGACCTACTCCTTGCTCAGTGAACTGGACTCAACACCCCCTATTCAACGCCCAAGAATATATCTGACTAGTAAGAATCTTAAAACCTATGTGTTGATATCCCTCTA
Organism: Eschrichtius robustus; assembly: GCF_028021215.1. NCBI lineage: Eukaryota > Metazoa > Chordata > Mammalia > Artiodactyla > Eschrichtiidae > Eschrichtius > Eschrichtius robustus. The sequence continues at coordinate 101,661,545 of NC_090824.1, read as the reverse complement.
TAAGTGAGTCAAGTGGGTGTAAAGCGGCCTAAACACAGCAGTGAAAAGCAGCTAAACCCCATTATAAAAATCAACTACTTTTAAAAACCCGTGAAACAAAGACAGTGAAAGAGAGAGAAATTCTTACAAAATTCGTTCAGGGGCTGTGATGCCACCTGGATTGACCATATCTAGACCCACTGCTGATTGAGACATAAGTGTGAACACTCTTGGGGCTGAGAGGTTTGGTGAGGTTGGGTGAGCAAACGCAGACCCTTTAAAGTAATACTGCGTGGTACCCATCCCATGGGTCCCAAATCTCCAGGTTCAAGGGCATCTTCCTACATCGAAAACATGCATGAGACACCCAGAAGATGGTACACCGTGTGATCGGGAAAGGTTTCTAAAACGCACCTCATTTCTCATGTCCTTGTGCTCGGGTTCGCCATTCCAGCCGCTTTACTAGCAATCTCCCTCCTTGGAGAATCAGCACCTTTCACCTCCTGTTCCGTCCAGGTTGCCATTTGTCCTGAGGATGAACGGGAAGAGGGCCAAACAATGAGAGACTAGCTCTAGGTGTTGGGGCAGGCACAGGTCACTCTATTTTCCCATCAGGAAGAAGAATTAACCAGAGGCTCAGCTTGCCGCCCGGAACCAGAATAGGGCCTGAAGCAATCCTGCGCTTTTGCGGCCAGCTCCCAAAAAAGCGAGTTGAAAAATGGAGCTCAGGGGCACTGCAATTCACAAACCTGCAGAGTTATAACTGATAACTCTCGTCCACAAATATATTGAGGGAAGGCAACGAAGAGGATTTGAAAGCAAGGCAGAATTGCAGGAAACTGATTTCAGGAGGTAGATTCGAATCGCCTTTAAAGCACAGGAAAAGCGGCAAAACCTCGACAGTGATTCCCTTGGCCAAAAAGGGCGTATGCGTTTTTTCCTGAATATATTCAGGAAAAAACGCATACGCCCTTTTTGGCCAACCAAGCAACCTGGAAAGGCAAATCAGCGCTACAAAGAAGTCTCGCTTCCCATCGGTCAAAAGGACCATGCTGAATAAAGTGTCAAAACCAGAAATGCAGGGCAGGCCATGGAGAAATGGGAGCCTTGCTACGCTGATGGGCGGGATGTAAATTGCCAACAGCCACTCTGGAGAAGTGTACGGTGTGTCCTGAAACACCTAAAAAACGCAGCTTAGAGAGCGTAGGGCACTTCCACTCATGGGCGTATAAATTGGGAAAACTAAAAATCAGCAAGACACAGGCACCCCAAAGTTTAGGGCTGCTCTGCTGACAAGAACCTCCACTTCCTTACACCTTAAATATCCCAGGAAAGAGAAAAATGGATAAGGACGTTGTGGTCCTTATGTACAATGGAATATCACTCAGCCATGAAATCAACGTCATAAGGCTAGTGGCAGCATGATGAGTGGATTTAGGTACGACGATTTTAAGTGAAATAAGTCAAACAGAAAACGACACTTATCATAAGATATCACTTATAGAGGGAATGTAAAAACCGCTACACTGGAACTGAATTACAAAACAGAACAGAGTCACACGTTTAGAAAACACACTATGGCTGCTTAACGGGAAAGGTGAGGTGGGGTGATGCGTAAAAGAAGGGTTTCAAATTAGCTCAGATACCGTTCCATAAACCCAATATGTAATCGACAAGACCTACTCCTTGCTCAGTGAACTTGACTCAACACCCCCTATTCAACGCCCAAGAATATATCTGACTAGTAAGAATCTTAAAACCTATGTGTTGATATCCCTCTGTAAGTGAGTCAAGTGGGTGTAAAGCAGCCTAAACACAGCAGTGAAAAGCAGCTAAACCCCATTATAAAAATCAACTACTTTTAAAAACCCGTGAAACAAAGACAGTGAAAGAGAGAGAAATTCTTACAAAATTCGTTCAGGGGCTGTGATGCCACCTGGATTGACCATATCTAGACCCACTGCTGATTGAGACATAAGGGTGAACACTCTTGGGGCTGAGAGGTTTGGTGAGGTTGGGTGAGCAAACGCAGACCCTTTAAAGTAATACTGCGTGGTACCCATCCCATGGGTCCCAAATCTCCAGGTTCAAGGGCATCTTCCTACATCGAAAACATGCATGAGACACCCAGAAGATGGTACACCGTGTGATCGGGAAAGGTTTCTAAAACGCACCTCATTTCTCATGTCCTTGTGCTCGGGTTCGCCATTCCAGCCGCTTTACTAGCAATCTCCCTCCTTGGAGAATCAGCACCTTTCACCTCCTGTTCCGTCCAGGTTGCCATTTGTCCTGAGGATGAACGGGAAGAGGGCCAAACAATGAGAGACTAGCTCTAGGTGTTGGGGCAGGCACAGGTCACTCTATTTTCCCATCAGGAAGAAGAATTAACCAGAGGCTCAGCTTGCCGCCCGGAACCAGAATAGGGCCTGAAGCAATCCTGCGCTTTTGCGGCCAGCTCCCAAAAAAGCGAGTTGAAAAATGGAGCTCAGGGGCACTGCAATTCACAAACCTGCAGAGTTATAACTGATAACTCTCGTCCACAAATATATTGAGGGAAGGCAACGAAGAGGATTTGAAAGCAAGGCAGAATTGCAGGAAACTGATTTCAGGAGGTAGATTCGAATCGCCTTTAAAGCACAGGAAAAGCGGCAAAACCTCGACAATGATGCCCTTGGCCAAAAAGGGCGTATGAGTTTTTTCCTGACTATATTCAGGAAAAAACGCATACGCCCTTTTTGGCCAACCAAGCAACCTGGAAAGGCAAATCAGCGCTACAAAGAAGTCTCGCTCCCCATCGGTCAAAAGGACCATGCTGAATAAAGTGTCAAAACCAGAAATGCAGGGCAGGCCATGGAGAAACAGGAGCCTTGCTACGCTGATGGGCGGGATGTAAATTGCCAACAGCCACTCTGGAGAAGTGTACGGTGTGTCCTGAAACACCTAAAAAACGCAGCTTAGAGAGCGTAGGGCACTTCCACTCATGGGCGTATAAATTGGGAAAACGAAAAATCAGCAAGACACAGGCACCCCAAAGTTTAGGGCTGCTCTGCTGACAAGAACCTCCACTTCCTTACACCTTAAATATCCCAGGAAAGAGAAAAATGGATAAAGACGTTGTGGTCCTTATGTACAATGGAATATCTCTCAGCCATGAAATCAACGTCATAAGGCTAGTGGCAGCATGATGAGTGGATTTAGGTACGACGATTCTAAGTGAAATAAGTCAAACAGAAAACGACACTTATCATAAGATATCACATATAGAGGGAAAGTAAAAACCGCTACACTGGAACTGAATTACAAAACAGAACAGAGTCACACGTTTAGAAAACACACTATGGCTGCTTAACGGGAAAGGTGAGGTCGGGTGATGCGTAAAAGAAGGGTTTCAAAGTAGCTCAGATACCGTTCCATAAACCCAATATGTAATAGACAAGACCTACTCCTTGCTCAGTGAACTTGACTCAACACCCCCTATTCAACGCCCAAGAATATGTCTGACTAGTAAGAATCTTAAAACCTATGTGATGATATCCCTCTGTAAGTGAGTCAAGTGGGTGTAAAGCGGCCTAAACACAGCAGTGAGAAGCAGCTAAACCCCATTATAAAAATCAACTACTTTTAAAAACCCGTGAAACAAAGACAGTGAAAGAGAGAGAAATTCTTACAAAATTCGTTCAGGGGCTGTGATGCCACCTGGATTGACCATATCAAGACCCACTGCTGATTGAGACATAAGGGTGAACACTCTTGGGGCTGAGAGGTTTGGTGAGGTTGGGTGAGCAAACGCAGACCCTTTAAAGTAATACTGCGTGGTACCCATCCCATGGGTCCCAAATCTCCAGGTTCAAGGGCATCTTCCTACATCGAAAACATGCATGAGACACCCAGAAGATGGTACACCGTGTGATCGGGAAAGGTTTCTAAAACGCACCTCATTTCTCATGTCCTTGTGCTCGGGTTCGCCATTCCAGCCGCTTTACTAGCAATCTCCCTCCTTGGAGAATCAGCACCTTTCACCTCCTGTTCCGTCCAGGTTGCCATTTGTCCTGAGGATGAACGGGAAGAGGGCCAAACAATGAGAGACTAGCTCTAGGTGTTGGGGCAGGCACAGGTCACTCTATTTTCCCATCAGGAAGAAGAATTAACCAGAGGCTCAGCTTGCCGCCCGGAACCAGAATAGGGCCTGAAGCAATCCTGCGCTTTTGCGACCAGCTCCCACAAAAGCGAGTTGAAAAATGGAGCTCAGGGGCACTGCAATTCACAAGCCTGCAGAGTTATAACTGATAACTCTCGTCCACAAATATATTGAGGGAAGGCAACGAAGAGGATTTGAAAGCAAGGCAGAATTGCAGGAAACTGATTTCAGGAGGTAGATTCGAATCGCCTTTAAAGCACAGGAAAAGCGGCAAAACCTCGACAATGATGCCCTTGGCCAAAAAGGGCGTATGCGTTTTTTCCTGAATATATTCAGGAAAAAACGCATACGCCCTTTTTGGCCAACCAAGCAACCTGGAAAGGCAAATCAGCGCTACAAAGAAGTCTCGCTCCCCATCGGTCAAAAGGACCATGCTGAATAAAGTGTCAAAACCAGAAATGCAGGGCAGGCCATGGAGAAACGGGAGCCTTGCTACGCTGATGGGCGGGATGTAAATTGCCAACAGCCACTCTGGAGAAGTGTACGGTGTGTCCTGAAACACCTAAAAAACGCAGCTTAGAGAGCGTAGGGCACTTCCACTCATGGGCGTATAAATTGGGAAAACTAAAAATCAGCAAGACACAGGCACCCCAAAGTTTAGGGCTGCTCTGCTGACAAGAACCTCCACTTCCTTACACCTTAAATATCCCAGGAAAGAGAAAAATGGATAAAGACGTTGTGGTCCTTATGTACAATGGAATATCACTCAGCCATGAAATCAACGTCATAAGGCTAATGGCAGCATGATGAGTGGATTTAGGTACGACGATTCTAAGTGAAATAAGTCAAACAGAAAACGACACTTATCATAAGATATCACTTATAGAGGGAAAGTAAAAACCGCTACACTGGAACTGAATTACAAAACAGAACAGAGTCACACGTTTAGAAAACACACTATGGCTGCTTAACGGGAAAGGTGAGGTGGGGTGATGCGTAAAAGAAGGGTTTCAAATTAGCTCAGATACCGTTCCATAAACCCAATATGTAATCGACAAGACCTACTCCTTGCTCAGTGAATTTGACTCAACACCCCCTATTCAACGCCCAAGAATATATCTGACTAGTAAGAATCTTAATACCTATGTGTTGATATCCCTCTGTAAGGGAGTCAAGTGGGTGTAAAGCGGCCTAAACACAGCAGTGAAAAGCAGCTAAACCCCATTATAAAAATCAACTACTTTTAAAAACCCGTGAAACAAAGACAGTGAAAGAGAGAGAAATTCTTACAAAATTCGTTCAGGGGCTGTGATGCCACCTGGATTGACCATATCTAGACCCACTGCTGATTGAGACATAAGGGTGAACACTCTTGGGGCTGAGAGGTTTGGTGAGGTTGGGTGAGCAAACGCAGACCCTTTAAAGTAATACTGCGTGGTACCCATCCCATGGGTCCCAAATCTCCAGGTTCAAGGGCATCTTCCTACATCGAAAACATGCATGAGACACCCAGAAGATGGTACACCGTGTGATCGGGAAAGGTTTCTAAAACGCACCTCATTTCTCATGTCCTTGTGCTCGGGTTCGCCATTCCAGCCGCTTTACTAGCAATCTCCCTCCTTGGAGAATCAGCACCTTTAACCTCCTGTTCCGTCCAGGTTGCCATTTGTCCTGAGGATGAACGGAAAGAGGGCCAAACAATGAGAGACTAGCTCTAGGTGTTGGGGCAGGCACAGGTCACGCTATTTTCCCAACAGGAAGAAGAATTAACCAGAGGCTCAGCTTGCCGCCCGGAACCAGAATAGGGCCTGAAGCAATCCTGCGCTTTTGCGACCAGCTCCCACAAAAGCGAGTTGAAAAATGGAGCTCAGGGGCACTGCAATTCACAAGCCTGCAGAGTTATAACTGATAACTCTCGTCCACAAATATATTGAGGGAAGGCAACGAAGAGGATTTGAAAGCAAGGCAGAATTGCAGGAAACTGATTTCAGGAGGTAGATTCGAATCGCCTTTAAAGCACAGGAAAAGCGGCAAAACCTCGACAGTGATTCCCTTGGCCAAAAAGGGCGTATGCGTTTTTTCCTGAATATATTCAGGAAAAAACGCATACGCCCTTTTTGGCCAACCAAGCAACCTGGAAAGGCAAATCAGCGCTACAAAGAAGTCTCGCTCCCCATCGGTCAAAAGGACCATGCTGAATAAAGTGTCAAAACCAGAAATGCAGGGCAGGCCATGGAGAAACGGGAGCCTTGCTACGCTGATGGGCGGGATGTAAATTGCCAACAGCCACTCTGGAGAAGTGTACGGTGTGTCCTGAAACACCTAAAAAACGCAGCTTAGAGAGCGTAGGGCACTTCCACTCATGGGCGTATAAATTGGGAAAACTAAAAATCAGCAAGACACAGGCACCCCGAAGTTTAGGGCTGCTCTGCTGACAAGAACCTCCACTTCGTTACACCTTAAATATCCCAGGAAAGAGAAAAATGGATAAAGACGTTGTGGTCCTTATGTACAATGGAATATCACTCAGCCATGAAATCAACGTCATAAGGCTAGTGGCAGCATGATGAGTGGATTTAGGTACGACGATTCTATGTGAAATAAGTCAAACAGAAAACGACACTTATCATAAGATATCACTTGCAGAGGGAATGTGAAAACCGCTACACTGGAACTGAATTACAAAACAGAACAGAGTCACACGTTTAGAAAACACACTATGGCTGCTTAACGGGAAAGGTGAGGTGGGGTGATGCGTAAAAGAAGGGTTTCAAATTAGCTCAGATATCGTTCCATAAACCCAATATGTAATCGACAAGACCTACTCCTTGCTCAGTGAACTGGACTCAACACCCCCTATTCAACGCCCAAGAATATATCTGACTAGTAAGAATCTTAAAACCTATGTGTTGATATCCCTCTATAAGTGAGTCAAGTGGGTGTAAAGCGGCCTAAACACAGCAGTGAAAAGCAGCTAAACCCCATTATAAAAATCAACTACTTTTAAAAACCCGTGAAACAAAGACAGTGAAAGAGAGAGAAATTCTTACAAAATTCGTTCAGGGGCTGTGATGCCACCTGGATTGACCATATCTAGACCCACTGCTGATTGAGACATAAGTGTGAACACTCTTGGGGCTGAGAGGTTTGGTGAGGTTGGGTGAGCAAACGCAGACCCTTTAAAGTAATACTGCGTGGTACCCATCCCATGGGTCCCAAATCTCCAGGTTCAAGGGCATCTTCCTACATCGAAAACATGCATGAGACACCCAGAAGATGGTACACCGTGTGATCGGGAAAGGTTTCTAAAACGCACCTCATTTCTCATGTCCTTGTGCTCGGGTTCGCCATTCCAGCCGCTTTACTAGCAATCTCCCTCCTTGGAGAATCAGCACCTTTCACCTCCTGTTCCGTCCAGGTTGCCATTTGTCCTGAGGATGAACGGGAAGAGGGCCAAACAATGAGAGACTAGCTCTAGGTGTTGGGGCAGGCACAGGTCACTCTATTTTCCCATCAGGAAGAAGAATTAACCAGAGGCTCAGCTTGCCGCCCGGAACCAGAATAGGGCCTGAAGCAATCCTGCGCTTTTGCGGCCAGCTCCCAAAAAAGCGAGTTGAAAAATGGAGCTCAGGGGCACTGCAATTCACAAACCTGCAGAGTTATAACTGATAACTCTCGTCCACAAATATATTGAGGGAAGGCAACGAAGAGGATTTGAAAGCAAGGCAGAATTGCAGGAAACTGATTTCAGGAGGTAGATTCGAATCGCCTTTAAAGCACAGGAAAAGCGGCAAAACCTCGACAGTGATTCCCTTGGCCAAAAAGGGCGTATGCGTTTTTTCCTGAATATATTCAGGAAAAAACGCATACGCCCTTTTTGGCCAACCAAGCAACCTGGAAAGGCAAATCAGCGCTACAAAGAAGTCTCGCTCCCCATCGGTCAAAAGGACCATGCTGAATAAAGTGTCAAAACCAGAAATGCAGGGCAGGCCATGGAGAAATGGGAGCCTTGCTACGCTGATGGGCGGGATGTAAATTGCCAACAGCCACTCTGGAGAAGTGTACGGTGTGTCCTGAAACACCTAAAAAACGCAGCTTAGAGAGCGTAGGGCACTTCCACTCATGGGCGTATAAATTGGGAAAACTAAAAATCAGCAAGACACAGGCACCCCAAAGTTTAGGGCTGCTCTGCTGACAAGAACCTCCACTTCCTTACACCTTAAATATCCCAGGAAAGAGAAAAATGGATAAGGACGTTGTGGTCCTTATGTACAATGGAATATCACTCAGCCATGAAATCAACGTCATAAGGCTAGTGGCAGCATGATGAGTGGATTTAGGTACGACGATTTTAAGTGAAATAAGTCAAACAGAAAACGACACTTATCATAAGATATCACTTATAGAGGGAATGTAAAAACCGCTACACTGGAACTGAATTACAAAACAGAACAGAGTCACACGTTTAGAAAACACACTATGGCTGCTTAACGGGAAAGGTGAGGTGGGGTGATGCGTAAAAGAAGGGTTTCAAATTAGCTCAGATACCGTTCCATAAACCCAATATGTAATAGAGAAGACCTACTCCTTGCTCAGTGAACTGGACTCAACACCCCCTATTCAACGCCCAAGAATATATCTGACTAGTAAGAATCTTAAAACCTATGTGTTGATATCCCTCTGTAAGTGAGTCAAGTGGGTGTAAAGCAGCCTAAACACAGCAGTGAAAAGCAGCTAAACCCCATTATAAAAATCAACTACTTTTAAAAACCCGTGAAACAAAGACAGTGAAAGAGAGAGAAATTCTTACAAAATTCGTTCAGGGGCTGTGATGCCACCTGGATTGACCATATCTAGACCCACTGCTGATTGAGACATAAGGGTGAACACTCTTGGGGCTGAGAGGTTTGGTGAGGTTGGGTGAGCAAACGCAGACCCTTTAAAGTAATACTGCGTGGTACCCATCCCATGGGTCCCAAATCTCCAGGTTCAAGGGCATCTTCCTACATCGAAAACATGCATGAGACACCCAGAAGATGGTACACCGTGTGATCGGGAAAGGTTTCTAAAACGCACCTCATTTCTCATGTCCTTGTGCTCGGGTTCGCCATTCCAGCCGCTTTACTAGCAATCTCCCTCCTTGGAGAATCAGCACCTTTCACCTCCTGTTCCGTCCAGGTTGCCATTTGTCCTGAGGATGAACGGGAAGAGGGCCAAACAATGAGAGACTAGCTCTAGGTGTTGGGGCAGGCACAGGTCACTCTATTTTCCCATCAGGAAGAAGAATTAACCAGAGGCTCAGCTTGCCGCCCGGAACCAGAATAGGGCCTGAAGCAATCCTGCGCTTTTGCGGCCAGCTCCCAAAAAAGCGAGTTGAAAAATGGAGCTCAGGGGCACTGCAATTCACAAACCTGCAGAGTTATAACTGATAACTCTCGTCCACAAATATATTGAGGGAAGGCAACGAAGAGGATTTGAAAGCAAGGCAGAATTGCAGGAAACTGATTTCAGGAGGTAGATTCGAATCGCCTTTAAAGCACAGGAAAAGCGGCAAAACCTCGACAATGATGCCCTTGGCCAAAAAGGGCGTATGAGTTTTTTCCTGACTATATTCAGGAAAAAACGCATACGCCCTTTTTGGCCAACCAAGCAACCTGGAAAGGCAAATCAGCGCTACAAAGAAGTCTCGCTCCCCATCGGTCAAAAGGACCATGCTGAATAAAGTGTCAAAACCAGAAATGCAGGGCAGGCCATGGAGAAACAGGAGCCTTGCTACGCTGATGGGCGGGATGTAAATTGCCAACAGCCACTCTGGAGAAGTGTACGGTGTGTCCTGAAACACCTAAAAAACGCAGCTTAGAGAGCGTAGGCCACTTCCACTCATGGGCGTATAAATTGGGAAAACGAAAAATCAGCAAGACACAGGCACCCCAAAGTTTAGGGCTGCTCTGCTGACAAGAACCTCCACTTCCTTACACCTTAAATATCCCAGGAAAGAGAAAAATGGATAAAGACGTTGTGGTCCTTATGTACAATGGAATATCTCTCAGCCATGAAATCAACGTCATAAGGCTAGTGGCAGCATGATGAGTGGATTTAGGTACGACGATTCTAAGTGAAATAAGTCAAACAGAAAACGACACTTATCATAAGATATCACATATAGAGGGAAAGTAAAAACCGCTACACTGGAACTGAATTACAAAACAGAACAGAGACACACGTTTAGAAAACACACTATGGCTGCTTAACGGGAAAGGTGAGGTCGGGTGATGCGTAAAAGAAGGGTTTCAAAGTAGCTCAGATACCGTTCCATAAACCCAATATGTAATAGACAAGACCTACTCCTTGCTCAGTGAACTTGACTCAACACCCCCTATTCAACGCCCAAGAATATGTCTGACTAGTAAGAATCTTAAAACCTATGTGATGATATCCCTCTGTAAGTGAGTCAAGTGGGTGTAAAGCGGCCTAAACACAGCAGTGAGAAGCAGCTAAACCCCATTATAAAAATCAACTACTTTTAAAAACCCGTGAAACAAAGACAGTGAAAGAGAGAGAAATTCTTACAAAATTCGTTCAGGGGCTGTGATGCCACCTGGATTGACCATATCAAGACCCACTGCTGATTGAGACATAAGGGTGAACACTCTTGGGGCTGAGAGGTTTGGTGAGGTTGGGTGAGCAAACGCAGACCCTTTAAAGTAATACTGCGTGGTACCCATCCCATGGGTCCCAAATCTCCAGGTTCAAGGGCATCTTCCTACATCGAAAACATGCATGAGACACCCAGAAGATGGTACACCGTGTGATCGGGAAAGGTTTCTAAAACGCACCTCATTTCTCATGTCCTTGTGCTCGGGTTCGCCATTCCAGCCGCTTTACTAGCAATCTCCCTCCTTGGAGAATCAGCACCTTTCACCTCCTGTTCCGTCCAGGTTGCCATTTGTCCTGAGGATGAACGGGAAGAGGGCCAAACAATGAGAGACTAGCTCTAGGTGTTGGGGCAGGCACAGGTCACTCTATTTTCCCATCAGGAAGAAGAATTAACCAGAGGCTCAGCTTGCCGCCCGGAACCAGAATAGGGCCTGAAGCAATCCTGCGCTTTTGCGACCAGCTCCCACAAAAGCGAGTTGAAAAATGGAGCTCAGGGGCACTGCAATTCACAAGCCTGCAGAGTTATAACTGATAACTCTCGTCCACAAATATATTGAGGGAAGGCAACGAAGAGGATTTGAAAGCAAGGCAGAATTGCAGGAAACTGATTTCAGGAGGTAGATTCGAATCGCCTTTAAAGCACAGGAAAAGCGGCAAAACCTCGACAATGATGCCCTTGGCCAAAAAGGGCGTATGCGTTTTTTCCTGAATATATTCAGGAAAAAACGCATAAGCCCTTTTTGGCCAACCAAGCAACCTGGAAAGGCAAATCAGCGCTAAAAAGAAGTCTCGCTCCCTATCGGTCAAAAGGACCATGCTGAATAAAGTGTCAAAACCAGAAATGCAGGGCAGGCCATGGAGAAACGGGAGCCTTGCTACGCTGATGGGCGGGATGTAAATTGCCAACAGCCACTCTGGAGAAGTGTACGGTGTGTCCTGATACACCTAAAAAACGCAGCTTAGAGAGCGTAGGGCACTTCCACTCATGGGCGTATAAATTGGGAAAACTAAAAATCAGCAAGACACAGGCACCCCAAAGTTTAGGGCTGCTCTGCTGACAAGAACCTCCACTTCCTTACACCTTAAATATCCCAGGAAAGAGAAAAATGGATAAAGACGTTGTGGTCCTTATGTACAATGGAATATCACTCAGCCATGAAATCAACGTCATAAGGCTAGTGGCAGCATGATGAGTGGATTTAGGTACGACGATTCTAAGTGAAATAAGTCAAACAGAAAACGACACTTATCATAAGATATCACTTATAGAGGGAAAGTAAAAACCGCTACACTGGAACTGAATTACAAAACAGAACAGAGTCACACGTTTAGAAAACACACTATGGCTGCTTAACGGGAAAGGTGAGGTGGGGTGATGCGTAAAAGAAGGGTTTCAAATTAGCTCAGATACCGTTCCATAAACCCAATATGTAATCGACAAGACCTACTCCTTGCTCAGTGAATTTGACTCAACACCCCCTATTCAACGCCCAAGAATATATCTGACTAGTAAGAATCTTAATACCTATGTGTTGATATCCCTCTGTAAGTGAGTCAAGTGGGTGTAAAGCGGCCTAAACACAGCAGTGAAAAGCAGCTAAACCCCATTATAAAAATCAACTACTTTTAAAAACCCGTGAAACAAAGACAGTGAAAGAGAGAGAAATTCTTACAAAATTCGTTCAGGGGCTGTGATGCCACCTGGATTGACCATATCTAGACCCACTGCTGATTGAGACATAAGGGTGAACACTCTTGGGGCTGAGAGGTTTGGTGAGGTTGGGTGAGCAAACGCAGACCCTTTAAAGTAATACTGCGTGGTACCCATCCCATGGGTCCCAAATCTCCAGGTTCAAGGGCATCTTCCTACATCGAAAACATGCATGAGACACCCAGAAGATGGTACACCGTGTGATCGGGAAAGGTTTCTAAAACGCACCTCATTTCTCATGTGCTTGTGCTCGGGTTCGCCATTCCAGCCGCTTTACTAGCAATCTCCCTCCTTGGAGAATCAGCACCTTTAACCTCCTGTTCCGTCCAGGTTGCCATTTGTCCTGAGGATGAACGGAAAGAGGGCCAAACAATGAGAGACTAGCTCTAGGTGTTGGGGCAGGCACAGGTCACGCTATTTTCCCAACAGGAAGAAGAATTAACCAGAGGCTCAGCTTGCCGCCCGGAACCAGAATAGGGCCTGAAGCAATCCTGCGCTTTTGCGACCAGCTCCCACAAAAGCGAGTTGAAAAATGGAGCTCAGGGGCACTGCAATTCACAAGCCTGCAGAGTTATAACTGATAACTCTCGTCCACAAATATATTGAGGGAAGGCAACGAAGAGGATTTGAAAGCAAGGCAGAATTGCAGGAAACTGATTTCAGGAGGTAGATTCGAATCGCCTTTAAAGCACAGGAAAAGCGGCAAAACCTCGACAGTGATTCCCTTGGCCAAAAAGGGCGTATGCGTTTTTTCCTGAATATATTCAGGAAAAAACGCATACGCCCTTTTTGGCCAACCAAGCAACCTGGAAAGGCAAATCAGCGCTACAAAGAAGTCTCGCTCCCCATCGGTCAAAAGGACCATGCTGAATAAAGTGTCAAAACCAGAAATGCAGGGCAGGCCATGGAGAAACGGGAGCCTTGCTACGCTGATGGGCGGGATGTAAATTGCCAACAGCCACTCTGGAGAAGTGTACGGTGTGTCCTGAAACACCTAAAAAACGCAGCTTAGAGAGCGTAGGGCACTTCCACTCATGGGCGTATAAATTGGGAAAACTAAAAATCAGCAAGACACAGGCACCCCAAAGTTTAGGGCTGCTCTGCTGACAAGAACCTCCACTTCCTTACACCTTAAATATCCCAGGAAAGAGAAAAATGGATAAAGACGTTCTGGTCCTTATGTACAATGGAATATCACTCAGCCATGAAATCAACGTCATAAGGCTAGTGGCAGCATGATGAGTGGATTTAGGTACGACGATTTTAAGTGAAATAAGTCAAACAGAAAACGACACTTATCATAAGATATCACTTATAGAGGGAATGTAAAAACCGCTACACTGGAACTGAATTACAAAACAGAACAGAGTCACACGTTTAGAAAACACACTATGGCTGCTTAACGGGAAAGGTGAGGTGGGGTGATGCGTAAAAGAAGGGTTTCAAATTAGCTCAGATACCGTTCCATAAACCCAATATGTAATAGAGAAGACCTACTCCTTGCTCAGTGAACTGGACTCAACACCCCCTATTCAACGTCCAAGAATATATCTGACTAGTAAGAATCTTAAAACCTATGTGTTGATATCCCTCTGTAAGTGAGTCAAGTGGGTGTAAAGCAGCCTAAACACAGCAGTGAAAAGCAGCTAAACCCCATTATAAAAATCAACTACTTTTAAAAACCCGTGAAACAAAGACAGTGAAAGAGAGAGAAATTCTTACAAAATTCGTTCAGGGGCTGTGATGCCACCTGGATTGACCATATCTAGACCCACTGCTGATTGAGACATAAGGGTGAACACTCTTGGGGCTGAGAGGTTTGGTGAGGTTGGGTGAGCAAACGCAGACCCTTTAAAGTAATACTGCGTGGTACCCATCCCATGGGTCCCAAATCTCCAGGTTCAAGGGCATCTTCCTACATCGAAAACATGCATGAGACACCCAGAAGATGGTACACCGTGTGATCGGGAAAGGTTTCTAAAACGCACCTCATTTCTCATGTCCTTGTGCTCGGGTTCGCCATTCCAGCCGCTTTACTAGCAATCTCCCTCCTTGGAGAATCAGCACCTTTCACCTCCTGTTCCGTCCAGGTTGCCATTTGTCCTGAGGATGAACGGGAAGAGGGCCAAACAATGAGAGACTAGCTCTAGGTGTTGGGGCAGGCACAGGTCACTCTATTTTCCCATCAGGAAGAAGAATTAACCAGAGGCTCAGCTTGCCGCCCGGAACCAGAATAGGGCCTGAAGCAATCCTGCGCTTTTGCGGCCAGCTCCCAAAAAAGCGAGTTGAAAAATGGAGCTCAGGGGCACTGCAATTCACAAACCTGCAGAGTTATAACTGATAACTCTCGTCCACAAATATATTGAGGGAAGGCAACGAAGAGGATTTGAAAGCAAGGCAGAATTGCAAGAAACTGATTTCAGGAGGTAGATTCGAATCGCCTTTAAAGCACAGGAAAAGCGGCAAAACCTCGACAATGATGCCCTTGGCCAAAAAGGGCGTATGAGTTTTTTCCTGACTATATTCAGGAAAAAACGCATACGCCCTTTTTGGCCAACCAAGCAACCTGGAAAGGCAAATCAGCGCTACAAAGAAGTCTCGCTCCCCATCGGTCAAAAGGACCATGCTGAATAAAGTGTCAAAACCAGAAATGCAGGGCAGGCCATGGAGAAACAGGAGCCTTGCTACGCTGATGGGCGGGATGTAAATTGCCAACAGCCACTCTGGAGAAGTGTACGGTGTGTCCTGAAACACCTAAAAAACGCAGCTTAGAGAGCGTAGGCCACTTCCACTCATGGGCGTATAAATTGGGAAAACGAAAAATCAGCAAGACACAGGCACCCCAAAGTTTAGGGCTGCTCTGCTGACAAGAACCTCCACTTCCTTACACCTTAAATATCCCAGGAAAGAGAAAAATGGATAAAGACGTTGTGGTCCTTATGTACAATGGAATATCTCTCAGCCATGAAATCAACGTCATAAGGCTAGTGGCAGCATGATGAGTGGATTTAGGTACGACGATTCTAAGTGAAATAAGTCAAACAGAAAACGACACTTATCATAAGATATCACATATAGAGGGAAAGTAAAAACCGCTACACTGGAACTGAATTACAAAACAGAACAGAGTCACACGTTTAGAAAACACACTATGGCTGCTTAACGGGAAAGGTGAGGTGGGGTGATGCGTAAAAGAAGGGTTTCAAATTAGCTCAGATACCGTTCCATAAACCCAATATGTAATCGACAAGACCTACTCCTTGCTCAGTGAATTTGACTCAACACCCCCTATTCAACGCCCAAGAATATATCTGACTAGTAAGAATCTTAATACCTATGTGTTGATATCCCTCTGTAAGTGAGTCAAGTGGGTGTAAAGCGGCCTAAACACAGCAGTGAAAAGCAGCTAAACCCCATTATAAAAATCAACTACTTTTAAAAACCCGTGAAACAAAGACAGTGAAAGAGAGAGAAATTCTTACAAAATTCGTTCAGGGGCTGTGATGCCACCTGGATTGACCATATCTAGACCCACTGCTGATTGAGACATAAGGGTGAACACTCTTGGGGCTGAGAGGTTTGGTGAGGTTGGGTGAGCAAACGCAGACCCTTTAAAGTAATACTGCGTGGTACCCATCCCATGGGTCCCAAATCTCCAGGTTCAAGGGCATCTTCCTACATCGAAAACATGCATGAGACACCCAGAAGATGGTACACCGTGTGATCGGGAAAGGTTTCTAAAACGCACCTCATTTCTCATGTGCTTGTGCTCGGGTTCGCCATTCCAGCCGCTTTACTAGCAATCTCCCTCCTTGGAGAATCAGCACCTTTAACCTCCTGTTCCGTCCAGGTTGCCATTTGTCCTGAGGATGAACGGAAAGAGGGCCAAACAATGAGAGACTAGCTCTAGGTGTTGGGGCAGGCACAGGTCACGCTATTTTCCCAACAGGAAGAAGAATTAACCAGAGGCTCAGCTTGCCGCCCGGAACCAGAATAGGGCCTGAAGCAATCCTGCGCTTTTGCGACCAGCTCCCACAAAAGCGAGTTGAAAAATGGAGCTCAGGGGCACTGCAATTCACAAGCCTGCAGAGTTATAACTGATAACTCTCGTCCACAAATATATTGAGGGAAGGCAACGAAGAGGATTTGAAAGCAAGGCAGAATTGCAGGAAACTGATTTCAGGAGGTAGATTCGAATCGCCTTTAAAGCACAGGAAAAGCGGCAAAACCTCGACAGTGATTCCCTTGGCCAAAAAGGGCGTATGCGTTTTTTCCTGAATATATTCAGGAAAAAACGCATACGCCCTTTTTGGCCAACCTAGCAACCTGGAAAGGCAAATCAGCGCTACAAAGAAGTCTCGCTCCCCATCGGTCAAAAGGACCATGCTGAATAAAGTGTCAAAACCAGAAATGCAGGGCAGGCCATGGAGAAACGGGAGCCTTGCTACGCTGATGGGCGGGATGTAAATTGCCAACAGCCACTCTGGAGAAGTGTACGGTGTGTCCTGAAACACCTAAAAAACGCAGCTTAGAGAGCGTAGGGCACTTCCACTCATGGGCGTATAAATTGGGAAAACTAAAAATCAGCAAGACACAGGCACCCCAAAGTTTAGGGCTGCTCTGCTGACAAGAACCTCCACTTCCTTACACCTTAAATATCCCAGGAAAGAGAAAAATGGATAAAGACGTTCTGGTCCTTATGTACAATGGAATATCACTCAGCCATGAAATCAACGTCATAAGGCTAGTGGCAGCATGATGAGTGGATTTAGGTACGACGATTTTAAGTGAAATAAGTCAAACAGAAAACGACACTTATCATAAGATATCACTTATAGAGGGAATGTAAAAACCGCTACACTGGAACTGAATTACAAAACAGAACAGAGTCACACGTTTAGAAAACACACTATGGCTGCTTAACGGGAAAGGTGAGGTGGGGTGATGCGTAAAAGAAGGGTTTCAAATTAGCTCAGATACCGTTCCATAAACCCAATATGTAATAGAGAAGACCTACTCCTTGCTCAGTGAACTGGACTCAACACCCCCTATTCAACGTCCAAGAATATATCTGACTAGAAGAATCTTAAAACCTATGTGTTGATATCCCTCTGTAAGTGAGTCAAGTGGGTGTAAAGCAGCCTAAACACAGCAGTGAAAAGCAGCTAAACCCCATTATAAAAATCAACTACTTTTAAAAACCCGTGAAACAAAGACAGTGAAAGAGAGAGAAATTCTTACAAAATTCGTTCAGGGGCTGTGATGCCACCTGGATTGACCATATCTAGACCCACTGCTGATTGAGACATAAGGGTGAACACTCTTGGGGCTGAGAGGTTTGGTGAGGTTGGGTGAGCAAACGCAGACCCTTTAAAGTAATACTGCGTGGTACCCATCCCATGGGTCCCAAATCTCCAGGTTCAAGGGCATCTTCCTACATCGAAAACATGCATGAGACACCCAGAAGATGGTACACCGTGTGATCGGGAAAGGTTTCTAAAACGCACCTCATTTCTCATGTCCTTGTGCTCGGGTTCGCCATTCCAGCCGCTTTACTAGCAATCTCCCTCCTTGGAGAATCAGCACCTTTCACCTCCTGTTCCGTCCAGGTTGCCATTTGTCCTGAGGATGAACGGGAAGAGGGCCAAACAATGAGAGACTAGCTCTAGGTGTTGGGGCAGGCACAGGTCACTCTATTTTCCCATCAGGAAGAAGAATTAACCAGAGGCTCAGCTTGCCGCCCGGAACCAGAATAGGGCCTGAAGCAATCCTGCGCTTTTGCGGCCAGCTCCCAAAAAAGCGAGTTGAAAAATGGAGCTCAGGGGCACTGCAATTCACAAACCTGCAGAGTTATAACTGATAACTCTCGTCCACAAATATATTGAGGGAAGGCAACGAAGAGGATTTGAAAGCAAGGCAGAATTGCAGGAAACTGATTTCAGGAGGTAGATTCGAATCGCCTTTAAAGCACAGGAAAAGCGGCAAAACCTCGACAATGATGCCCTTGGCCAAAAAAGGCGTATGAGTTTTTTCCTGACTATATTCAGGAAAAAACGCATACGCCCTTTTTGGCCAACCAAGCAACCTGGAAAGGCAAATCAGCGCTACAAAGAAGTCTCGCTCCCCATCGGTCAAAAGGACCATGCTGAATAAAGTGTCAAAACCAGAAATGCAGGGCAGGCCATGGAGAAACAGGAGCCTTGCTACGCTGATGGGCGGGATGTAAATTGCCAACAGCCACTCTGGAGAAGTGTACGGTGTGTCCTGAAACACCTAAAAAACGCAGCTTAGAGAGCGTAGGCCACTTCCACTCATGGGCGTATAAATTGGGAAAACGAAAAATCATCAAGACACAGGCACCCCAAAGTTTAGGGCTGCTCTGCTGACAAGAACCTCCACTTCCTTACACCTTAAATATCCCAGGAAAGAGAAAAATGGATAAAGACGTTGTGGTCCTTATGTACAATGGAATATCACTCAGCCATGAAATCAACGTCATAAGGCTAGTGGCAGCATGATGAGTGGATTTAGGTACGACGATTCTAAGTGAAATAAGTCAAACAGAAAACGACACTTATCATAAGATATCACTTATAGAGGGAAAGTAAAAACCGCTACACTGGAACTGAATTACAAAACAGAACAGAGTCACACGTTTAGAAAACACACTATGGCTGCTTAACGGGAAAGGTGAGGTGGGGTGATGCGTAAAAGAAGGGTTTCAAATTAGCTCAGATACCGTTCCATAAACCCAATATGTAATCGACAAGACCTACTCCTTGCTCAGTGAACTTGACTCAACACCCCCTATTCAACGCCCAAGAATATATCTGACTAGTAAGAATCTTAAAACCTATGTGTTGATATCCCTCTGTAAGTGAGTCAAGTGGGTGTAAAGCGGCCTAAACACAGCAGTGAAAAGCAGCTAAACCCCATTATAAAAATCAACTACTTTTAAAAACCCGTGAAACAAAGACAGTGAAAGAGAGAGAAATTCTTACAAAATTCGTTCAGGGGCTGTGATGCCACCTGGATTGACCATATCTAGACCCACTGCTGATTGAGACATAAGGGTGAACACTCTTGGGGCTGAGAGGTTTGGTGAGGTTGGGTGAGCAAACGCAGACCCTTTAAAGTAATACTGCGTGGTACCCATCCCATGGGTCCCAAATCTCCAGGTTCAAGGGCATCTTCCTACATCGAAAACATGCATGAGACACCCAGAAGATGGTACACCGTGTGATCGGGAAAGGTTTCTAAAACGCACCTCATTTCTCATGTCCTTGGGCTCGGGTTCGCCATTCCAGCCGCTTTACTAGCAATCTCCCTCCTTGGAGAATCAGCACCTTTAACCTCCTGTTCCGTCCAGGTTGCCATTTGTCCTGAGGATGAACGGAAAGAGGGCCAAACAATGAGAGACTAGCTCTAGGTGTTGGGGCAGGCACAGATCACTCTATTTTCCCATCAGGAAGAAGAATTAACCAGAGGCTCAGCTTGCCGCCCGGAACCAGAATAGGGCCTGAAGCAATCCTGCGCTTTTGCGACCAGCTCCCACAAAAGCGAGTTGAAAAATGGAGCTCAGGGGCACTGCAATTCACAAGCCTGCAGAGTTATAACTGATAACTCTCGTCCACAAATATATTGAGGGAAGGCAACGAAGAGGATTTGAAAGCAAGGCAGAATTGCAGGAAACTGATTTCAGGAGGTAGATTCGAATCGCCTTTAAAGCACAGGAAAAGCGGCAAAACCTCGACAATGATGCCCTTGGCCAAAAAGGGCGTATGCGTTTTTTCCTGAATATATTCAGGAAAAAACGCATAAGCCCTTTTTGGCCAACCAAGCAACCTGGAAAGGCAAATCAGCGCTAAAAAGAAGTCTCGCTCCCTATCGGTCAAAAGGACCATGCTGAATAAAGTGTCAAAACCAGAAATGCAGGGCAGGCCATGGAGAAACGGGAGCCTTGCTACGCTGATGGGCGGGATGTAAATTGCCAACAGCCACTCTGGAGAAGTGTACGGTGTGTCCTGATACACCTACAAAACGCAGCTTAGAGAGCGTAGGGCACTTCCACTCATGGGCGTATAAATTGGGAAAACTAAAAATCAGCAAGACACAGGCACCCCAAAGTTTAGGGCTGCTCTGCTGACAAGAACCTCCACTTCCTTACACCTTAAATATCCCAGGAAAGAGAAAAATGGATAAAGACGTTGTGGTCCTTATGTACAATGGAATATCACTCAGCCATGAAATCAACGTCATAAGGCTAGTGGCAGCATGATGAGTGGATTTAGGTACGACGATTCTAAGTGAAATAAGTCAAACAGAAAACGACACTTATCATAAGATATCACTTATAGAGGGAAAGTAAAAACCGCTACACTGGAACTGAATTACAAAACAGAACAGAGTCACACGTTTAGAAAACACACTATGGCTGCTTAACGGGAAAGGTGAGGTGGGGTGATGCGTAAAAGAAGGGTTTCAAATTAGCTCAGATACCGTTCCATAAACCCAATATGTAATCGACAAGACCTACTCCTTGCTCAGTGAATTTGACTCAACACCCCCTATTCAACGCCCAAGAATATATCTGACTAGTAAGAATCTTAATACCTATGTGTTGATATCCCTCTGTAAGTGAGTCAAGTGGGTGTAAAGCGGCCTAAACACAGCAGTGAAAAGCAGCTAAACCCCATTATAAAAATCAACTACTTTTAAAAACCCGTGAAACAAAGACAGTGAAAGAGAGAGAAATTCTTACAAAATTCGTTCAGGGGCTGTGATGCCACCTGGATTGACCATATCTAGACCCACTGCTGATTGAGACATAAGGGTGAACACTCTTGGGGCTGAGAGGTTTGGTGAGGTTGGGTGAGCAAACGCAGACCCTTTAAAGTAATACTGCGTGGTACCCATCCCATGGGTCCCAAATCTCCAGGTTCAAGGGCATCTTCCTACATCGAAAACATGCATGAGACACCCAGAAGATGGTACACCGTGTGATCGGGAAAGGTTTCTAAAACGCACCTCATTTCTCATGTGCTTGTGCTCGGGTTCGCCATTCCAGCCGCTTTACTAGCAATCTCCCTCCTTGGAGAATCAGCACCTTTAACCTCCTGTTCCGTCCAGGTTGCCATTTGTCCTGAGGATGAACGGAAAGAGGGCCAAACAATGAGAGACTAGCTCTAGGTGTGGGGCAGGCACAGGTCACGCTATTTTCCCAACAGGAAGAAGAATTAACCAGAGGCTCAGCTTGCCGCCCGGAACCAGAATAGGGCCTGAAGCAATCCTGCGCTTTTGCGACCAGCTCCCACAAAAGCGAGTTGAAAAATGGAGCTCAGGGGCACTGCAATTCACAAGCCTGCAGAGTTATAACTGATAACTCTCGTCCACAAATATATTGAGGGAAGGCAACGAAGAGGATTTGAAAGCAAGGCAGAATTGCAGGAAACTGATTTCAGGAGGTAGATTCGAATCGCCTTTAAAGCACAGGAAAAGCGGCAAAACCTCGACAGTGATTCCCTTGGCCAAAAAGGGCGTATGCGTTTTTTCCTGAATATATTCAGGAAAAAACGCATACGCCCTTTTTGGCCAACCAAGCAACCTGGAAAGGCAAATCAGCGCTACAAAGAAGTCTCGCTCCCCATCGGTCAAAAGGACCATGCTGAATAAAGTGTCAAAACCAGAAATGCAGGGCAGGCCATGGAGAAACGGGAGCCTTGCTACGCTGATGGGCGGGATGTAAATTGCCAACAGCCACTCTGGAGAAGTGTACGGTGTGTCCTGAAACACCTAAAAAACGCAGCTTAGAGAGCGTAGGGCACTTCCACTCATGGGCGTATAAATTGGGAAAACTAAAAATCAGCAAGACACAGGCACCCCGAAGTTTAGGGCTGCTCTGCTGACAATAACCTCCACTTCGTTACACCTTAAAAATCCCAGGAAAGAGAAAAATGGATAAAGACGTTGTGGTCCTTATGTACAATGGAATATCACTCAGCCATGAAATCAACGTCATAAGGCTAGTGGCAGCATGATGAGTGGATTTAGGTACGACGATTCTATGTGAAATAAGTCAAACAGAAAACGACACTTATCATAAGATATCACTTACAGAGGGAATGTGAAAACCGCTACACTGGAACTGAATTACAAAACAGAACAGAGTCACACGTTTAGAAAACACACTATGGCTGCTTAACGGGAAAGGTGAGGTGGGGTGATGCGTAAAAGAAGGGTTTCAAATTAGCTCAGATATCGTTCCATAAACCCAATATGTAATCGACAAGACCTACTCCTTGCTCAGTGAACTGGACTCAACACCCCCTATTCAACGCCCAAGAATATATCTGACTAGTAAGAATCTTAAAACCTATGTGTTGATATCCCTCTGTAAGTGAGTCAAGTGGGTGTAAAGCGGCCTAAACACAGCAGTGAAAAGCAGCTAAACCCCATTATAAAAATCAACTACTTTTAAAAACCCGTGAAACAAAGACAGTGAAAGAGAGAAATTCTTACAAAATTCGTTCAGGGGCTGTGATGCCACCTGGATTGACCATATCTAGACCCACTGCTGATTGAGACATAAGGGTGAACACTCTTGGGGCTGAGAGGTTTGGTGAGGTTGGGTGAGCAAACGCAGACCCTTTAAAGTAATACTGCGTGGTACCCATCCCATGGGTCCCAAATCTCCAGGTTCAAGGGCATCTTCCTACATCGAAAACATGCATGAGACACCCAGAAGATGGTACACCGTGTGATCGGGAAAGGTTTCTAAAACGCACCTCATTTCTCATGTCCTTGTGCTCGGGTTCGCCATTCCAGCCGCTTTACTAGCAATCTCCCTCCTTGGAGAATCAGCACCTTTCACCTCCTGTTCCGTCCAGGTTGCCATTTGTCCTGAGGATGAACGGGAAGAGGGCCAAACAATGAGAGACTAGCTCTAGGTGTTGGGGCAGGCACAGGTCACTCTATTTTCCCATCAGGAAGAAGAATTAACCAGAGGCTCAGCTTGCCGCCCGGAACCAGAATAGGGCCTGAAGCAATCCTGCGCTTTTGCGGCCAGCTCCCAAAAAAGCGAGTTGAAAAATGGAGCTCAGGGGCACTGCAATTCACAAACCTGCAGAGTTATAACTGATAACTCTCGTCCACAAATATATTGAGGGAAGGCAACGAAGAGGATTTGAAAGCAAGGCAGAATTGCAGGAAACTGATTTCAGGAGGTAGATTCGAATCGCCTTTAAAGCACAGGAAAAGCGGCAAAACCTCGACAATGATGCCCTTGGCCAAAAAGGGCGTATGCGTTTTTTCCTGAATATATTCAGGAAAAAACGCATACGCCCTTTTTGGCCAACCAAGCAACCTGGAAAGGCAAATCAGCGCTACAAAGAAGTCTCGCTTCCCATCGGTCAAAAGGACCATGCTGAATAAAGTGTCAAAACCAGAAATGCAGGGCAGGCCATGGAGAAATGGGAGCCTTGCTACGCTGATGGGCGGGATGTAAATTGCCAACAGCCACTCTGGAGAAGTGTACGGTGTGTCCTGAAACACCTAAAAAACGCAGCTTAGAGAGCGTAGGGCACTTCCACTCATGGGCGTATAAATTGGGAAAACTAAAAATCAGCAAGACACAGGCACCCCAAAGTTTAGGGCTGCTCTGCTGACAAGAACCTCCACTTCCTTACACCTTAAATATCCCAGGAAAGAGAAAAATGGATAAGGACGTTGTGGTCCTTATGTACAATGGAATATCACTCAGCCATGAAATCAACGTCATAAGGCTAGTGGCAGCATGATGAGTGGATTTAGGTACGACGATTTTAAGTGAAATAAGTCAAACAGAAAACGACACTTATCATAAGATATCACTTATAGAGGGAATGTAAAAACCGCTACACTGGAACTGAATTACAAAACAGAACAGAGTCACACGTTTAGAAAACACACTATGGCTGCTTAACGGGAAAGGTGAGGTGGGGTGATGCGTAAAAGAAGGGTTTCAAATTAGCTCAGATACCGTTCCATAAACCCAATATGTAATAGACAAGACCTACTCCTTGCTCAGTGAACTGGACTCAACACCCCCTATTCAACGCCCAAGAATATATCTGACTAGTAAGAATCTTAAAACCTATGTGTTGATATCCCTCTGTAAGTGAGTCAAGTGGGTGTAAAGCGGCCTAAACACAGCAGTGAAAAGCAGCTAAACCCCATTATAAAAATCAACTACTTTTAAAAACCCGTGAAACAAAGACAGTGAAAGAGAGAGAAATTCTTACAAAATTCGTTCAGGGGCTGTGATGCCACCTGGATTGACCATATCTAGACCCACTGCTGATTGAGACATAAGGGTGAACACTCTTGGGGCTGTGAGGTTTGGTGAGGTTGGGTGAGCAAACGCAGACCCTTTAAAGTAATACTGCGTGGTACCCATCCCATGGGTCCCAAATCTCCAGGTTCAAGGGCATCTTCCTACATCGAAAACATGCATGAGACACCCAGAAGATGGTACACCGTGTGATCGGGAAAGGTTTCTAAAACGCACCTCATTTCTCATGTCCTTGTGCTCGGGTTCGCCATTCCAGCCGCTTTACTAGCAATCTCCCTCCTTGGAGAATCAGCACCTTTCACCTCCTGTTCCGTCCAGGTTGCCATTTGTCCTGAGGATGAACGGGAAGAGGGCCAAACAATGAGAGACTAGCTCTAGGTGTTGGGGCAGGCACAGGTCACTCTATTTTCCCATCAGGAAGAAGAATTAACCAGAGGCTCAGCTTGCCGCCCGGAACCAGAATAGGGCCTGAAGCAATCCTGCGCTTTTGCGACCAGCTCCCACAAAAGCGAGTTGAAAAATGGAGCTCAGGGGCACTGCAATTCACAAGCCTGCAGAGTTATAACTGATAACTCTCGTCCACAAATATATTGAGGGAAGGCAACGAAGAGGATTTGAAAGCAAGGCAGAATTGCAGGAAACTGATTTCAGGAGGTAGATTCGAATCGCCTTTAAAGCACAGGAAAAGCGGCAAAACCTCGACAATGATGCCCTTGGCCAAAAAGGGCGTATGCGTTTTTTCCTGAATATATTCAGGAAAAAACGCATAAGCCCTTTTTGGACAACCAAGCAACCTGGAAAGGCAAATCAGCGCTAAAAAGAAGTCTCGCTCCCTATCGGTCAAAAGGACCATGCTGAATAAAGTGTCAAAACCAGAAATGCAGGGCAGGCCATGGAGAAACGGGAGCCTTGCTACGCTGATGGGCGGGATGTAAATTGCCAACAGCCACTCTGGAGAAGTGTACGGTGTGTCCTGATACACCTAAAAAACGCAGCTTAGAGAGCGTAGGGCACTTCCACTCATGGGCGTATAAATTGGGAAAACTAAAAATCAGCAAGACACAGGCACCCCAAAGTTTAGGGCTGCTCTGCTGACAAGAACCTCCACTTCCTTACACCTTAAATATCCCAGGAAAGAGAAAAATGGATAAAGACGTTGTGGTCCTTATGTACAATGGAATATCACTCAGCCATGAAATCAACGTCATAAGGCTAGTGGCAGCATGATGAGTGGATTTAGGTACGACGATTCTAAGTGAAATAAGTCAAACAGAAAACGACACTTATCATAAGATATCACTTATAGAGGGAAAGTAAAAACCGCTACACTGGAACTGAATTACAAAACAGAACAGAGTCACACGTTTAGAAAACACACTATGGCTGCTTAACGGGAAAGGTGAGGTGGGGTGATGCGTAAAAGAAGGGTTTCAAATTAGCTCAGATACCGTTCCATAAACCCAATATGTAATCGACAAGACCTACTCCTTGCTCAGTGAATTTGACTCAACACCCCCTATTCAACGCCCAAGAATATATCTGACTAGTAAGAATCTTAATACCTATGTGTTGATATCCCTCTGTAAGTGAGTCAAGTGGGTGTAAAGCGGCCTAAACACAGCAGTGAAAAGCAGCTAAACCCCATTATAAAAATCAACTACTTTTAAAAACCCGTGAAACAAAGACAGTGAAAGAGAGAGAAATTCTTACAAAATTCGTTCAGGGGCTGTGATGCCACCTGGATTGACCATATCTAGACCCACTGCTGATTGAGACATAAGGGTGAACACTCTTGGGGCTGAGAGGTTTGGTGAGGTTGGGTGAGCAAACGCAGACCCTTTAAAGTAATACTGCGTGGTACCCATCCCATGGGTCCCAAATCTCCAGGTTCAAGGGCATCTTCCTACATCGAAAACATGCATGAGACACCCAGAAGATGGTACACCGTGTGATCGGGAAAGGTTTCTAAAACGCACCTCATTTCTCATGTGCTTGTGCTCGGGTTCGCCATTCCAGCCGCTTTACTAGCAATCTCCCTCCTTGGAGAATCAGCACCTTTAACCTCCTGTTCCGTCCAGGTTGCCATTTGTCCTGAGGATGAACGGAAAGAGGGCCAAACAATGAGAGACTAGCTCTAGGTGTTGGGGCAGGCACAGGTCACGCTATTTTCCCAACAGGAAGAAGAATTAACCAGAGGCTCAGCTTGCCGCCCGGAACCAGAATAGGGCCTGAAGCAATCCTGCGCTTTTGCGACCAGCTCCCACAAAAGCGAGTTGAAAAATGGAGCTCAGGGGCACTGCAATTCACAAGCCTGCAGAGTTATAACTGATAACTCTCGTCCACAAATATATTGAGGGAAGGCAACGAAGAGGATTTGAAAGCAAGGCAGAATTGCAGGAAACTGATTTCAGGAGGTAGATTCGAATCGCCTTTAAAGCACAGGAAAAGCGGCAAAACCTCGACAGTGATTCCCTTGGCCAAAAAGGGCGTATGCGTTTTTTCCTGAATATATTCAGGAAAAAACGCATACGCCCTTTTTGGCCAACCAAGCAACCTGGAAAGGCAAATCAGCGCTACAAAGAAGTCTCGCTCCCCATCGGTCAAAAGGACCATGCTGAATAAAGTGTCAAAACCAGAAATGCAGGGCAGGCCATGGAGAAACGGGAGCCTTGCTACGCTGATGGGCGGGATGTAAATTGCCAACAGCCACTCTGGAGAAGTGTACGGTGTGTCCTGAAACACCTAAAAAACGCAGCTTAGAGAGCGTAGGGCACTTCCACTCATGGGCGTATAAATTGGGAAAACTAAAAATCAGCAAGACACAGGCACCCCAAAGTTTAGGGCTGCTCTGCTGACAAGAACCTCCACTTCCTTACACCTTAAATATCCCAGGAAAGAGAAAAATGGATAAAGACGTTCTGGTCCTTATGTACAATGGAATATCACTCAGCCATGAAATCAACGTCATAAGGCTAGTGGCAGCATGATGAGTGGATTTAGGTACGACGATTTTAAGTGAAATAAGTCAAACAGAAAACGACACTTATCATAAGATATCACTTATAGAGGGAATGTAAAAACCGCTACACTGGAACTGAATTACAAAACAGAACAGAGTCACACGTTTAGAAAACACACTATGGCTGCTTAACGGGAAAGGTGAGGTGGGGTGATGCGTAAAAGAAGGGTTTCAAATTAGCTCAGATACCGTTCCATAAACCCAATATGTAATAGAGAAGACCTACTCCTTGCTCAGTGAACTGGACTCAACACCCCCTATTCAACGTCCAAGAATATATCTGACTAGTAAGAATCTTAAAACCTATGTGTTGATATCCCTCTGTAAGTGAGTCAAGTGGGTGTAAAGCAGCCTAAACACAGCAGTGAAAAGCAGCTAAACCCCATTATAAAAATCAACTACTTTTAAAAACCCGTGAAACAAAGACAGTGAAAGAGAGAGAAATTCTTACAAAATTCGTTCAGGGGCTGTGATGCCACCTGGATTGACCATATCTAGACCCACTGCTGATTGAGACATAAGGGTGAACACTCTTGGGGCTGAGAGGTTTGGTGAGGTTGGGTGAGCAAACGCAGACCCTTTAAAGTAATACTGCGTGGTACCCATCCCATGGGTCCCAAATCTCCAGGTTCAAGGGCATCTTCCTACATCGAAAACATGCATGAGACACCCAGAAGATGGTACACCGTGTGATCGGGAAAGGTTTCTAAAACGCACCTCATTTCTCATGTCCTTGTGCTCGGGTTCGCCATTCCAGCCGCTTTACTAGCAATCTCCCTCCTTGGAGAATCAGCACCTTTCACCTCCTGTTCCGTCCAGGTTGCCATTTGTCCTGAGGATGAACGGGAAGAGGGCCAAACAATGAGAGACTAGCTCTAGGTGTTGGGGCAGGCACAGGTCACTCTATTTTCCCATCAGGAAGAAGAATTAACCAGAGGCTCAGCTTGCCGCCCGGAACCAGAATAGGGCCTGAAGCAATCCTGCGCTTTTGCGGCCAGCTCCCAAAAAAGCGAGTTGAAAAATGGAGCTCAGGGGCACTGCAATTCACAAACCTGCAGAGTTATAACTGATAACTCTCGTCCACAAATATATTGAGGGAAGGCAACGAAGAGGATTTGAAAGCAAGGCAGAATTGCAAGAAACTGATTTCAGGAGGTAGATTCGAATCGCCTTTAAAGCACAGGAAAAGCGGCAAAACCTCGACAATGATGCCCTTGGCCAAAAAGGGCGTATGAGTTTTTTCCTGACTATATTCAGGAAAAAACGCATACGCCCTTTTTGGCCAACCAAGCAACCTGGAAAGGCAAATCAGCGCTACAAAGAAGTCTCGCTCCCCATCGGTCAAAAGGACCATGCTGAATAAAGTGTCAAAACCAGAAATGCAGGGCAGGCCATGGAGAAACAGGAGCCTTGCTACGCTGATGGGCGGGATGTAAATTGCCAACAGCCACTCTGGAGAAGTGTACGGTGTGTCCTGAAACACCTAAAAAACGCAGCTTAGAGAGCGTAGGCCACTTCCACTCATGGGCGTATAAATTGGGAAAACGAAAAATCAGCAAGACACAGGCACCCCAAAGTTTAGGGCTGCTCTGCTGACAAGAACCTCCACTTCCTTACACCTTAAATATCCCAGGAAAGAGAAAAATGGATAAAGACGTTGTGGTCCTTATGTACAATGGAATATCTCTCAGCCATGAAATCAACGTCATAAGGCTAGTGGCAGCATGATGAGTGGATTTAGGTACGACGATTCTAAGTGAAATAAGTCAAACAGAAAACGACACTTATCATAAGATATCACATATAGAGGGAAAGTAAAAACCGCTACACTGGAACTGAATTACAAAACAGAACAGAGTCACACGTTTAGAAAACACACTATGGCTGCTTAACGGGAAAGGTGAGGTGGGGTGATGCGTAAAAGAAGGGTTTCAAATTAGCTCAGATACCGTTCCATAAACCCAATATGTAATCGACAAGACCTACTCCTTGCTCAGTGAATTTGACTCAACACCCCCTATTCAACGCCCAAGAATATATCTGACTAGTAAGAATCTTAATACCTATGTGTTGATATCCCTCTGTAAGTGAGTCAAGTGGGTGTAAAGCGGCCTAAACACAGCAGTGAAAAGCAGCTAAACCCCATTATAAAAATCAACTACTTTTAAAAACCCGTGAAACAAAGACAGTGAAAGAGAGAGAAATTCTTACAAAATTCGTTCAGGGGCTGTGATGCCACCTGGATTGACCATATCTAGACCCACTGCTGATTGAGACATAAGGGTGAACACTCTTGGGGCTGAGAGGTTTGGTGAGGTTGGGTGAGCAAACGCAGACCCTTTAAAGTAATACTGCGTGGTACCCATCCCATGGGTCCCAAATCTCCAGGTTCAAGGGCATCTTCCTACATCGAAAACATGCATGAGACACCCAGAAGATGGTACACCGTGTGATCGGGAAAGGTTTCTAAAACGCACCTCATTTCTCATGTGCTTGTGCTCGGGTTCGCCATTCCAGCCGCTTTACTAGCAATCTCCCTCCTTGGAGAATCAGCACCTTTAACCTCCTGTTCCGTCCAGGTTGCCATTTGTCCTGAGGATGA
The DNA here is from genome assembly GCF_028021215.1 of Eschrichtius robustus. Lineage (NCBI taxonomy): Eukaryota > Metazoa > Chordata > Mammalia > Artiodactyla > Eschrichtiidae > Eschrichtius > Eschrichtius robustus. The sequence continues at coordinate 101,631,111 of NC_090824.1, read as the reverse complement.
ACGGAAAGAGGGCCAAACAATGAGAGACTAGCTCTAGGTGTTGGGGCAGGCACAGGTCACGCTATTTTCCCAACAGGAAGAAGAATTAACCAGAGGCTCAGCTTGCCGCCCGGAACCAGAATAGGGCCTGAAGCAATCCTGCGCTTTTGCGACCAGCTCCCACAAAAGCGAGTTGAAAAATGGAGCTCAGGGGCACTGCAATTCACAAGCCTGCAGAGTTATAACTGATAACTCTCGTCCACAAATATATTGAGGGAAGGCAACGAAGAGGATTTGAAAGCAAGGCAGAATTGCAGGAAACTGATTTCAGGAGGTAGATTCGAATCGCCTTTAAAGCACAGGAAAAGCGGCAAAACCTCGACAGTGATTCCCTTGGCCAAAAAGGGCGTATGCGTTTTTTCCTGAATATATTCAGGAAAAAACGCATACGCCCTTTTTGGCCAACCAAGCAACCTGGAAAGGCAAATCAGCGCTACAAAGAAGTCTCGCTCCCCATCGGTCAAAAGGACCATGCTGAATAAAGTGTCAAAACCAGAAATGCAGGGCAGGCCATGGAGAAACGGGAGCCTTGCTACGCTGATGGGCGGGATGTAAATTGCCAACAGCCACTCTGGAGAAGTGTACGGTGTGTCCTGAAACACCTAAAAAACGCAGCTTAGAGAGCGTAGGGCACTTCCACTCATGGGCGTATAAATTGGGAAAACTAAAAATCAGCAAGACACAGGCACCCCAAAGTTTAGGGCTGCTCTGCTGACAAGAACCTCCACTTCCTTACACCTTAAATATCCCAGGAAAGAGAAAAATGGATAAAGACGTTCTGGTCCTTATGTACAATGGAATATCACTCAGCCATGAAATCAACGTCATAAGGCTAGTGGCAGCATGATGAGTGGATTTAGGTACGACGATTTTAAGTGAAATAAGTCAAACAGAAAACGACACTTATCATAAGATATCACTTATAGAGGGAATGTAAAAACCGCTACACTGGAACTGAATTACAAAACAGAACAGAGTCACACGTTTAGAAAACACACTATGGCTGCTTAACGGGAAAGGTGAGGTGGGGTGATGCGTAAAAGAAGGGTTTCAAATTAGCTCAGATACCGTTCCATAAACCCAATATGTAATAGAGAAGACCTACTCCTTGCTCAAGTGAACTTGACTCAACACCCCCTATTCAACGCCCAAGAATATATCTGACTAGTAAGAATCTTAAAACCTATGTGTTGATATCCCTCTGTAAGTGAGTCAAGTGGGTGTAAAGCGGCCTAAACACAGCAGTGAAAAGCAGCTAAACCCCATTATAAAAATCAACTACTTTTAAAAACCCGTGAAACAAAGACAGTGAAAGAGAGAGAAATTCTTACAAAATTCGTTCAGGGGCTGTGAAGCCACCTGGATTGACCATATCTAGACCCACTGCTGATTGAGACATAAGGGTGAACACTCTTGGGGCTGAGAGGTTTGGTGAGGTTGGGTGAGCAAACGCAGACCGTTTAAAGTAATACTGCGTGGTACCCATCCCATGGGTCCCAAATCTCCAGGTTCAAGGGCATCTTCCTACATCGAAAACATGCATGAGACACCCAGAAGATGGTACACCGTGTGATCGGGAAAGGTTTCTAAAACGCACCTCATTTCTCATGTCCTTGTGCTCGGGTTCGCCATTCCAGCCGCTTTACTAGCAATCTCCCTCCTTGGAGAATCAGCACCTTTCACCTCCTGTTCCGTCCAGGTTGCCATTTGTCCTGAGGATGAACGGGAAGAGGGCCAAACAATGAGAGACTAGCTCTAGGTGTTGGGGCAGGCACAGGTCACTCTATTTTCCCATCAGGAAGAAGAATTAACCAGAGGCTCAGCTTGCCGCCCGGAACCAGAATAGGGCCTGAAGCAATCCTACGCTTTTGCGGCCAGCTCCCAAAAAAGCGAGTTGAAAAATGGAGCTCAGGGGCACTGCAATTCACAAACCTGCAGAGTTATAACTGATAACTCTCGTCCACAAATATATTGAGGGAAGGCAACGAAGAGGATTTGAAAGCAAGGCAGAATTGCAGGAAACTGATTTCAGGAGGTAGATTCGAATCGCCTTTAAAGCACAGGAAAAGCGGCAAAACCTCGACAATGATGCCCTTGGCCAAAAAGTGCGTATGCGTTTTTTCCTGAATATATTCAGGAAAAAACGCATACGCCCTTTTTGGCCAACCAAGCAACCTGGAAAGGCAAATCAGCGCTACAAAGAAGTCTCGCTCCCCATCGGTCAAAAGGACCATGCTGAATAAAGTGTCAAAACCAGAAATGCAGGGCAGGCCATGGAGAAACGGGAGCCTTGCTACGCTGATGGGCGGGATGTAAATTGCCAACAGCCACTCTGGAGAAGTGTACGGTGTGTCCTGAAACACCTAAAAAACGCAGCTTAGAGAGCGTAGGGCACTTCCACTCATGGGCGTATAAATTGGGAAAACTAAAAATCAGCAAGACACAGGCACCCCGAAGTTTAGGGCTGCTCTGCTGACAAGAACCTCCACTTCGTTACACCTTAAATATCCCAGGAAAGAGAAAAATAGATAAAGACGTTGTGGTCCTTATGTACAATGGAATATCACTCAGCCATGAAATCAACGTCATAAGGCTAGTGGCAGCATAATGAGTGGATTTAGGTACGACGATTCTATGTGAAATAAGTCAAACAGAAAACGAGACTTATCATAAGATATCACTTATAGAGGGAATGTAAAAACCGCTACACTGGAACTGAATTACCAAACAGAACAGAGTCACACGTTTAGAAAACACACTATGGCTGCTTAACGGGAAAGGTGAGGTGGGGTGATGCCTAAAAGAAGGGTTTCAAATTAGCTCAGATATCGTTCCATAAACCCAATATGTAATCGACAAGACCTACTCCTTGCTCAGTGAACTTGACTCAACACCCCCTATTCAACGCCCAAGAATATATCTGACTAGTAAGAATCTTAAAACCTATGTGTTGATATCCCTCTGTAAGTGAGTCAAGTGGGTGTAAAGCGGCCTAAACACAGCAGTGAAAAGCAGCTAAACCCCATTATAAAAATCAACTACTTTTAAAAACCCGTGAAACAAAGACAGTGAAAGAGAGAAATTCTTACAAAATTCGTTCAGGGGCTGTGATGCCACCTGGATTGACCATATCTAGACCCACTGCTGATTGAGACATAAGTGTGAACACTCTTGGGGCTGAGAGGTTTGGTGAGGTTGGGTGAGCAAACGCAGACCCTTTAAAGTAATACTGCGTGGTACCCATCCCATGGGTCCCAAATCTCCAGGTTCAAGGGCATCTTCCTACATCGAAAACATGCATGAGACACCCAGAAGATGGTACACCGTGTGATCGGGAAAGGTTTCTAAAACGCACCTCATTTCTCATGTCCTTGTGCTCGGGTTCGCCATTCCAGCCGCTTTACTAGCAATCTCCCTCCTTGGAGAATCAGCACCTTTAACCTCCTGTTCCGTCCAGGTTGCCATTTGTCCTGAGGATGAACGGGAAGAGGGCCAAACAATGAGAGACTAGCTCTAGGTGTTGGGGCAGGCACGGGTCACTCTATTTTCCCATCAGGAAGAAGAATTAACCAGAGGCTCAGCTTGCCGCCCGGAACCAGAATAGGGCCTGAAGCAATCCTGCGCTTTTGCGGCCAGCTCCCAAAAAAGCGAGTTGAAAAATGGAGATCAGGGGCACTGCAATTCACAAACCTGCAGAGTTATAACTGATAACTCTCGTCCACAAATATATTGAGGGAAGGCAACGAAGAGGATTTGAAAGCAAGGCAGAATTGCAGGAAACTGATTTCAGGAGGTAGATTCGAATCGCCTTTAAAGCATAGGAAAAGCAGCAAAACCTCGACAATGATGCCCTTGGCCAAAAAGGGCGTATGCGTTTTTTCCTGAATATATTCAGGAAAAAACGCATACGCCCTTTTTGGCCAACCAAGCAACCTGGAAAGGCAAATCAGCGCTAAAAAGAAGTCTCGCTCCCTATCGGTCAAAAGGACCATGCTGAATAAAGTGTCAAAACCAGAAATGCAGGGCAGGCCATGGAGAAACGGGAGCCTTGCTACGCTGATGGGCGGGATGTAAATTGCCAACAGCCACTCTGGAGAAGTGTACGGTGTGTCCTGATACACCTAAAAAACGCAGCTTAGAGAGCGTAGGGCACTTCCACTCATGGGCGTATAAATTGGGAAAACTAAAAATTAGCAAGACACAGGCACCCCAAAGTTTAGGGCTGCTCTGCTGACAAGAACCTCCACTTCGTTACACCTTAAATATCCCAGGAAAGAGAAAAATGGATAAAGACGTTGTGGTCCTTATGTACAATGGAATATCACTCAGCCATGAAATCAACGTCATAAGGCTAGTGGCAGCATGATGAGTGGATTTAGGTACGACGATTCTATGTGAAATAAGTCAAACAGAAAACGACACTTATCATAAGATATCACTTATAGAGGGAATGTAAAAACCGCTACACTGGAACTGAATTACAAAACAGAACAGAGTCACACGTTTAGAAAACACACTATGGCTGCTTAACGGGAAAGGTGAGGTGGGGTGATGCGTAAAAGAAGGGTTTCAAATTAGCTCAGATACCGTTCCATAAACCCAATATGTAATAGACAAGACCTACTCCTTGCTCAGTGAACTGGACTCACACCCCCTATTCAACGCCCAAGAATATATCTGACTAGTAAGAATCTTAAAACCTACGTGTTGATATCCCTCTGTAAGTGAGTCAAATGGGTGTAAAGCGGCCTAAACACAGCAGTGAAAAGCAGCTAAAACCCATTATAAAAATCAACTACTTTTAAAAACCCGTGAAACAAAGACAGTGAAAGAGAGAGAAATTCTTACAAAATTCGTTCAGGGGCTGTGATGCCACCTGGATTGACCATATCTAGACCCACTGCTGATTGAGACATAAGGGTGAACACTCTTGGGGCTGAGAGGTTTGGTGAGGTTGGGTGAGCAAACGCAGACCCTTTAAAGTAATACTGCGTGGTACCCATCCCATGGGTCCCAAATCTCCAGGTTCAAGGGCATCTTCCTACATCGAAAACATGCATGAGACACCCAGAAGATGGTACACCGTGTGATCGGGAAAGGTTTCTAAAACGCACCTCATTTCTCATGTCCTTGTGCTCGGGTTCGCCATTCCAGCCGCTTTACTAGCAATCTCCCTCCTTGGAGAATCAGCACCTTTCACCTCCTGTTCCGTCCAGGTTGCCATTTGTCCTGAGGATGAACGGGAAGAGGGCCAAACAATGAGAGACTAGCTCTAGGTGTTGGGGCAGGCACAGGTCACTCTATTTTCCCATCAGGAAGAAGAATTAACCAGAGGCTCAGCTTGCCGCCCGGAACCAGAATAGGGCCTGAAGCAATCCTGCGCTTTTGCGACCAGCTCCCACAAAAGCGAGTTGAAAAATGGAGCTCAGGGGCACTGCAATTCACAAACCTGCAGAGTTATAACTGATAACTCTCGTCCACAAATATATTGAGGGAAGGCAACGAAGAGGATTTGAAAGCAAGGCAGAATTGCAGGAAACTGATTTCAGGAGGTAGATTCGAATCGCCTTTAAAGCACAGGAAAAGCGGCAAAATCTCGACAATGATGCCCTTGGCCAAAAAGGGCGTATGAGTTTTTTCCTGAATATATTCAGGAAAAAACGCATACGCCCTTTTTGGCCAACCAAGCAACCTGGAAAGGCAAATCAGCGCTACAAAGAAGTCTCGCTCCCCATCGGTCAAAAGGACCATGCTGAATAAAGTGTCAAAACCAGAAATGCAGGGCAGGCCATGGAGAAATGGGAGCCTTGCTACGCTGATGGGCGGGATGTAAATTGCCAACAGCCACTCTGGAGAAGTGTACGGTGTGTCCTGAAACACCTAAAAAACGCAGCTTAGAGAGCGTAGGGCACTTCCACTCATGGGCGTATAAATTGGGAAAACTAAAAATCAGCAAGACACAGGCACCCCGAAGTTTAGGGCTGCTCTGCTGACAAGAACCTCCACTTCGTTACACCTTAAATATCCCAGGAAAGAGAAAAATGGATAAAGACGTTGTGGTCCTTATGTACAATGGAATATCACTCAGCCATGAAATCAACGTCATAAGGCTAGTGGCAGCATGATGAGTGGATTTAGGTACGACGATTCTATGTGAAATAAGTCAAACAGAAAACGACACTTATCATAAGATATCACTTATAGAGGGAATGTAAAAACCGCTACACTGGAACTGAATTACAAAACAGAACAGAGTCACACGTTTAGAAAACACACTATGGCTGCTTAACGGGAAAGGTGAGGTGGGGTGATGCCTAAAAGAAGGGTTTCAAATTAGCTCAGATATCGTTCCATAAACCCAATATGTAATCGACAAGACCTACTCCTTGCTCAGTGAACTTGACTCAACACCCCCTATTCAACGCCCAAGAATATATCTGACTAGTAAGAATCTTAAAACCTATGTGTTGATATCCCTCTGTAAGTGAGTCAAGTGGGTGTAAAGCGGCCTAAACACAGCAGTGAAAAGCAGCTAAACCCCATTATAAAAATCAACTACTTTTAAAAACCCGTGAAACAAAGACAGTGAAAGAGAGAAATTCTTACAAAATTCGTTCAGGGGCTGTGATGCCACCTGGATTGACCATATCTAGACCCACTGCTGATTGAGACATAAGTGTGAACACTCTTGGGGCTGAGAGGTTTGGTGAGGTTGGGTGAGCAAACGCAGACCCTTTAAAGTAATACTGCGTGGTACCCATCCCATGGGTCCCAAATCTCCAGGTTCAAGGGCATCTTCCTACATCGAAAACATGCATGAGACACCCAGAAGATGGTACACCGTGTGATCGGGAAAGGTTTCTAAAACGCACCTCATTTCTCATGTCCTTGTGCTCGGGTTCGCCATTCCAGCCGCTTTACTAGCAATCTCCCTCCTTGGAGAATCAGCACCTTTCACCTCCTGTTCCGTCCAGGTTGCCATTTGTCCTGAGGATGAACGGGAAGAGGGCCAAACAATGAGAGACTAGCTCTAGGTGTTGGGGCAGGCACAGGTCACTCTATTTTCCCATCAGGAAGAAGAATTAACCAGAGGCTCAGCTTGCCGCCCGGAACCAGAATAGGGCCTGAAGCAATCCTGCGCTTTTGCGGCCAGCTCCCAAAAAAGCGAGTTGAAAAATGGAGCTCAGGGGCACTGCAATTCACAAACCTGCAGAGTTATAACTGATAACTCTCGTCCACAAATATATTGAGGGAAGGCAACGAAGAGGATTTGAAAGCAAGGCAGAATTGCAGGAAACTGATTTCAGGAGGTAGATTCGAATCGCCTTTAAAGCACAGGAAAAGCGGCAAAACCTCGACAATGATGCCCTTGGCCAAAAAGGGCGTATGCGTTTTTTCCTGAATATATTCAGGAAAAAACGCATACGCCCTTTTTGGCCAACCAAGCAACCTGGAAAGGCAAATCAGCGCTACAAAGAAGTCTCGCTTCCCATCGGTCAAAAGGACCATGCTGAATAAAGTGTCAAAACCAGAAATGCAGGGCAGGCCATGGAGAAACGGGAGCCTTGCTACGCTGATGGGCGGGATGTAAATTGCCAACAGCCACTCTGGAGAAGTGTACGGTGTGTCCTGAAACACCTAAAAAACGCAGCTTAGAGAGCGTAGGGCACTTCCACTCATGGGCGTATAAATTGGGAAAACTAAAAATCAGCAAGACACAGGCACCCCAAAGTTTAGGGCTGCTCTGCTGACAAGAACCTCCACTTCCTTACACCTTAAATATCCCAGGAAAGAGAAAAATGGATAAAGACGTTGTGGTCCTTATGTACAATGGAATATCAATCAGCCATGAAATCAACGTCATAAGGCTAGTGGCAGCATGATGAGTGGATTTAGGTACGACGATTCTAAGTGAAATAAGTCAAACAGAAAACGACACTTATCATAAGATATCACTTATAGAGGGAATGTAAAAACCGCTACACTGGAACTGAATTACAAAACAGAACAGAGTCACACGTTTAGAAAACACACTATGGCTGCTTAACGGGAAAGGTGAGGTGGGGTGATGCGTAAAAGAAGGGTTTCAAATTAGCTCAGATACCGTTCCATAAACCCAATATGTAATAGACAAGACCTACTCCTTGCTCAGTGAACTGGACTCAACACCCCCTATTCAACGCCCAAGAATATATCTGACTAGTAAGAATCTTAAAACCTATGTGTTGATATCCCTCTGTAAGTGAGTCAAGTGGGTGTAAAGCGGCCTAAACACAGCAGTGAAAAGCAGCTAAACCCCATTATAAAAATCAACTACTTTTAAAAACCCGTGAAACAAAGACAGTGAAAGAGAGAGAAATTCTTACAAAATTCGTTCAGGGGCTGTGATGCCACCTGGATTGACCATATCAAGACCCACTGCTGATTGAGACATAAGGGTGAACACTCTTGGGGCTGAGAGGTTTGGTGAGGTTGGGTGAGCAAACGCAGACCCTTTAAAGTAATACTGCGTGGTACCCATCCCATGGGTCCCAAATCTCCAGGTTCAAGGGCATCTTCCTACATCGAAAACATGCATGAGACACCCAGAAGATGGTACACCGTGTGATCGGGAAAGGTTTCTAAAACGCACGTCATTTCTCATGTCCTTGTGCTCGGGTTCGCCATTCCAGCCGCTTTACTAGCAATCTCCCTCTCCTTGGAGAATCAGCACCTTTCACCTCCTGTTCCGTTCAGGTTGCCATTTGTCCTGAGGATGAACGGGAAGAGGGCCAAACAATGAGAGACTAGCTCTAGGTGTTGGGGCAGGCACAGGTCACTCTATTTTCCCATCAGGAAGAAGAATTAACCAGAGGCTCAGCTTGCCGCCCGGAACCAGAATAGGGCCTGAAGCAATCCTGCGCTTTTGCGACCAGCTCCCACAAAAGCGAGTTGAAAAATGGAGCTCAGGGGCACTGCAATTCACAAGCCTGCAGAGTTATAACTGATAACTCTCGTCCACAAATATATTGAGGGAAGGCAACGAAGAGGATTTGAAAGCAAGGCAGAATTGCAGGAAACTGATTTCAGGAGGTAGATTCGAATCGCCTTTAAAGCACAGGAAAAGCGGCAAAACCTCGACAGTGATGCCCTTGGCCAAAAAGGGCGTATGCGTTTTTTCCTGAATATATTCAGGAAAAAACGCATACGCCCTTTTTGGCCAACCAAGCAACCTGGAAAGGCAAATCAGCGCTACAAAGAAGTCTCGCTCCCCATCGGTCAAAAGGACCATGCTGAATAAAGTGTCAAAACCAGAAATGCAGGGCAGGCCACGGAGAAACGGGAGCCTTGCTACGCTGATGGGCGGGATGTAAATTGCCAACAGCCACTCTGAAGTGTACGGTGTGTCCTGAAACACCTAAAAAACGCAGCTTAGAGAGCGTAGGGCACTTCCACTCATGGGCGTATAAATTGGGAAAACTAAAAATCAGCAAGACACAGGCACCCCGAAGTTTAGGGCTGCTCTGCTGACAAGAACCTCCACTTCGTTACACCTTAAATATCCCAGGAAAGAGAAAAATGGATAAAGACGTTGTGGTCCTTATGTACAATGGAATATCACTCAGCCATGAAATCAACGTCATAAGGCTAGTGGCAGCATGATGAGTGGATTTAGGTACGACGATTCTATGTGAAATAAGTCAAACAGAAAACGACACTTATCATAAGATATCACTTATAGAGGGAATGTAAAAACTGCTACACTGGAACTGAATTACAAAACAGAACAGAGTCACACGTTTAGAAAACACACTATGGCTGCTTAACGGGAAAGGTGAGGTGGGGTGATGCCTAAAAGAAGGGTTTCAAATTAGCTCAGATATCGTTCCATAAACCCAATATGTAATCGACAAGACCTACTCCTTGCTCAGTGAACTTGACTCAACACCCCCTATTCAACGCCCAAGAATATATCTGACTAGTAAGAATCTTAAAACCTATGTGTTGATATCCCTCTGTAAGTGAGTCAAGTGGGTGTAAAGCGGCCTAAACACAGCAGTGAAAAGCAGCTAAACCCCATTATAAAAATCAACTACTTTTAAAAACCCGTGAAACAAAGACAGTGAAAGAGAGAGAAATTCTTACAAAATTGGTTCAGGGGCTGTGAAGCCACCTGGATTGACCATATCTAGACCCACTGCTGATTGAGACATAAGGGTGAACACTCTTGGGGCTGAGAGTTTTGGTGAGGTTGGGTGAGCAAACGCAGACCCTTTAAAGTAATACTGCGTGGTACCCATCCCATGGGTCCCAAATCTCCAGGTTCAAGGGCATCTTCCTACATCGAAAACATGCATGAGACACCCAGAAGATGGTACACCGTGTGATCGGGAAAGGTTTCTAAAACGCACCTCATTTCTCATGTCCTTGTGCTCGGGTTCGCCATTCCAGCCGCTTTACTAGCAATCTCCCTCCTTGGAGAATCAGCACCTTTCACCTCCTGTTCCGTCCAGGTTGCCATTTGTCCTGAGGATGAACGGGAAGAGGGCCAAACAATGAGAGACTAGCTCTAGGTGTTGGGGCAGGCACAGGTCACTCTATTTTCCCATCAGGAAGAAGAATTAACCAGAGGCTCAGCTTGCCGCCCGGAACCAGAATAGGGCCTGAAGCAATCCTACGCTTTTGCGGCCAGCTCCCAAAAAAGCGAGTTGAAAAATGGAGCTCAGGGGCACTGCAATTCACAAACCTGCAGAGTTATAACTGATAACTCTCGTCCACAAATATATTGAGGGAAGGCAACGAAGAAGATTTGAAAGCAAGGCAGAATTGCAGGAAACTGATTTCAGGAGGTAGATTCCAATCGCCTTTAAAGCACAGGAAAAGCGGCAAAACCTCGACAATGATGCCCTTGGCCAAAAAGGGCGTATGCGTTTTTTCCTGAATATATTCAGGAAAAAACGCATACGCCCTTTTTGGCCAACCAAGCAACCTGGAAAGGCAAATCAGCGCTACAAAGAAGTCTCGCTTCCCATCGGTCAAAAGGACCATGCTGAATAAAGTGTCAAAACCAGAAATGCAGGGCAGGCCATGGAGAAACGGGAGCCTTGCTACGCTGATGGGCGGGATGTAAATTGCCAACAGCCACTCTGGAGAAGTGTACGGTGTGTCCTGAAACACCTAAAAAACGCAGCTTAGAGAGCGTAGGGCACTTCCACTCATGGGCGTATAAATTGGGAAAACTAAAAATCAGCAAGACACAGGCACCCCAAAATTTAGGGCTGCTCTGCTGACAAGAACCTCCACTTCCTTACACCTTAAATATCCCAGGAAAGAGAAAAATGGATAAAGACGTTGTGGTCCTTATGTACAATGGAATATCACTCAGCCATGAAATCAACGTCATAAGGCTAGTGGCAGCATGATGAGTGGATTTAGGTACGACGATTTTAAGTGAAATAAGTCAAACAGAAAACGACACTTATCATAAGATATCACTTATAGAGGGAATGTAAAAACCGCTACACTGGAATTGAATTACAAAACAGAACAGAGTCACACGTTTAGAAAACACACTATGGCTGCTTAACGGGAAAGGTGAGGTGGGGTGATGCGTAAAAGAAGGGTTTCAAATTAGCTCAGATACCGTTCCATAAACCCAATATGTAATAGACAAGACCTACTCCTTGCTCAGTGAACTGGACTCAACACCCCCTATTCAACGCCCAAGAATATATCTGACTAGTAAGAATCTTAAAACCTATGTGTTGATATCCCTCTGTAAGTGAGTCAAGTGGGTGTAAAGCGGCCTAAACACAGCAGTGAAAAGCAGCTAAACCCCATTATAAAAATCAACTACTTTTAAAAACCCGTGAAACAAAGACAGTGAAAGAGAGAAATTCTTACAAAATTCGTTCAGGGGCTGTGATGCCACCTGGATTGACCATATCTAGACCCACTGCTGATTGAGACATAAGGGTGAACACTCTTGGGGCTGAGAGGTTTGGTGAGGTTGGGTGAGCAAACACAGACCCTTTAAAGTAATACTGCGTGGTACCCATCCCATGGGTCCCAAATCTCCAGGTTCAAGGGCATCTTCCTACATCGAAAACATGCATGAGACACCCAGAAGATGGTACACCGTGTGATCGGGAAAGGTTTCTAAAACGCACCTCATTTCTCATGTCCTTGTGCTCGGGTTCGCCATTCCAGCCGCTTTACTAGCAATCTCCCTCCTTGGAGAATCAGCACCTTTAACCTCCTGTTCCGTCCAGGTTGCCATTTGTCCTGAGGATGAACGGGAAGAGGGCCAAACAATGAGAGACTAGCTCTAGGTGTTGGGGCAGGCACAGGTCACTCTATTTTCCCATCAGGAAGAAGAATTAACCAGAGGCTCAGCTTGCCGCCCGGAACCAGAATAGGGCCTGAAGCAATCCTGCGCTTTTGCGGCCAGCTCCCAAAATAGCGAGTTGAAAAATGGAGCTCAGGGGCACTGCAATTCACAAACCTGCAGAGTTATAACTGATAACTCTCGTCCACAAATATATTGAGGGAAGGCAACGAAGAGGATTTGAAAGCAAGGCAGAATTGCAGGAAACTGATTTCAGGAGGTAGATTCGAATCGCCTTTAAAGCACAGGAAAAGCGGCAAAACCTCGACAATGATGCCCTTGGCCAAAAAGGGCGTATGCGTTTTTTCCTGAATATATTCAGGAAAAAACGCATACGCCCTTTTTGGCCAACCAAGCAACCTGGAAAGGCAAATCAGCGCTACAAAGAAGTCTCGCTTCCCATCGGTCAAAAGGACCATGCTGAATAAAGTGTCAAAACCAGAAATGCAGGGCAGGCCATGGAGAAATGGGAGCCTTGCTACGCTGATGGGCGGGATGTAAATTGCCAACAGCCACTCTGGAGAAGTGTACGGTGTGTCCTGAAACACCTAAAAAACGCAGCTTAGAGAGCGTAGGGCACTTCCACTCATGGGCGTATAAATTGGGAAAACTAAAAATCAGCAAGACACAGGCACCCCAAAGTTTAGGGCTGCTCTGCTGACAAGAACCTCCACTTCCTTACACCTTAAATATCCCAGGAAAGAGAAAAATGGATAAAGACGTTGTGGTCCTTATGTACAATGGAATATCACTCAGCCATGAAATCAACGTCATAAGGCTAGTGGCAGCATGATGAGTGGATTTAGGTACGACGATTTTAAGTGAAATAAGTCAAACAGAAAACGACACTTATCATAAGATATCACTTATAGAGGGAATGTAAAAACCGCTACACTGGAACTGAATTACAAAACAGAACAGAGTCACACGTTTAGAAAACACACTATGGCTGCTTAACGGGAAAGGTGAGGTGGGGTGATGCGTAAAAGAAGGGTTTCAAATTAGCTCAGATACCGTTCCATAAACCCAATATGTAATAGACAAGACCTACTCCTTGCTCAGTGAACTGGACTCAACACCCCCTATTCAACGCCCAAGAATATATCTGACTAGTAAGAATCTTAAAACCTATGTGTTGATATCCCTCTGTAAGTGAGTCAAGTGGGTGTAAAGCGGCCTAAACACAGCAGTGAAAAGCAGCTAAACCCCATTATAAAAATCAACTACTTTTAAAAACCCGTGAAACAAAGACAGTGAAAGAGAGAGAAATTCTTACAAAATTCGTTCAGGGGCTGTGATGCCACCTGGATTGACCATATCTAGACCCACTGCTGATTGAGACATAAGGGTGAACACTCTTGGGGCTGAGAGGTTTGGTGAGGTTGGGTGAGCAAACGCAGACCCTTTAAAGTAATACTGCGTGGTACCCATCCCATGGGTTCCAAATCTCCAGGTTCAAGGGCATCTTCCTACATCGAAAACATGCATGACACACCCAGAAGATGGTACACCGTGTGATCGGGAAAGGTTTCTAAAACGCACCTCATTTCTCATGTCCTTGTGCTCGGGTTCGCCATTCCAGCCGCTTTACTAGCAATCTCCCTCCTTGGAGAATCAGCACCTTTAACCTCCTGTTCCGTCCAGGTTGCCATTTGTCCTGAGGATGAACGGGAAGAGGGCCAAACAATGAGAGACTAGCTCTAGGTGTTGGGGCAGGCACAGGTCACTCTATTTTCCCATCAGGAAGAAGAATTAACCAGAGGCTCAGCTTGCCGCCCGGAACCAGAATAGGGCCTGAAGCAATCCTGCGCTTTTGCGACCAGCTCCCAAAAAAGCGAGTTGAAAAATGGAGCTCAGGGGCACTGCAATTCACAAACCTGCAGAGTTATAACTGATAACTCTCGTCCACAAATATATTGAGGGAAGGCAACGAAGAGGATTTGAAAGCAAGGCAGAATTGCAGGAAACTGATTTCAGGAGGTAGATTCGAATCGCCTTTAAAGCACAGGAAAAGCGGCAAAACCTCGACAATGATGCCCTTGGCCAAAAAGGGCGTATGCGTTTTTTCCTGAATATATTCAGGAAAAAACGCATACGCCCTTTTTGGCCAACCAAGCAACCTGGAAAGGCAAATCAGCGCTACAAAGAACTCTCGCTCCCCATCGGTCAAAAGGACCATGCTGAATAAAGTGTCAAAACCAGAAATGCAGAGCAGGCCATGGAGAAACGGGAGCCTTGCTACGCTGATGGGCGGGATGTAAATTGCCAACAGCCACTCTGGAGAAGTGTACGGTGTGTCCTGAACCACCTAAAAAACGCAGCTTAGAGAGCGTAGGGCACTTCCACTCATGGGCGTATAAATTGGGAAAACTAAAAATCAGCAAGACACAGGCACCCCAAAGTTTAGGGCTGCTCTGCTGACAAGAACCTCCACTTCCTTACACCTTAAATATCCCAGGAAAGAGAAAAATGGATAAAGACGTTGTGGTCCTTATGTACAATGGAATATCACTCAGCCATGAAATCAACGTCATAAGGCTAGTGGCAGCATGATGAGTGGATTTAGGTACGACAATTCTAAGTGAAATAAGTCAAACAGAAAACGACACTTATCATAAGATATCACTTATAGAGGGAAAGTAAAAACCGCTACACTGGAACTGAATTACAAAACAGAACAGAGTCACACGTTTAGAAAACACACTATGGCTGCTTAACGGGAAAGGTGAGGTGGGGTGATGCGTAAAAGAAGGGTTTCAAATTAGCTCAGATACCGTTCCATAAACCCAATATGTAATCGACAAGACCTACTCCTTGCTCAGTGAACTTGACTCAACACCCCCTATTCAACGCCCAAGAATATATCTGACTAGTAAGAATCTTAAAACCTATGTGTTGATATCCCTCTGTAAGTGAGTCAAGTGGGTGTAAAGCGGCCTAAACACAGCAGTGAAAAGCAGCTAAACCCCATTATAAAAATCAACTACTTTTAAAAACCCGTGAAACAAAGACAGTGAAAGAGAGAAATTCTTACAAAATTCGTTCAGGGGCTGTGATGCCACCTGGATTGACCATATCTAGACCCACTGCTGATTGAGACATAAGTGTGAACACTCTTGGGGCTGAGAGGTTTGGTGAGGTTGGGTGAGCAAACGCAGACCCTTTAAAGTAATACTGCGTGGTACCCATCCCATGGGTCCCAAATCTCCAGGTTCAAGGGCATCTTCCTACATCGAAAACATGCATGAGACACCCAGAAGATGGTACACCGTGTGATCGGGAAAGGTTTCTAAAACGCACCTCATTTCTCATGTCCTTGTGCTCGGGTTCGCCATTCCAGCCGCTTTACTAGCAATCTCCCTCCTTGGAGAATCAGCACCTTTAACCTCCTGTTCCGTCCAGGTTGCCATTTGTCCTGAGGATGAACGGGAAGAGGGCCAAACAATGAGAGACTAGCTCTAGGTGTTGGGGCAGGCACAGGTCACTCTATTTTCCCATCAGGAAGAAGAATTAACCAGAGGCTCAGCTTGCCGCCCGGAACCAGAATAGGGCCTGAAGCAATCCTGCGCTTTTGCGGCCAGCTCCCAAAAAAGCGAGTTGAAAAATGGAGCTCAGGGGCACTGCAATTCACAAACCTGCAGAGTTATAACTGATAACTCTCGTCCACAAATATATTGAGGGAAGGCAACGAAGAGGATTTGAAAGCAAGGCAGAATTGCAGGAAACTGATTTCAGGAGGTAGATTCGAATCGCCTTTAAAGCACAGGAAAAGCGGCAAAACCTCGACAATGATGCCCTTGGCCAAAAAGGGCGTATGCGTTTTTTCCTGAATATATTCAGGAAAAAACGCATACGCCCTTTTTGGCCAACCAAGCAACCTGGAAAGGCAAATCAGCGCTACAAAGAAGTCTCGCTCCCCATCGGTCAAAAGGACCATGCTGAATAAAGTGTCAAAACCAGAAATGCAGGGCAGGCCATGGAGAAATGGGAGCCTTGCTACGCTGATGGGCGGGATGTAAATTGCCAACAGCCACTCTGGAGAAGTGTACGGTGTGTCCTGAAACACCTAAAAAACGCAGCTTAGAGAGCGTAGGGCACTTCCACTCATGGGCGTATAAATTGGGAAAACTAAAAATCAGCAAGACACAGGCACCCCAAAGTTTAGGGCTGCTCTGCTGACAAGAACCTCCACTTCCTTACACCTTAAATATCCCAGGAAAGAGAAAAATGGATAAAGACGTTGTGGTCCTTATGTACAATGGAATATCACTCAGCCATGAAATCAACGTCATAAGGCTAGGGGCAGCATGATGAGTGGATTTAGGTACGACGATTTTAAGTGAAATAAGTCAAACAGAAAACGACACTTATCATAAGATATCACTTATAGAGGGAATGTAAAAACCGCTACACTGGAACTGAATTACAAAACAGAACAGAGTCACACGTTTAGAAAACACACTATGGCTGCTTAACGGGAAAGGTGAGGTGGGGTGATGCGTAAAAGAAGGGTTTCAAATTAGCTCAGATACCGTTCCATAAACCCAATATGTAATAGACAAGACCTACTCCTTGCTCAGTGAACTGGACTCAACACCCCCTATTCAACACCCAAGAATATATCTGACTAGTAAGAATCTTAAAACCTATGTGTTGATATCCCTCTGTAAGTGAGTCAAGTGGGTGTAAAGCGGCCTAAACACAGCAGTGAAAAGCAGCTAAACCCCATTATAAAAATCAACTACTTTTAAAAACCCGTGAAACAAAGACAGTGAAAGACAGAGAAATTCTTACAAAATTCGTTCAGGGGCTGTGATGCCACCTGGATTGACCATATCTAGACCCACTGCTGATTGAGACATAAGGGTGAACACTCTTGGGGCTGAGAGGTTTGCTGAGGTTGGGTGAGCAAACGCAGACCCTTTAAAGTAATACTGCGTGGTACCCATCCCATGGGTCCCAAATCTCCAGGTTCAAGGGCATCTTCCTACATCGAAAACATGCATGAGACACCCAGAAGATGGTACACCGTGTGATCGGGAAAGGTTTCTAAAACGCACCTCATTTCTCATGTCCTTGTGCTCGGGTTCGCCATTCCAGCCGCTTTACTAGCAATCTCCCTCCTTGGAGAATCAGCACCTTTAACCTCCTGTTCCGTCCAGGTTGCCATTTGTCCTGAGAATGAACGGGAAGAGGGCCAAACAATGAGAGACTAGCTCTAGGTGTTGGGGCAGGCACAGGTCACTCTATTTTCCCATCAGGAAGAAGAATTAACCAGAGGCTCAGCTTGCCGCCCGGAACCAGAATAGGGCCTGAAGCAATCCTGCGCTTTTGCGGCCAGCTCCCAAAAAAGCGAGTTGAAAAATGGAGCTCAGGGGCACTGCAATTCACAAACCTGCAGCGTTATAACTGATAACTCTCGTCCACAAATATATTGAGGGAAGGCAACGAAGAGGATTTGAAAGCAAGGCAGAATTGCAGGAAACTGATTTCAGGAGGTAGATTCGAATCGCCGTTAAAGCACAGGAAAAGCGGCAAAACCTCGACAATGATGCCCTTGGCCAAAAAGGGCGTATGCGTTTTTTCCTGAATATATTCAGGAAAAAACGCATACGCCCTTTTTGGCCAACCAAGCAACCTGGAAAGGCAAATCAGCGCTACAAAGAAGTCTCGCTTCCCATCGGTCAAAAGGACCATGCTGAATAAAGTGTCAAAACCAGAAATGCAGGGCAGGCCATGGAGAAACGGGAGCCTTGCTACGCTGATGGGCGGGATGTAAATTGCCAACAGCCACTCTGGAGAAGTGTACGGTGTGTCCTGAAACACCTAAAAAACGCAGCTTAGAGAGCGTAGGGCACTTCCACTCATGGGCGTATAAATTGGGAAAACTAAAAATCAGCAAGACACAGGCACCCCAAAGTTTAGGGCTGCTCTGCTGACAAGAACCTCCACTTCCTTACACCTTAAATATCCCAGGAAAGAGAAAAATGGATAAAGACGTTGTGGTCCTTATGTACAATGGAATATCAATCAGCCATGAAATCAACGTCATAAGGCTAGTGGCAGCATGATGAGTGGATTTAGGTACGACGATTCTAAGTGAAATAAGTCAAACAGAAAACGACACTTATCATAAGATATCACTTATAGAGGGAATGTAAAAACCGCTACACTGGAACTGAATTACAAAACAGAACAGAGTCACACGTTTAGAAAACACACTATGGCTGCTTAACGGGAAAGGTGAGGTGGGGTGATGCGTAAAAGAAGGGTTTCAAATTAGCTCAGATACCGTTCCATAAACCCAATATGTAATAGACAAGACCTACTCCTTGCTCAGTGAACTGGACTCAACACCCCTTATTCAACACCCAAGAATATATCTGACTAGTAAGAATCTTAAAACCTATGTGTTGATATCCCTCTGTAAGTGAGTCAAGTGGGTGTAAAGCGGCCTAAACACAGCAGTGAAAAGCAGCTAAACCCCATTATAAAAATCAACTACTTTTAAAAACCCGTGAAACAAAGACAGTGAAAGAGAGAAATTCTTACAAAATTCGTTCAGGGGCTGTGATGCCACCTGGATTAACCATATCTAGACCCACTGCTGATGGAGACATAAGGGTGAACACT
The DNA here is from genome assembly GCF_028021215.1 of Eschrichtius robustus. Lineage (NCBI taxonomy): Eukaryota > Metazoa > Chordata > Mammalia > Artiodactyla > Eschrichtiidae > Eschrichtius > Eschrichtius robustus. Next base: position 101,612,072 of record NC_090824.1, on the reverse strand, counting down.
CTTGGGGCTGAGAGGTTTGCTGAGGTTGGGTGAGCAAACGCAGACCCTTTAAAGTAATACTGCGTGGTACCCATCCCATGGGTCCCAAATCTCCAGGTTCAAGGGCATCTTCCTACATCGAAAACATGCATGAGACACCCAGAAGATGGTACACCGTGTGATCGGGAAAGGTTTCTAAAACGCACCTCATTTCTCATGTCCTTGTGCTCGGGTTCGCCATTCCAGCCGCTTTACTAGCAATCTCCCTCCTTGGAGAATCAGCACCTTTAACCTCCTGTTCCGTCCAGGTTGCCATTTGTCCTGAGGATGAACGGAAAGAGGGCCAAACAATGAGAGACTAGCTCTAGGTGTTGGGGCAGGCACAGGTCACTCTATTTTCCCATCAGGAAGAAGAATTAACCAGAGGCTCAGCTTGCCGCCCGGAACCAGAATAGGGCCTGAAGCAATCCTGCGCTTTTGCGGCCAGCTCCCAAAAAAGCGAGTTGAAAAATGGAGCTCAGGGGCACTGCAATTCACAAACCTGCAGAGTTATAACTGATAACTCTCGTCCACAAATATATTGAGGGAAGGCAACGAAGAGGATTTGAAAGCAAGGCAGAATTGCAGGAAACTGATTTCAGGAGGTAGATTCGAATCGCCTTTAAAGCACAGGAAAAGCGGCAAAACCTCGACAATGATGCCCTTGGCCAAAAAGGGCGTATGCGTTTTTTCCTGAATATATTCAGGAAAAAACGCATACGCCCTTTTTGGCCAACCAAGCAACCTGGAAAGGTAAATCAGCGCTACAAAGAACTCTCGCTCCCCATCGGTCAAAAGGACCATGCTGAATAAAGTGTCAAAACCAGAAATGCAGGGCAGGCCATGGAGAAACGGGAGCCTTGCTACGCTGATGGGCGGGATGTAAATTGCCAACAGCCACTCTGGAGAAGTGTACGGTGTGTCCTGAACCACCTAAAAAACGCAGCTTAGAGAGCGTAGGGCACTTCCACTCATGGGCGTATAAATTGGGAAAACTAAAAATCAGCAAGACACAGGCACCCCAAAGTTTAGGGCTGCTCTGCTGACAAGAACCTCCACTTCCTTACACCTTAAATATCCCAGGAAAGAGAAAAATGGATAAAGACGTTGTGGTCCTTATGTACAATGGAATATCACTCAGCCATGAAATCAACGTCATAAGGCTAGGGGCAGCATGATGAGTGGATTTAGGTACGACAATTCTAAGTGAAATAAGTCAAACAGAAAACGACACTTATCATAAGATATCACTTATAGAGGGAAAGTAAAAACCGCTACACTGGAACTGAATTACAAAACAGAACAGAGTCACACGTTTAGAAAACACACTATGGCTGCTTAACGGGAAAGGTGAGGTGGGGTGATGCGTAAAAGAAGGGTTTCAAATTAGCTCAGATACCGTTCCATAAACCCAATATGTAATCGACAAGACCTACTCCTTGCTCAGTGAACTTGACTCAACACCCCCTATTCAACGCCCAAGAATATATCTGACTAGTAAGAATCTTAAAACCTATGTGTTGATATCCCTCTGTAAGTGAGTCAAGTGGGTGTAAAGCGGCCTAAACACAGCAGTGAAAAGCAGCTAAACCCCATTATAAAAATCAACTACTTTTAAAAACCCGTGAAACAAAGACAGTGAAAGAGAGAAATTCTTACAAAATTCGTTCAGGGGCTGTGATGCCACCTGGATTGACCATATCTAGACCCACTGCTGATTGAGACATAAGTGTGAACACTCTTGGGGCTGAGAGGTTTGGTGAGGTTGGGTGAGCAAACGCAGACCCTTTAAAGTAATACTGCGTGGTACCCATCCCATGGGTCCCAAATCTCCAGGTTCAAGGGCATCTTCCTACATCGAAAACATGCATGAGACACCCAGAAGATGGTACACCGTGTGATCGGGAAAGGTTTCTAAAACGCACCTCATTTCTCATGTCCTTGTGCTCGGGTTCGCCATTCCAGCCGCTTTACTAGCAATCTCCCTCCTTGGAGAATCAGCACCTTTAACCTCCTGTTCCGTCCAGGTTGCCATTTGTCCTGAGGATGAACGGGAAGAGGGCCAAACAATGAGAGACTAGCTCTAGGTGTTGGGGCAGGCACAGGTCACTCTATTTTCCCATCAGGAAGAAGAATTAACCAGAGGCTCAGCTTGCCGCCCGGAACCAGAATAGGGCCTGAAGCAATCCTGCGCTTTTGCGGCCAGCTCCCAAAAAAGCGAGTTGAAAAATGGAGCTCAGGGGCACTGCAATTCACAAACCTGCAGAGTTATAACTGATGACTCTCGTCCACAAATATATTGAGGGAAGGCAACGAAGAGGATTTGAAAGCAAGGCAGAATTGCAGGAAACTGATTTCAGGAGGTAGATTCGAATCGCCTTTAAAGCACAGGAAAAGCGGCAAAACCTCGACAATGATGCCCTTGGCCAAAAAGGGCGTATGCGTTTTTTCCTGAATATATTCAGGAAAAAACGCATACGCCCTTTTTGGCCAACCAAGCAACCTGGAAAGGCAAATCAGCGCTACAAAGAAGTCTCGCTCCCCATCGGTCAAAAGGACCATGCTGAATAAAGTGTCAAAACCAGAAATGCAGGGCAGGCCATGGAGAAATGGGAGCCTTGCTACGCTGATGGGCGGGATGTAAATTGCCAACAGCCACTCTGGAGAAGTGTACGGTGTGTCCTGAAACACCTAAAAAACGCAGCTTAGAGAGCGTAGGGCACTTCCACTCATGGGCGTATAAATTGGGAAAACTAAAAATCAGCAAGACACAGGCACCCCAAAGTTTAGGGCTGCTCTGCTGACAAGAACCTCCACTTCCTTACACCTTAAATATCCCAGGAAAGAGAAAAATGGATAAAGACGTTGTGGTCCTTATGTACAATGGAATATCACTCAGCCATGAAATCAACGTCATAAGGCTAGGGGCAGCATGATGAGTGGATTTAGGTACGACGATTTTAAGTGAAATAAGTCAAACAGAAAACGACACTTATCATAAGATATCACTTATAGAGGGAATGTAAAAACCGCTACACTGGAACTGAATTACAAAACAGAACAGAGTCACACGTTTAGAAAACACACTATGGCTGCTTAACGGGAAAGGTGAGGTGGGGTGATGCGTCAAAGAAGGGTTTCAAATTAGCTCAGATACCGTTCCATAAACCCAATATGTAATCGACAAGACCTACTCCTTGCTCAGTGAACTGGACTCAACACCCCCTATTCAACACCCAAGAATATATCTGACTAGTAAGAATCTTAAAACCTATGTGTTGATATCCCTCTGTAAGTGAGTCAAGTGGGTGTAAAGCGGCCTAAACACAGCAGTGAAAAGCAGCTAAACCCCATTATAAAAATCAACTACTTTTAAAAACCCGTGAAACAAAGACAGTGAAAGACAGAGAAATTCTTACAAAATTCGTTCAGGGGCTGTGATGCCACCTGGATTGACCATATCTAGACCCACTGCTGATTGAGACATAAGGGTGAACACTCTTGGGGCTGAGAGGTTTGGTGAGGTTGGGTGAGCAAACGCAGACCCTTTAAAGTAATACTGCGTGGTACCCATCCCATGGGTCCCAAATCTCCAGGTTCAAGGGCATCTTCCTACATCGAAAACATGCATGAGACACCCAGAAGATGGTACACCGTGTGATCGGGAAAGGTTTCTAAAACGCACCTCATTTCTCATGTCCTTGTGCTCGGGTTCGCCATTCCAGCCGCTTTACTAGCAATCTCCCTCCTTGGAGAATCAGCACCTTTAACCTCCTGTTCCGTCCAGGTTGCCATTTGTCCTGAGAATGAACGGGAAGAGGGCCAAACAATGAGAGACTAGCTCTAGGTGTTGGGGCAGGCACAGGTCACTCTATTTTCCCATCAGGAAGAAGAATTAACCAGAGGCTCAGCTTGCCGCCCGGAACCAGAATAGGGCCTGAAGCAATCCTGCGCTTTTGCGGCCAGCTCCCAAAAAAGCGAGTTGAAAAATGGAGCTCAGGGGCACTGCAATTCACAAACCTGCAGCGTTATAACTGATAACTCTCGTCCACAAATATATTGAGGGAAGGCAACGAAGAGGATTTGAAAGCAAGGCAGAATTGCAGGAAACTGATTTCAGGAGGTAGATTCGAATCGCCTTTAAAGCACAGGAAAAGCGGCAAAACCTCGACAATGATGCCCTTGGCCAAAAAGGGCGTATGCGTTTTTTCCTGAATATATTCAGGAAAAAACGCATACGCCCTTTTTGGCCAACCAAGCAACCTGGAAAGGCAAATCAGCGCTACAAAGAAGTCTCGCTTCCCATCGGTCAAAAGGACCATGCTGAATAAAGTGTCAAAACCAGAAATGCAGGGCAGGCCATGGAGAAACGGGAGCCTTGCTACGCTGATGGGCGGGATGTAAATTGCCAACAGCCACTCTGGAGAAGTGTACGGTGTGTCCTGAAACACCTAAAAAACGCAGCTTAGAGAGCGTAGGGCACTTCCACTCATGGGCGTATAAATTGGGAAAACTAAAAATCAGCAAGACACAGGCACCCCAAAGTTTAGGGCTGCTCTGCTGACAAGAACCTCCACTTCCTTACACCTTAAATATCCCAGGAAAGAGAAAAATGGATAAAGACGTTGTGGTCCTTATGTACAATGGAATATCACTCAGCCATGAAATCAACGTCATAAGGCTAGTGGCAGCATGATGAGTGGATTTAGGTACGACGATTTTAAGTGAAATAAGTCAAACAGAAAACGACACTTATCATAAGATATCACTTATAGAGGGAATGTAAAAACCGCTACACTGGAACTGAATTACAAAACAGAACAGAGTCACACGTTTAGAAAACACACTATGGCTGCTTAACGGGAAAGGTGAGGTGGGGTGATGCGTAAAAGAAGGGTTTCAAATTAGCTCAGATACCGTTCCATAAACCCAATATGTAATAGACAAGACCTACTCCTTGCTCAGTGAACTGGACTCAACACCCCTTATTCAACACCCAAGAATATATCTGACTAGTAAGAATCTTAAAACCTATGTGTTGATATCCCTCTGTAAGTGAGTCAAGTGGGTGTAAAGCGGCCTAAACACAGCAGTGAAAAGCAGCTAAACCCCATTATAAAAATCAACTACTTTTAAAAACCCGTGAAACAAAGACAGTGAAAGAGAGAGAAATTCTTACAAAATTCGTTCAGGGGCTGTGATGCCACCTGGATTGACCATATCTAGACCCACTGCTGATTGAGACATAAGGGTGAACACTCTTGGGGCTGAGAGGTTTGGTGAGGTTGGGTGAGCAAACGCAGACCCTTTAAAGTAATACTGCGTGGTACCCATCCCATGGGTCCCAAATCTCCAGGTTCAAGGGCATCTTCCTACATCGAAAACATGCATGAGACACCCAGAAGATGGTACACCGTGTGATCGGGAAAGGTTTCTAAAACGCACCTCATTTCTCATGTCCTTGTGCTCGGGTTCGCCATTCCAGCCGCTTTACTAGCAATCTCCCTCCTTGGAGAATCAGCACCTTTAACCTCCTGTTCCGTCCAGGTTGCCATTTGTCCTGAGGATGAACGGGAAGAGGGCCAAACAATGAGAGACTAGCTCTAGGTTTTGGGGCAGGCACAGGTCACTCTATTTTCCCATCAGGAAGAAGAATTAACCAGAGGCTCAGCTTGCCGCCCGGAACCAGAATAGGGCCTGAAGCAATCCTGCGCTTTTGCGGCCAGCTCCCAAAAAAGCGAGTTGAAAAATGGAGCTCAGGGGCACTGCAATTCACAAACCTGCAGCGTTATAACTGATAACTCTCGTCCACAAATATATTGAGGGAAGGCAACGAAGAGGATTTGAAAGCAAGGCAGAATTGCAGGAAACTGATTTCAGGAGGTAGATTCGAATCGCCTTTAAAGCACAGGAAAAGCGGCAAAACCTCGACAATGATGCCCTTGGCCAAAAAGGGCGTATGCGTTTTTTCCTGAATATATTCAGGAAAAAACGCATACGCCCTTTTTGGCCAACCAAGCAACCTGGAAAGGCAAATCAGCGCTACAAAGAAGTCTCGCTTCCCATCGGTCAAAAGGACCATGCTGAATAAAGTGTCAAAACCAGAAATGCAGGGCAGGCCATGGAGAAATGGGAGCCTTGCTACGCTGATGGGCGGGATGTAAATTGCCAACAGCCACTCTGGAGAAGTGTACGGTGTGTCCTGAAACACCTAAAAAACGCAGCTTAGAGAGCGTAGGGCACTTCCACTCATGGGCGTATAAATTGGGAAAACTAAAAATCAGCAAGACACAGGCACCCCAAAGTTTAGGGCTGCTCTGCTGACAAGAACCTCCACTTCCTTACACCTTAAATATCCCAGGAAAGAGAAAAATGGATAAAGACGTTGTGGTCCTGATGTACAATGGAATATCACTCAGCCATGAAATCAACGTCATAAGGCTAGTGGCAGCATGATGAGTGGATTTAGGTACGACGATTTTAAGTGAAATAAGTCAAACAGAAAACGACACTTATCATAAGATATCACTTATAGAGGGAATGTAAAAACCGCTACACTGGAACTGAATTACAAAACAGAACAGAGTCACACGTTTAGAAAACACACTATGGCTGCTTAACGGGAAAGGTGAGGTGGGGTGATGCGTAAAAGAAGGGTTTCAAATTAGCTCAGATACCGTTCCATAAACCCAATATGTAATAGACAAGACCTACTCCTTGCTCAGTGAACTGGACTCAACACCCCTTATTCAACACCCAAGAATATATCTGACTAGTAAGAATCTTAAAACCTATGTGTTGATATCCCTCTGTAAGTGAGTCAAGTGGGTGTAAAGCGGCCTAAACACAGCAGTGAAAAGCAGCTAAACCCCATTATAAAAATCAACTACTTTTAAAAACCCGTGAAACAAAGACAGTGAAAGAGAGAGAAATTCTTACAAAATTCGTTCAGGGGCTGTGATGCCACCTGGATTGACCATATCTAGACCCACTGCTGATTGAGACATAAGGGTGAACACTCTTGGGGCTGAGAGGTTTGGTGAGGTTGGGTGAGCAAACGCAGACCCTTTAAAGTAATACTGCGTGGTACCCATCCCATGGGTCCCAAATCTCCAGGTTTAAGGGCATCTTCCTACATCGAAAACATGCATGAGACACCCAGAAGATGGTACACCGTGTGATCGGGAAAGGTTTCTAAAACGCACCTCATTTCTCATGTCCTTGTGCTCGGGTTCGCCATTCCAGCCGCTTTACTAGCAATCTCCCTCCTTGGAGAATCAGCACCTTTAACCTGCTGTTCCGTCCAGGTTACCATTTGTCCTGAGGATGAACGGGAAGAGGGCCAAACAATGAGAGACTAGCTCTAGGTGTTGGGGCAGGCACAGGTCACTCTATTTTCCCATCAGGAAGAAGAATTAACCAGAGGCTCAGCTTGCCGCCCGGAACCAGAATAGGGCCTGAAGCAATCCTGCGCTTTTGCGGCCAGCTCCCAAAAAAGCGAGTTGAAAAATGGAGCTCAGGGGCACTGCAATTCACAAACCTGCAGAGTTATAACTGATAACTCTCGTCCACAAATATATTGAGGGAAGGCAACGAAGAGGATTTGAAAGCAAGGCAGAATTGCAGGAAACTGATTTCAGGAGGTAGATTCGAATCGCCTTTAAAGCACAGGAAAAGCGGCAAAACCTCGACAATGATGCCCTTGGCCAAAAAGGGCGTATGCGTTTTTTCCTGAATATATTCAGGAAAAAACGCATACGCCCTTTTTGGCCAACCAAGCAACCTGGAAAGGCAAATCAGCGCTACAAAGAAGTCTCGCTTCCCATCGGTCAAAAGGACCATGCTGAATAAAGTGTCAAAACCAGAAATGCAGGGCAGGCCATGGAGAAATGGGAGCCTTGCTACGCTGATGGGCGGGATGTAAATTGCCAACAGCCACTCTGGAGAAGTGTACGGTGTGTCCTGAAACACCTAAAAAACGCAGCTTAGAGAGCGTAGGGCACTTCCACTCATGGGCGTATAAATTGGGAAAACTAAAAATCAGCAAGACACAGGCACCCCAAAGTTTAGGGCTGCTCTGCTGAAAGAACCTCCACTTCCTTACACCTTAAATATCCCAGGAAAGAGAAAAATGGATAAAGACGTTGTGGTCCTTACGTACAATGGAATATCACTGAGCCATGAAATCAACGTCATAAGGCTAGTGGCAGCATGATGAGTGGATTTAGGTACGACGATTTTAAGTGAAATAAGTCAAACAGAAAACGACACTTATCATAAGATATCACTTATAGAGGGAATGTAAAAACCGCTACACTGGAACTGAATTACAAAACAGAACAGAGTCACACGTTTAGAAAACACACTATGGCTGCTTAACGGGAAAGGTGAAGTGGGGTGATGCGTAAAAGAAGGGTTTCAAATTAGCTCAGATACCGTTCCATAAACCCAATATGTAATAGACAAGACCTACTCCTTGCTCAGTGAACTGGACTCAACACCCCCTATTCAACGCCCAAGAATATATCTGACTAGTAAGAATCTTAAAACCTATGTGTTGATATCCCTCTGTAAGTGAGTCAAGTGGGTGTAAAGCGGCCTAAACACAGCAGTGAAAAGCAGCTAAACCCCATTATAAAAATCAACTACTTTTAAAAACCCGTGAAACAAAGACAGTGAAAGAGAGAGAAATTCTTACAAAATTCGTTCAGGGGCTGTGATGCCACCTGGATTGACCATATCTAGACCCACTGCTGATTGAGACATAAGGGTGAACACTCTTGGGGCTGAGAGGTTTGCTGAGGTTGGGTGAGCAAACGCAGACCCTTTAAAGTAATACTGCGTGGTACCCATCCCATGGGTCCCAAATCTCCAGGTTCAAGGGCATCTTCCTACATCGAAAACATGCATGAGACACCCAGAAGATGGTACACCGTGTGATCGGGAAAGGTTTCTAAAACGCACCTCATTTCTCATGTCCTTGTGCTCGGGTTCGCCATTCCAGCCGCTTTACTAGCAATCTCCCTCCTTGGAGAATCAGCACCTTTCACCTCCTGTTCCGTCCAGGTTGCCATTTGTCCTGAGGATGAACGGGAAGAGGGCCAAACAATGAGAGACTAGCTCTAGGTGTTGGGGCAGGCACAGGTCACTCTATTTTCCCATCAGGAAGAAGAATTAACCAGAGGCTCAGCTTGACGCCCGGAACCAGAATAGGGCCTGAAGCAATCCAGCGCTTTTGCGACCAGCTCCCAAAAAAGCGAGTTGAAAAATGGAGCTCAGGGGCACTGCAATTCACAAACCTGCAGAGTTATAACTGATAACTCTCGTCCACAAATATATTGAGGGAAGGCAACGAAGAGGATTTGAAAGCAAGGCAGAATTGCAGGAAACTGATTTCAGGAGGTAGATTCGAATCGCCTTTAAAGCACAGGAAAAGCGGCAAAACCTCGACACTGATGCCCTTGGCCAAAAAGGGCGTATGTGTTTTTTCCTGAATATATTCAGGAAAAAACGTATACGCCCTTTTTGGCCAACCAAGCAACCTGGAAAGGCAAATCAGCGATACAAAGAAGTCTCGCTCCCCATCGGTCAAAAGGACCATGCTGAATAAAGTGTCAAAACCAGAAATGCAGGGCAGGCCATGGAGAAACGGGAGCCTTGCTACGCTGATGGGCGGGATGTAAATTGCCAACAGCCACTCTGGAGAAGTGTACGGTGTGTCCTGAAACACCTAAAAAACGCAGCTTAGAGAGCGTAGGGCACTTCCACTCATGGGCGTATAAATTGGGAAAACTAAAAATCAGCAAGACACAGGCACCCCAAAGTTTAGGGCTGCTCTGCTGACAAGAACCTCCACTTCCTTACACCTTAAATATCCCAGGAAAGAGAAAAATGGATAAAGACGTTGTGGTCCTTATGTACAATGGAATATCAATCAGCCATGAAATCAACGTCATAAGGCTAGTGGCAGCATGATGAGTGGATTTAGGTACGACGATTCTAAGTGAAATAAGTCAAACAGAAAACGACACTTATCATAAGATATCACTTATAGAGGGAATGTAAAAACCGCTACACTGGAACTGAATTACAAAACAGAACAGAGTCACACGTTTAGAAAACACACTATGGCTGCTTAACGGGAAAGGTGAGGTGGGGTGATGCGTAAAAGAAGGGTTTCAAAGTAGCTCACATACCGTTCCATAAACCCAATATGTAATAGAAAAGACCTACTCCTTGCTCAGTGAACTTGACTCAACACCCCCTATTCAACGCCCAAGAATATGTCTGACTAGTAAGAATCTTAAAACCTATGTGATGATATCCCTCTGTAAGTGAGTCAAGTGGGTGTAAAGCGGCCTAAACACAGCAGTGAAAAGCAGCTAAACCCCATTATAAAAATCAACTACTTTTAAAAACCCGTGAAACAAAGACAGTGAAAGAGAGAGAAATTCTTACAAAATTCGTTCAGGGGCTGTGATGCCACCTGGATTGACCATATCAAGACCCACTGCTGATTGAGACATAAGGGTGAACACTCTTGGGGCTGAGAGGTTTGCTGAGGTTGGGTGAGCAAACGCAGACCCTTTAAAGTAATACTGCGTGGTACCCATCCCATGGGTCCCAAATCTCCAGGTTCAAGGGCATCTTCCTACATAGAAAACATGCATGAGACACCCAGAAGATGGTACACCGTGTGATCGGGAAAGGTTTCTAAAACGCACCTCATTTCTCATGTCCTTGTGCTCGGGTTCGCCATTCCAGCCGCTTTACTAGCAATCTCCCTCCTTGGAGAATCAGCACCTTTAACCTCCTGTTCCGTCCAGGTTGCCATTTGTCCTGAGGATGAACGGGAAGAGGGCCAAACAATGAGAGACTAGCTCTAGGTGTTGGGGCAGGCACAGGTCACTCTATTTTCCCATCAGGAAGAAGAATTAACCAGAGGCTCCACTTGCCGCCCGGAACCAGAATAGGGCCTGAAGCAATCCTGCGCTTTTGCGGCCAGCTCCCAAAATAGCGAGTTGAAAAATGGAGCTCAGGGGCACTGCAATTCACAAACCTGCAGAGTTATAACTGATAACTCTCGTCCACAAATATATTGAGGGAAGGCAACGAAGAAGATTTGAAAGCAAGGCAGAATTGCAGGAAACTGATTTCAGGAGGTAGATTCGAATCGCCTTTAAAGCACAGGAAAAGCGGCAAAACCTCGACAATGATGCCCTTGGCCAAAAAGGGCGTATGCGTTTTTTCCTGAATATATTCAGGAAAAAACGCATACGCCCTTTTTGGCCAACCAAGCAACCTGGAAAGGCAAATCAGCGCTACAAAGAAGTCTCGCTTCCCATCGGTCAAAAGGACCATGCTGAATAAAGTGTCAAAACCAGAAATGCAGGGCAGGCCATGGAGAAATGGGAGCCTTGCTACGCTGATGGGCGGGATGTAAATTGCCAACAGCCACTCTGGAGAAGTGTACGGTGTGTCCTGAAACACCTAAAAAACGCAGCTTAGAGAGCGTAGGGCACTTCCACTCATGGGCGTATAAATTGGGAAAACTAAAAATCAGCAGGACACAGGCACCCCAAAGTTTAGGGCTGCTCTGCTGACAAGAACCTCCACTTCCTTACACCTTAAATATCCCAGGAAAGAGAAAAATGGATAAAGACGTTGTGGTCCTTATGTACAATGGAATATCACTCAGCCATGAAAACAACGTCATAAGGCTAGTGGCAGCATGATGAGTGGATTTAGGTACGACGATTCTAAGTGAAATAAGTCAAACAGAAAACGACACTTATCATAAGATATCACTTATAGAGGGAATGTAAAAACCGCTACACTGGAACTGAATTACAAAACAGAACAGAGTCACACGTTTAGAAAACACACTATGGCTGCTTAACGGGAAAGGTGAGGTGGGGTGATGCGTAAAAGAAGGGTTTCAAATTAGCTCAGATACCGTTCCATAAACCCAATATGTAATCGACAAGACCTACTCCTTGCTCAGTGAACTTGACTCAACACCCCCTATTCAACGCCCAAGAATATATCTGACTAGTAAGAATCTTAAAACCTATGTGTTGATATCCCTCTGTAAGTGAGTCAAGTGGGTGTAAAGCGGCCTAAACACAGCAGTGAAAAGCAGCTAAACCCCATTATAAAAATCAACTACTTTTAAAAACCCGTGAAACAAAGACAGTGAACGAGAGAAATTCTTACAAAATTCGTTCAGGGGCTGTGATGCCACCTGGATTGACCATATCTAGACCCACTGCTGATTGAGACATAAGGGTGAACACTCTTGGGGCTGAGAGGTTTGGTGAGGTTGGGTGAGCAAACGCAGACCCTTTAAAGTAATACTGCGTGGTACCCATCCCATGGGTCCCAAATCTCCAGGTTCAAGGGCATCTTCCTACATCGAAAACATGCATGAGACACCCAGAAGATGGTACACCGTGTGATCGGGAAAGGTTTCTAAAACGCACCTCATTTCTCATGTCCTTGTGCTCGGGTTCGCCATTCCAGCCGCTTTACTAGCAATCTCCCTCCTTGGAGAATCAGCACCTTTAACCTCCTGTTCCGTCCAGGTTGCCATTTGTCCTGAGGATGAACGGGAAGAGGGCCAAACAATGAGAGACTAGCTCTAGGTGTTGGGGCAGGCACAGGTCACTCTATTTTCCCATCAGGAAGAAGAATTAACCAGAGGCTCAGCTTGCCGCCCGGAACCAGAATAGGGCCTGAAGCAATCCTGCGCTTTTGCGGCCAGCTCCCAAAATAGCGAGTTGAAAAATGGAGCTCAGGGGCACTGCAATTCACAAACCTGCAGAGTTATAACTGATAACTCTCGTCCACAAATATATTGAGGGAAGGCAACGAAGAGGATTTGAAAGCAAGGCAGAATTGCAGGAAACAGATTGCAGGAGGTAGATTCGAATCGCCTTTAAAGCACAGGAAAAGCGGCAAAACCTCGGCAATGATGCCCTTGGCCAAAAAGGGCGTATGCGTTTTTTCCTGAATATATTCAGGAAAAAACGCATACGCCCTTTTTGGCCAACCAAGCAACCTGGAAAGGCAAATCAGCGCTACAAAGAAGTCTCGCTCCCCATCGGTCAAAAGGACCATGCTGAATAAAGTGTCAAAACCAGAAATGCAGGGCAGGCCATGGAGAAACGGGAGCCTTGCTACGCTGATGGGCGGGATGTAAATTGCCAACAGCCACTCTGGAGAAGTGTACGGTGTGTCCTGAAACACCTAAAAAACGCAGCTTAGAGAGCGTAGGGCACTTCCACTCATGGGCGTATAAATTGGGAAAACTAAAAATCAGCAAGACACAGGCACCCCAAAGTTTAGGGCTGCTCTGCTGACAAGAACCTCCACTTCCTTACACCTTAAATATCCCAGGAAAGAGAAAAATGGATAAAGACGTTGTGGTCCTGATGTACAATGGAATATCACTCAGCCATGAAATCAACGTCATAAGGCTAGTGGCAGCATGATGAGTGGATTTAGGTACGACGATTTTAAGTGAAATAAGTCAAACAGAAAACGACACTTATCATAAGATATCACTTATAGAGGGAATGTAAAAACCGCTACACTGGAACTGAATTACAAAACAGAACAGAGTCACACGTTTAGAAAACACACTATGGCTGCTTAACGGGAAAGGTGAGGTGGGGTGATGCGTAAAAGAAGGGTTTCAAATTAGCTCAGATACCGTTCCATAAACCCAATATGTAATAGACAAGACCTACTCCTTGCTCAGTGAACTGGACTCAACACCCCCTATTCAACGCCCAAGAATATATCTGACTAGTAAGAATCTTAAAACCTATGTGTTGATATCCCTCTGTAAGTGAGTCAAGTGGGTGTAAAGCGGCCTAAACACAGCAGTGAAAAGCAGCTAAACCCCATTATAAAAATCAACTACTTTTAAAAACCCGTGAAACAAAGACAGTGAAAGAGAGAAATTCTTACAAAATTCGTTCAGGGGCTGTGATGCCACCTGGATTGACCATATCTAGACCCACTGCTGATTGAGACATAAGGGTGAACACTCTTGGGGCTGAGAGGTTTGGTGAGGTTGGGTGAGCAAACGCAGACCCTTTAAAGTAATACTGCGTGGTACCCATCCCATGGGTCCCAAATCTCCAGGTTCAAGGGCATCTTCCTACATCGAAAACATGCATGAGACACCCAGAAGATGGTACACCGTGTGATCGGGAAAGGTTTCTAAAACGCACCTCATTTCTCATGTCCTTGTGCTCGGGTTCGCCATTCCAGCCGCTTTACTAGCAATCTCCCTCCTTGGAGAATCAGCACCTTTCACCTCCTGTTCCGTCCAGGTTGCCATTTGTCCTGAGGATGAACGGGAAGAGGGCCAAACAATGAGAGACTAGCTCTAGGTGTTGGGGCAGGCACAGGTCACTCTATTTTCCCATCAGGAAGAAGAATTAACCAGAGGCTCAGCTTGCCGCCCGGAACCAGAATAGGGCCTGAAGCAATCCTGCGCTTTTGCGGCCAGCTCCCAAAATAGCGAGTTGAAAAATGGAGCTCAGGGGCACTGCAATTCACAAACCTGCAGAGTTATAACTGATAACTCTCGTCCACAAATATATTGAGGGAAGGCAACGAAGAGGATTTGAAAGCAAGGCAGAATTGCAGGAAACTGATTTCAGGAGGTAGATTCGAATCGCCTTTAAAGCACAGGAAAAGCGGCAAAACCTCGACAATGATGCCCTTGGCCAAAAAGGGCGTATGCGTTTTTTCCTGAATATATTCAGGAAAAAACGCATACGCCCTTTTTGGCCAACCAAGCAACCTGGAAAGGCAAATCAGCGATACAAAGAAGTCTCGCTTCCCATCGGTCAAAAGGACCATGCTGAATAAAGTGTCAAAACCAGAAATGCAGGGCAGGCCATGGAGAAACGGGAGCCTTGCTACGCTGATGGGCGGGATGTAAATTGCCAACAGCCACTCTGGAGAAGTGTACGGTGTGTCCTGAAACACCTAAAAAACGCAGCTTAGAGAGCGTAGGGCACTTCCACTCATGGGCGTATAAATTGGGAAAACTAAAAATCAGCAAGACACAGGCACCCCAAAGTTTAGGGCTGCTCTGCTGACAAGAACCTCCACTTCCTTACACCTTAAATATCCCAGGAAAGAGAAAAATGGATAAAGACGTTGTGGTCCTTATGTACAATGGAATATCACTCAGCCATGAAATCAACGTCATAAGGCTAGTGGCAGCATGATGAGTGGTTTTAGGTACGACGATTTTAAGTGAAATAAGTCAAACAGAAAACGACACTTATCATAAGATATCACTTATAGAGGGAATGTAAAAACCGCTACACTGGAACTGAATTACAAAACAGAACAGAGTCACACGTTTAGAAAACACACTATGGCTGCTTAACGGGAAAGGTGAGGTGGGGTGATGCGTAAAAGAAGGGTTTCAAATTAGCTCAGATACCGTTCCATAAACCCAATATGTAATCGACAAGACCTACTCCTTGCTCAGTGAACTGGACTCAACACCCCCTTTTCAACGCCCAAGAATATATCTGACTAGTAAGAATCTTAAAACCTATGTGTTGATATCCCTCTGTAAGTGAGTCAAGTGGGTGTAAAGCGGCCTAAACACAGCAGTGAAAAGCAGCTAAACCCCATTATAAAAATCAACTACTTTTAAAAACCCGTGAAACAAAGACAGTGAAAGAGAGAGAAATTCTTACAAAATTCGTTCAGGGGCTGTGATGCCACCTGGATTGACCATATCTAGACCCACTGCTGATTGAGACATAAGTGTGAACACTCTTGGGGCTGAGAGGTTTGGTGAGGTTGGGTGAGCAAACGCAGACCCTTTAAAGTAATACTGCGTGGTACCCATCCTATGGGTCCCAAATCTCCAGGTTCAAGGGCATCTTCCTACATCGAAAACATGCATGAGACACCCAGAAGATGGTACACCGTGTGATCGGGAAAGGTTTCTAAAACGCACCACATTTCTCATGTCCTTGTGCTCGGGTTCGCCATTCCAGCCGCTTTACTAGCAATCTCCCTCCTTGGAGAATCAGCACCTTTCACCTCCTGTTCCGTCCAGGTTGCCATTTGTCCTGAGGATGAACGGGAAGAGGGCCAAACAATGAGAGACTAGCTCTAGGTGTTGGGGCAGGCACAGGTCACTCTATTTTCCCATCAGGAAGAAGAATTAACCAGAGGCTCAGCTTGCCGCCCGGAACCAGAATAGGGCCTGAAGCAATCCTGCGCTTTTGCGGCCAGCTCCCAAAAAAGCGAGTTGAAAAATGGAGCTCAGGGGCACTGCAATTCACAAACCTGCAGAGTTATAACTGATAACTCTCGTCCACAAATATATTGAGGGAAGGCAACGAAGAGGATTTGAAAGCAAGGCAGAATTGCAGGAAACTGATTTCAGGAGGTAGATTCGAATCGCCTTTAAAGCACAGGAAAAGCGGCAAAACCTCGACAATGATGCCCTTGGCCAAAAAGGGCGTATGCGTTTTTTCCTGAATATATTCAGGAAAAAACGCATACGCCCTTTTTGGCCAACCAAGCAACCTGGAAAGGCAAATCAGCGCTACAAAGAAGTCTCGCTTCCCATCGGTCAAAAGGACCATGCTGAATAAAGTGTCAAAACCAGAAATGCAGGGCAGGCCATGGAGAAATGGGAGCCTTGCTACGCTGATGGGCGGGATGTAAATTGCCAACAGCCACTCTGGAGAAGTGTACGGTGTGTCCTGAAACACCTAAAAAACGCAGCTTAGAGAGCGTAGGGCACTTCCACTCATGGGCGTATAAATTGGGAAAACTAAAAATCAGCAGGACACAGGCACCCCAAAGTTTAGGGCTGCTCTGCTGACAAGAACCTCCACTTCCTTACACCTTAAATATCCCAGGAAAGAGAAAAAAAGATAAAGACGTTGTGGTCCTTATGTACAATGGAATATCACTCAGCCATGAAAACAACGTCATAAGGCTAGTGGCAGCATGATGAGTGGATTTAGGTACGACGATTCTAAGTGAAATAAGTCAAACAGAAAACGACACTTATCATAAGATATCACTTATAGAGGGAATGTAAAAACCGCTACACTGGAACTGAATTACAAAACAGAACAGAGTCACACGTTTAGAAAACACACTATGGCTGCTTAACGGGAAAGGTGAGGTGGGGTGATGCGTAAAAGAAGGGTTTCAAATTAGCTCAGATACCGTTCCATAAACCCAATATGTAATCGACAAGACCTACTCCTTGCTCAGTGAACTTGACTCAACACCCCCTATTCAACGCCCAAGAATATATCTGACTAGTAAGAATCTTAAAACCTATGTGTTGATATCCCTCTGTAAGTGAGTCAAGTGGGTGTAAAGCGGCCTAAACACAGCAGTGAAAAGCAGCTAAACCCCATTATAAAAATCAACTACTTTTAAAAACCCGTGAAACAAAGACAGTGAACGAGAGAAATTCTTACAAAATTCGTTCAGGGGCTGTGATGCCACCTGGATTGACCATATCTAGACCCACTGCTGATTGAGACATAAGGGTGAACACTCTTGGGGCTGAGAGGTTTGGTGAGGTTGGGTGAGCAAACGCAGACCCTTTAAAGTAATACTGCGTGGTACCCATCCCATGGGTCCCAAATCTCCAGGTTCAAGGGCATCTTCCTACATCGAAAACATGCATGAGACACCCAGAAGATGGTACACCGTGTGATCGGGAAAGGTTTCTAAAACGCACCTCATTTCTCATGTCCTTGTGCTCGGGTTCGCCATTCCAGCCGCTTTACTAGCAATCTCCCTCCTTGGAGAATCAGCACCTTTAACCTCCTGTTCCGTCCAGGTTGCCATTTGTCCTGAGGATGAACGGGAAGAGGGCCAAACAATGAGAGACTAGCTCTAGGTGTTGGGGCAGGCACAGGTCACTCTATTTTCCCATCAGGAAGAAGAATTAACCAGAGGCTCAGCTTGCCGCCCGGAACCAGAATAGGGTCTGAAGCAATCCTGCGCTTTTGCGGCCAGCTCCCAAAATAGCGAGTTGAAAAATGGAGCTCAGGGGCACTGCAATTCACAAACCTGCAGAGTTATAACTGATAACTCTCGTCCACAAATATATTGAGGGAAGGCAACGAAGAGGATTTGAAAGCAAGGCAGAATTGCAGGAAACTGATTTCAGGAGGTAGATTCGAATCGCCTTTAAAGCACAGGAAAAGCGGCAAAACCTCGACAATGATGCCCTTGGCCAAAAAGGGCGTATGCGTTTTTTCCTGAATATATTCAGGAAAAAACGCATACGCCCTTTTTGGCCAACCAAGCAACCTGGAAAGGCAAATCAGCGCTACAAAGAAGTCTCGCTTCCCATCGGTCAAAAGGACCATGCTGAATAAAGTGTCAAAACCAGAAATGCAGGGCAGGCCATGGAGAAATGGGAGCCTTGCTACGCTGATGGGCGGGATGTAAATTGCCAACAGCCACTCTGGAGAAGTGTACGGTGTGTCCTGAAACACCTAAAAAACGCAGCTTAGAGAGCGTAGGGCACTTCCACTCATGGGCGTATAAATTGGGAAAACTAAAAATCAGCAAGACACAGGCACCCCAAAGTTTAGGGCTGCTCTGCTGACAAGAACCTCCACTTCCTTACACCTTAAATATCCCAGGAAAGAGAAAAATGGATAAAGACGTTGTGGTCCTTATGTACAATGGAATATCACTCAGCCATGAAATCAACGTCATAAGGCTAGTGGCAGCATGATGAGTGGATTTAGGTACGACGATTTTAAGTGAAATAAGTCAAACAGAAAACGACACTTATCATAAGATATCACTTATAGAGGGAATGTAAAAACCGCTACACTGGAACTGAATTACAAAACAGAACAGAGTCACACGTTTAGAAAACACACTATGGCTGCTTAACGGGAAAGGTGAGGTGGGGTGATGCGTAAGGGAAGGGTTTCAAATTAGCTCAGATACCGTTCCATAAACCCAATATGTAATAGACAAGACCTACTCCTTGCTCAGTGAACTGGACTCAACACCCCCTATTCAACGCCCAAGAATATATCTGACTAGTAAGAATCTTAAAACCTATGTGTTGATATCCCTCTGTAAGTGAGTCAAGTGGGTGTAAAGCGGCCTAAACACAGCAGTGAAAAGCAGCTAAACCCCATTATAAAAATCAACTACTTTTAAAAACCCGTGAAACAAAGACAGTGAAAGAGAGAAATTCTTACAAAATTCGTTCAGGGGCTGTGATGCCACCTGGATTGACCATATCTAGACCCACTGCTGATTGAGACATAAGGGTGAACACTCTTGGGGCTGAGAGGTTTGGTGAGGTTGGGTGAGCAAACGCAGACCCTTTAAAGTAATACTGCGTGGTACCCATCCCATGGGTCCCAAATCTCCAGGTTCAAGGGCATCTTCCTACATCGAAAACATGCATGAGACACCCAGAAGATGGTACACCGTGTGATCGGGAAAGGTTTCTAAAACGCACCTCATTTCTCATGTCCTTGTGCTCGGGTTCGCCATTCCAGCCGCTTTACTAGCAATCTCCCTCCTTGGAGAATCAGCACCTTTAACCTCCTGTTCCGTCCAGGTTGCCATTTGTCCTGAGGATGAACGGGAAGAGGGCCAAACAATGAGAGACTAGCTCTAGGTGTTGGGGCAGGCACAGGTCACTCTATTTTCCCATCAGGAAGAAGAATTAACCAGAGGCTCAGCTTGCCGCCCGGAACCAGAATAGGGCCTGAAGCAATCCTGCGCTTTTGCGGCCAGCTCCCAAAATAGCGAGTTGAAAAATGGAGCTCAGGGGCACTGCAATTCACAAACCTGCAGAGTTATAACTGATAACTCTCGTCCACAAATATATTGAGGGAAGGCAACGAAGAGGATTTGAAAGCAAGGCAGAATTGCAGGAAACAGATTGCAGGAGGTAGATTCGAATCGCCTTTAAAGCACAGGAAAAGCGGCAAAACCTCGGCAATGATGCCCTTGGCCAAAAAGGGCGTATGCGTTTTTTCCTGAATATATTCAGGAAAAAACGCATACGCCCTTTTTGGCCAACCAAGCAACCTGGAAAGGCAAATCAGCGCTACAAAGAAGTCTCGCTCCCCATCGGTCAAAAGGACCATGCTGAATAAAGTGTCAAAACCAGAAATGCAGGGCAGGCCATGGAGAAACGGGAGCCTTGCTACGCTGATGGGCGGGATGTAAATTGCCAACAGCCACTCTGGAGAAGTGTACGGTGTGTCCTGAAACACCTAAAAAACGCAGCTTAGAGAGCGTAGGGCACTTCCACTCATGGGCGTATAAATTGGGAAAACTAAAAATCAGCAAGACACAGGCACCCCAAAGTTTAGGGCTGCTCTGCTGACAAGAACCTCCACTTCCTTACACCTTAAATATCCCAGGAAAGAGAAAAATGGATAAAGACGTTGTGGTCCTGATGTACAATGGAATATCACTCAGCCATGAAATCAACGTCATAAGGCTAGTGGCAGCATGATAAGTGGATTTAGGTACGACGATTCTAAGAGAAATAAGTCAAACAGAAAACGACACTTATCATAAGATATCACTTATAGAGGGAAAGTAAAAACCGCTACACTGGAACTGAATTACAAAACAGAACAGAGTCACACGTTTAGAAAACACACTATGGCTGCTTAACGGGAAAGGTGAGGTGGGGTGATGCGTAAAAGAAGGGTTTCAAATTAGCTCAGATACCGTTCCATAAACCCAATATGTAATCGACAAGACCTACTCCTTGCTCAGTGAACTTGACTCAACACCCCCTATTCAACGCCCAAGAATATATCTGACTAGTAAGAATCTTAAAACCTATGTGTTGATATCCCTCTGTAAGTGAGTCAAGTGGGTGTAAAGCGGCCTAAACACAGCAGTGAAAAGCAGCTAAACCCCATTATAAAAATCAACTACTTTTAAAAACCCGTGAAACAAAGACAGTGAAAGAGAGAAATTCTTACAAAATTCGTTCAGGGGCTGTGATGCCACCTGAATTGACCATATCTAGACCCACTGCTGATTGAGACATAAGGGTGAACACTCTTGGGGCTGAGAGGTTTGCTGAGGTTGGGTGAGCAAACGCAGACCCTTTAAAGTAATACTGCGTGGTACCCATCCCATGGGTCCCAAATCTCCAGGTTCAAGGGCATCTTCCTACATCGAAAACATGCATGAGACACCCAGAAGATGGTACACCGTGTGATCGGGAAAGGTTTCTAAAACGCACCTCATTTCTCATGTCCTTGTGCTCGGGTTCGCCATTCCAGCCGCTTTACTAGCAATCTCCCTCCTTGGAGAATCAGCACCTTTAACCTCCTGTTCCGTCCAGGTTGCCATTTGTCCTGAGGATGAACGGGAAGAGGGCCAAACAATGAGAGACTAGCTCTAGGTGTTGGGGCAGGCACAGGTCACTCTATTTTCCCATCAGGAAGAAGAATTAACCAGAGGCTCAGCTTGCCGCCCGGAACCAGAATAGGGCCTGAAGCAATCCTGCGCTTTTGCGGCCAGCTCCCAAAAAAGCGAGTTGAAAAATGGAGCTCAGGGGCACTGCAATTCACAAACCTGCAGAGTTATAACTGATAACTCTCGTCCACAAATATATTGAGGGAAGGCAACGAAGAGGATTTGAAAGCAAGGCAGAATTGCAGGAAACTGATTTCAGGAGGTAAATTCGAATCGCCTTTAAAGCACAGGAAAAGCGGCAAACACTCGACAATGATGCCCTTGGCCAAAAAGGGCGTATGCCTTTTTTCCTGAATATATTCAGGAAAAAACGCATACGCCCTTTTTGGCCAACCAAGCAACCTGGAAAGGCAAATCAGCGCTACAAAGAAGTCTCGCTCCCCATCGGTCAAAAGGACCATGCTGAATAAAGTGTCAAAACCAGAAATGCAGGGCAGGCCATGGAGAAACGGGAGCCTTGTTACGCTGATGGGCGGGATGTAAATGGCCAACAGCCACTCTGGAGAAGTGTACGGTGTGTCCTGAAACACCTAAAAAACGCAGCTTAGAGAGCGTAGGGCACTTCCACTCATGGGCGTATAAATTGGGAAAACTAAAAATCAGCAAGACACAGGCACCCCAAAGTTTAGGGCTGCTCTGCTGACAAGAACCTCCACTTCCTTACACCTTAAATATCCCAGGAAAGAGAAAAATGGATAAAGACGTTGTGGTCCTTATGTACAATGGAATATCACTCAGCCATGAAATCAACGTCATAAGGCTAGTGGCAGCATGATGAGTGGATTTAGGTACGACGATTCTAAGTGAAATAAGTCAAACAGAAAACGACACTTATCATAAGATATCACTTATAGAGGGAATGTAAAAACCGCTACACTGGAACTGAATTACAAAACAGAACAGAGTCACACGTTTAGAAAACACACTATGGCTGCTTAACGGGAAAGGTGAGGTGGGGTGATGCGTAAAAGAAGGGTTTCAAATTAGCTCAGATACCGTTCCATAAACCCAATATGTAATAGACAAGACCTACTCCTTGCTCAGTGAACTTGACTCAACACCCCCTATTCAACGCCCAAGAATATATCTGACTAGTAAGAATCTTAAAACCTATGTGTTGATATCCCTCTGTAAGTGAGTCAAGTGGGTGTAAAGCGGCCTAAACACAGCAGTGAAAAGCAGCTAAACCCCATTATAAAAATCAACTACTTTTAAAAACCCGTGAAACAAAGACAGTGAAAGAGAGAGAAATTCTTACAAAATTCGTTCAGGGGCTGTGATGCCACCTGGATTGACCATATCTAGACCCACTGCTGATTGAGACATAAGGGTGAACACTCTTGGGGCTGAGAGGTTTGCTGAGGTTGGGTGAGCAAACGCAGACCCTTTAAAGTAATACTGCGTGGTACCCATCCCATGGGTCCCAAATCTCCAGGTTCAAGGGCATCTTCCTACATCGAAAACATGCATGAGACACCCAGAAGATGGTACACCGTGTGATCGGGAAAGGTTTCTAAAACGCACCTCATTTCTCATGTCCTTGTGCTCGGGTTCGCCATTCCAGCCGCTTTACTAGCAATCTCCCTCCTTGGAGAATCAGCACCTTTAACCTCCTGTTCCGTCCAGGTTGCCATTTGTCCTGAGGATGAACGGGAAGAGGGCCAAACAATGAGAGACTAGCTCTAGGTGTTGGGGCAGGCACAGGTCACTCTATTTTCCCATCAGGAAGAAGAATTAACCAGAGGCTCAGCTTGCCGCCCGGAACCAGAATAGGGCCTGAAGCAATCCTACGCTTTTGCGGCCAGCTCCCAAAAAAGCGAGTTGAAAAATGGAGCTCAGGGGCACTGCAATTCACAAACCTGCAGAGTTATAACTGATAACTCTCGTCCACAAATATATTGAGGGAAGGCAACGAAGAGGATTTGAAAGCAAGGCAGAATTGCAGGAAACTGATTTCAGGAGGTAGATTCGAATCGCCTTTAAAGCACAGGAAAAGCGGCAAAACCTCGACAATGATGCCCTTGGCCAAAAAGGGCGTATGCGTTTTTTCCTGAATATATTCAGGAAAAAACGCATACGCCCTTTTTGGCCAACCAAGCAACCTGGAAAGGCAAATCAGCGCTACAAAGAAGTCTCGCTCCCCATCGGTCAAAAGGACCATGCTGAATAAAGTGTCAAAACCAGAAATGCAGGGCAGGCCATGGAGAAACGGGAGCCTTGCTACGCTGATGGGCGGGATGTAAATTGCCAACAGCCACTCTGGAGAAGTGTACGGTGTGTCCTGAAACACCTAAAAAACGCAGCTTAGAGAGCGTAGGGCACTTCCACTCATGGGCGTATAAATTGGGAAAACTAAAAATCAGCAAGACACAGGCACCCCAAAGTTTAGGGCTGCTCTGCTGACAAGAACCTCCACTTCCTTACACCTTAAATATCCCAGGAAAGAGAAAAATGGATAAAGACGTTGTGGTCCTTATGTACAATGGAATATCACTCAGCCATGAAATCAACGTCATAAGGCTAGTGGCAGCATGATGAGTGGATTTAGGTACGACGATTCTAAGTGAAATAAGTCAAACAGAAAACGACACTTATCATAAGATATCACTTATAGAGGGAATGTAAAAACCGCTACACTGGAACTGAATTACAAAACAGAACAGAGTCACACGTTTAGAAAACACACTATGGCTGCTTAACGGGAAAGGTGAGGTGGGGTGATGCGTAAAAGAAGGGTTTCAAATTAGCTCAGATACCGTTCCATAAACCCAATATGTAATAGACAAGACCTACTCCTTGCTCAGTGAACTTGACTCAACACCCCCTATTCAACGCCCAAGAATATATCTGACTAGTAAGAATCTTAAAACCTATGTGTTGATATCCCTCTGTAAGTGAGTCAAGTGGGTGTAAAGCGGCCTAAACACAGCAGTGAAAAGCAGCTAAACCCCATTATAAAAATCAACTAATTTTAAAAACCCGTGAAACAAAGACAGTGAAAGAGAGAGAAATTCTTACAAAATTCGTTCAGGGGCTGTGATGCCACCTGGATTGACCATATCTAGACCCACTGCTGATTGAGACATAAGGGTGAACACTCTTGGGGCTGAGAGGTTTGCTGAGGTTGGGTGAGCAAACGCAGACCCTTTAAAGTAATACTGCGTGGTACCCATCCCATGGGTCCCAAATCTCCAGGTTCAAAGGCATCTTCCTACATCGAAAACATGCATGAGACACCCAGAAGATGGTACACCGTGTGATCGGGAAAGGTTTCTAAAACGCACCTCATTTCTCATGTCCTTGTGCTCGGGTTCGCCATTCCAGCCGCTTTACTAGCAATCTCCCTCCTTGGAGAATCAGCACCTTTAACCTCCTGTTCCGTCTAGGTTGCCATTTGTCCTGAGGATGAACGGGAAGAGGACCAAACAATGAGAGACTAGCTCTAGGTGTTGGGGCAGGCACAGGTCACTCTATTTTCCCATCAGGAAGAAGAATTAACCAGAGGCTCAGCTTGCCGCCCGGAACCAGAATAGGGCCTGAAGCAATCCTACGCTTTTGCGGCCAGCTCCCAAAAAAGCGAGTTGAAAAATGGAGCTCAGGGGCACTGCAATTCACAAACCTGCAGAGTTATAACTGATAACTCTCGTCCACAAATATATTGAGGGAAGGCAACGAAGAGGATTTGAAAGCAAGGCAGAATTGCAGGAAACTGATTTCAGGAGGTAGATTCGAATCGCCTTTAAAGCACAGGAAAAGCGGCAAAACCTCGACAATGATGCCCTTGGCCAAAAAGGGCGTATGCGTTTTTTCCTGAATATATTCAGGAAAAAACGCATACGCCCTTTTTGGCCAACCAAGCAACCTGGAAAGGCAAATCAGCGCTACAAAGAAGTCTCGCTCCCCATCGGTCAAAAGGACCATGCTGAATAAAGTGTCAAAACCAGAAATGCAGGGCAGGCCATGGAGAAACAGGAGCCTTGCTACGCTGATGGGCGGGATGTAAATTGCCAACAGCCACTCTGGAGAAGTGTACGGTGTGTCCTGAAACACCTAAAAAACGCAGCTTAGAGAGCGTAGGGCACTTCCACTCATGGGCGTATAAATTGGGAAAACTAAAAATCAGCAAGACACAGGCACCCCAAAGTTTAGGGCTGCTCTGCTGACAAGAACCTCCACTTCCTTACACCTTAAATATCCCAGGAAAGAGAAAAATGGATAAAGACGTTGTGGTCCTTATGTACAATGGAATATCACTCAGCCATGAAATCAACGTCATAAGGCTAGTGGCAGCATGATGAGTGGATTTAGGTACGACGATTCTAAGTGAAATAAGTCAAACAGAAAACGACACTTATCATAAGATATCACTTATAGAGGGAATGTAAAAACCGCTACACTGGAACTGAATTACAAAACAGAACAGAGTCACACGTTTAGAAAACACACTATGGCTGCTTAACGGGAAAGGTGAGGTGGGGTGATGCGTAAAAGAAGGGTTTCAAATTAGCTCAGATACCGTTCCATAAACCCAATATGTAATAGACAAGACCTACTCCTTGCTCAGTGAACTTGACTCAACACCCCCTATTCAACGCCCAAGAATATATCTGACTAGTAAGAATCTTAAAACCTATGTGTTGATATCCCTCTGTAAGTGAGTCAAGTGGGTGTAAAGCGGCCTAAACACAGCAGTGAAAAGCAGCTAAACCCCATTATAAAAATCAACTAATTTTAAAAACCCGTGAAACAAAGACAGTGAAAGAGAGAGAAATTCTTACAAAATTCGTTCAGGGGCTGTGATGCCACCTGGATTGACCATATCTAGACCCACTGCTGATTGAGACATAAGGGTGAACACTCTTGGGGCTGAGAGGTTTGCTGAGGTTGGGTGAGCAAACGCAGACCCTTTAAAGTAATACTGCGTGGTACCCATCCCATGGGTCCCAAATCTCCAGGTTCAAAGGCATCTTCCTACATCGAAAACATGCATGAGACACCCAGAAGATGGTACACCGTGTGATCGGGAAAGGTTTCTAAAACGCACCTCATTTCTCATGTCCTTGTGCTCGGGTTCGCCATTCCAGCCGCTTTACTAGCAATCTCCCTCCTTGGAGAATCAGCACCTTTAACCTCCTGTTCCGTCCAGGTTGCCATTTGTCCTGAGGATGAACGGGAAGAGGACCAAACAATGAGAGACTAGCTCTAGGTGTTGGGGCAGGCACAGGTCACTCTATTTTCCCATCAGGAAGAAGAATTAACCAGAGGCTCAGCTTGCCGCCCGGAACCAGAATAGGTCCTGAAGCAATCCTACGCTTTTGCGGCCAGCTCCCAAAAAAGCGAGTTGAAAAATGGAGCTCAGGGGCACTGCAATTCACAAACCTGCAGAGTTATAACTGATAACTCTCGTCCACAAATATATTGAGGGAAGGCAACGAAGAGGATTTGAAAGCAAGGCAGAATTGCAGGAAACTGATTTCAGGAGGTAGATTCGAATCGCCTTTAAAGCACAGGAAAAGCGGCAAAACCTCGACAATGATGCCCTTGGCCAAAAAGGGCGTATGCGTTTTTTCCTGAATATATTCAGGAAAAAACGCATACGCCCTTTTTGGCCAACCAAGCAACCTGGAAAGGCAAATCAGCGCTACAAAGAAGTCTCGCTCCCCATCGGTCAAAAGGACCATGCTGAATAAAGTGTCAAAACCAGAAATGCAGGGCAGGCCATGGAGAAACGGGAGCCTTGCTACGCTGATGGGCGGGATGTAAATTGCCAACAGCCACTCTGGAGAAGTGTACGGTGTGTCCTGAAACACCTAAAAAACGCAGCTTAGAGAGCGTAGGGCACTTCCACTCATGGGCGTATAAATTGGGAAAACTAAAAATCAGCAAGACACAGGCACCCCAAAGTTTAGGGCTGCTCTGCTGACAAGAACCTCCACTTCCTTACACCTTAAATATCCCAGGAAAGAGAAAAATGGATAAAGACGTTGTGGTCCTTATGTACAATGGAATATCACTCAGCCATGAAATCAACGTCATAAGGCTAGTGGCAGCATGATGAGTGGATTTAGGTACGACGATTCTAAGTGAAATAAGTCAAACAGAAAACGACACTTATCATAAGATATCACTTATAGAGGGAATGTAAAAACCGCTACACTGGAACTGAATTACAAAACAGAACAGAGTCACACGTTTAGAAAACACACTATGGCTGCTTAACGGGAAAGGTGAGGTGGGGTGATGCGTAAAAGAAGGGTTTCAAATTAGCTCAGATACCGTTCCATAAACCCAATATGTAATAGACAAGACCTACTCCTTGCTCAGTGAACTTGACTCAACACCCCCTATTCAACGCCCAAGAATATATCTGACTAGTAAGAATCTTAAAACCTATGTGTTGATATTCCTCTGTAAGTGAGTCAAGTGGGTGTAAAGCGGCCTAAACACAGCAGTGAAAAGCAGCTAAACCCCATTATAAAAATCAACTAATTTTAAAAACCCGTGAAACAAAGACAGTGAAAGAGAGAGAAATTCTTACAAAATTCGTTCAGGGGCTGTGATGCCACCTGGATTGACCATATCTAGACCCACTGCTGATTGAGACATAAGGGTGAACACTCTTGGGGCTGAGAGGTTTGCTGAGGTTGGGTGAGCAAACGCAGACCCTTTAAAGTAATACTGCGTGGTACCCATCCCATGGGTCCCAAATCTCCAGGTTCAAAGGCATCTTCCTACATCGAAAACATGCATGAGACACCCAGAAGATGGTACACCGTGTGATCGGGAAAGGTTTCTAAAACGCACCTCATTTCTCATGTCCTTGTGCTCGGGTTCGCCATTCCAGCCGCTTTACTAGCAATCTCCCTCCTTGGAGAATCAGCACCTTTAACCTCCTGTTCCGTCTAGGTTGCCATTTGTCCTGAGGATGAACGGGAAGAGGACCAAACAATGAGAGACTAGCTCTAGGTGTTGGGGCAGGCACAGGTCACTCTATTTTCCCATCAGGAAGAAGAATTAACCAGAGGCTCAGCTTGCCGCCCGGAACCAGAATAGGGCCTGAAGCAATCCTACGCTTTTGCGGCCAGCTCCCAAAAAAGCGAGTTGAAAAATGGAGCTCAGGGGCACTGCAATTCACAAACCTGCAGAGTTATAACTGATAACTCTCGTCCACAAATATATTGAGGGAAGGCAACGAAGAGGATTTGAAAGCAAGGCAGAATTGCAGGAAACTGATTTCAGGAGGTAGATTCGAATCGCCTTTAAAGCACAGGAAAAGCGGCAAAACCTCGACAATGATGCCCTTGGCCAAAAAGGGCGTATGCGTTTTTTCCTGAATATATTCAGGAAAAAACGCATACGCCCTTTTTGGCCAACCAAGCAACCTGGAAAGGCAAATCAGCGCTACAAAGAAGTCTCGCTCCCCATCGGTCAAAAGGACCATGCTGAATAAAGTGTCAAAACCAGAAATGCAGGGCAGGCCATGGAGAAACGGGAGCCTTGCTACGCTGATGGGCGGGATGTAAATTGCCAACAGCCACTCTGGAGAAGTGTACGGTGTGTCCTGAAACACCTAAAAAACGCAGCTTAGAGAGCGTAGGGCACTTCCACTCATGGGCGTATAAATTGGGAAAACTAAAAATCAGCAAGACACAGGCACCCCAAAGTTTAGGGCTGCTCTGCTGACAAGAACCTCCACTTCCTTACACCTTAAATATCCCAGGAAAGAGAAAAATGGATAAAGACGTTGTGGTCCTTATGTACAATGGAATATCACTCAGCCATGAAATCAACGTCATAAGGCTAGTGGCAGCATGATGAGTGGATTTAGGTACGACGATTCTAAGTGAAATAAGTCAAACAGAAAACGACACTTATCATAAGATATCACTTATAGAGGGAATGTAAAAACCGCTACACTGGAACTGAATTACAAAACAGAACAGAGTCACACGTTTAGAAAACACACTATGGCTGCTTAACGGGAAAGGTGAGGTGGGGTGATGCGTAAAAGAAGGGTTTCAAATTAGCTCAGATACCGTTCCATAAACCCAATATGTAATAGACAAGACCTACTCCTTGCTCAGTGAACTTGACTCAACACCCCCTATTCAACGCCCAAGAATATATCTGACTAGTAAGAATCTTAAAACCTATGTGTTGATATCCCTCTGTAAGTGAGTCAAGTGGGTGTAAAGCGGCCTAAACACAGCAGTGAAAAGCAGCTAAACCCCATTATAAAAATCAACTAATTTTAAAAACCCGTGAAACAAAGACAGTGAAAGAGAGAGAAATTCTTACAAAATTCGTTCAGGGGCTGTGATGCCACCTGGATTGACCATATCTAGACCCACTGCTGATTGAGACATAAGGGTGAACACTCTTGGGGCTGAGAGGTTTGCTGAGGTTGGGTGAGCAAACGCAGACCCTTTAAAGTAATACTGCGTGGTACCCATCCCATGGGTCCCAAATCTCCAGGTTCAAAGGCATCTTCCTACATCGAAAACATGCATGAGACACCCAGAAGATGGTACACCGTGTGATCGGGAAAGGTTTCTAAAACGCACCTCATTTCTCATGTCCTTGTGCTCGGGTTCGCCATTCCAGCCGCTTTACTAGCAATCTCCCTCCTTGGAGAATCAGCACCTTTAACCTCCTGTTCCGTCCAGGTTGCCATTTGTCCTGAGGATGAACGGGAAGAGGGCCAAACAATGAGAGACTAGCTCTAGGTGTTGGGGCAGGCACAGGTCACTCTATTTTCCCATCAGGAAGAAGAATTAACCAGAGGCTCAGCTTGCCGCCCGGAACCAGAATAGGGCCTGAAGCAATCCTGCGCTTTTGCGGCCAGCTCCCAAAAAAGCGAGTTGAAAAATGGAGCTCAGGGGCACTGCAATTCACAAACCTGCAGAGTTATAACTGATAACTCTCGTCCACAAATATATTGAGGGAAGGCAACGAAGAGGATTTGAAAGCAAGGCAGAATTGCAGGAAACTGATTTCAGGAGGTAGATTCGAATCGCCTTTAAAGCACAGGAAAAGCGGCAAAACCTCGACAATGATGCCCTTGGCCAAAAAGGGCGTATGCGTTTTTTCCTGAATATATTCAGGAAAAAACGCATACGCCCTTTTTGGCCAACCAAGCAACCTGGAAAGGCAAATCAGCGCTACAAAGAAGTCTCGCTCCCCATCGGTCAAAAGGACCATGCTGAATAAAGTGTCAAAACCAGAAATGCAGGGCAGGCCATGGAGAAATGGGAGCCTTGCTACGCTGATGGGCGGGATGTAAATTGCCAACAGCCACTCTGGAGAAGTGTACGGTGTGTCCTGAAACACCTAAAAAACGCAGCTTAGAGAGCGTAGGGCACTTCCACTCATGGGCGTATAAATTGGGAAAACTAAAAATCAGCAAGACACAGGCACCCCAAAGTTTAGGGCTGCTCTGCTGACAAGAACCTCCACTTCCTTACACCTTAAATATCCCAGGAAAGAGAAAAATGGATAAAGACGTTGTGGTCCTTATGTACAATGGAATATCACTCAGCCATGAAATCAACGTCATAAGGCTAGGGGCAGCATGATGAGTGGATTTAGGTACGACGATTTTAAGTGAAATAAGTCAAACAGAAAACGACACTTATCATAAGATATCACTTATAGAGGGAATGTAAAAACCGCTACACTGGAACTGAATTACAAAACAGAACAGAGTCACACGTTTAGAAAACACACTATGGCTGCTTAACGGGAAAGGTGAGGTGGGGTGATGCGTCAAAGAAGGGTTTCAAATTAGCTCAGA
The DNA here is from genome assembly GCF_028021215.1 of Eschrichtius robustus. NCBI lineage: Eukaryota > Metazoa > Chordata > Mammalia > Artiodactyla > Eschrichtiidae > Eschrichtius > Eschrichtius robustus. The sequence goes on along the minus strand of NC_090824.1, from coordinate 101,580,751 downwards.
TACCGTTCCATAAACCCAATATGTAATCGACAAGACCTACTCCTTGCTCAGTGAACTGGACTCAACACCCCCTATTCAACACCCAAGAATATATCTGACTAGTAAGAATCTTAAAACCTATGTGTTGATATCCCTCTGTAAGTGAGTCAAGTGGGTGTAAAGCGGCCTAAACACAGCAGTGAAAAGCAGCTAAACCCCATTATAAAAATCAACTACTTTTAAAAACCCGTGAAACAAAGACAGTGAAAGACAGAGAAATTCTTACAAAATTCGTTCAGGGGCTGTGATGCCACCTGGATTGACCATATCTAGACCCACTGCTGATTGAGACATAAGGGTGAACACTCTTGGGGCTGAGAGGTTTGGTGAGGTTGGGTGAGCAAACGCAGACCCTTTAAAGTAATACTGCGTGGTACCCATCCCATGGGTCCCAAATCTCCAGGTTCAAGGGCATCTTCCTACATCGAAAACATGCATGAGACACCCAGAAGATGGTACACCGTGTGATCGGGAAAGGTTTCTAAAACGCACCTCATTTCTCATGTCCTTGTGCTCGGGTTCGCCATTCCAGCCGCTTTACTAGCAATCTCCCTCCTTGGAGAATCAGCACCTTTAACCTCCTGTTCCGTCCAGGTTGCCATTTGTCCTGAGGATGAACGGGAAGAGGGCCAAACAATGAGAGACTAGCTCTAGGTGTTGGGGCAGGCACAGGTCACTCTATTTTCCCATCAGGAAGAAGAATTAACCAGAGGCTCAGCTTGCCGCCCGGAACCAGAATAGGGCCTGAAGCAATCCTGCGCTTTTGCGGCCAGCTCCCAAAAAAGCGAGTTGAAAAATGGAGCTCAGGGGCACTGCAATTCACAAACCTGCAGCGTTATAACTGATAACTCTCGTCCACAAATATATTGAGGGAAGGCAACGAAGAGGATTTGAAAGCAAGGCAGAATTGCAGGAAACTGATTTCAGGAGGTAGATTCGAATCGCCTTTAAAGCACAGGAAAAGCGGCAAAACCTCGACAATGATGCCCTTGGCCAAAAAGGGCGTATGCGTTTTTTCCTGAATATATTCAGGAAAAAACGCATACGCCCTTTTTGGCCAACCAAGCAACCTGGAAAGGCAAATCAGCGCTACAAAGAAGTCTCGCTTCCCATCGGTCAAAAGGACCATGCTGAATAAAGTGTCAAAACCAGAAATGCAGGGCAGGCCATGGAGAAACGGGAGCCTTGCTACGCTGATGGGCGGGATGTAAATTGCCAACAGCCACTCTGGAGAAGTGTACGGTGTGTCCTGAAACACCTAAAAAACGCAGCTTAGAGAGCGTAGGGCACTTCCACTCATGGGCGTATAAATTGGGAAAACTAAAAATCAGCAAGACACAGGCACCCCAAAGTTTAGGGCTGCTCTGCTGACAAGAACCTCCACTTCCTTACACCTTAAATATCCCAGGAAAGAGAAAAATGGATAAAGACGTTGTGGTCCTTATGTACAATGGAATATCACTCAGCCATGAAATCAACGTCATAAGGCTAGTGGCAGCATGATGAGTGGATTTAGGTACGACGATTTTAAGTGAAATAAGTCAAACAGAAAACGACACTTATCATAAGATATCACTTATAGAGGGAATGTAAAAACCGCTACACTGGAACTGAATTACAAAACAGAACAGAGTCACACGTTTAGAAAACACACTATGGCTGCTTAACGGGAAAGGTGAGGTGGGGTGATGCGTAAAAGAAGGGTTTCAAATTAGCTCAGATACCGTTCCATAAACCCAATATGTAATAGACAAGACCTACTCCTTGCTCAGTGAACTGGACTCAACACCCCTTATTCAACACCCAAGAATATATCTGACTAGTAAGAATCTTAAAACCTATGTGTTGATATCCCTCTGTAAGTGAGTCAAGTGGGTGTAAAGCGGCCTAAACACAGCAGTGAAAAGCAGCTAAACCCCATTATAAAAATCAACTACTTTTAAAAACCCGTGAAACAAAGACAGTGAAAGAGAGAGAAATTCTTACAAAATTCGTTCAGGGGCTGTGATGCCACCTGGATTGACCATATCTAGACCCACTGCTGATTGAGACATAAGGGTGAACACTCTTGGGGCTGAGAGGTTTGGTGAGGTTGGGTGAGCAAACGCAGACCCTTTAAAGTAATACTGCGTGGTACCCATCCCATGGGTCCCAAATCTCCAGGTTCAAGGGCATCTTCCTACATCGAAAACATGCATGAGACACCCAGAAGATGGTACACCGTGTGATCGGGAAAGGTTTCTAAAACGCACCTCATTTCTCATGTCCTTGTGCTCGGGTTCGCCATTCCAGCCGCTTTACTAGCAATCTCCCTCCTTGGAGAATCAGCACCTTTAACCTCCTGTTCCGTCCAGGTTGCCATTTGTCCTGAGGATGAACGGGAAGAGGGCCAAACAATGAGAGACTAGCTCTAGGTTTTGGGGCAGGCACAGGTCACTCTATTTTCCCATCAGGAAGAAGAATTAACCAGAGGCTCAGCTTGCCGCCCGGAACCAGAATAGGGCCTGAAGCAATCCTGCGCTTTTGCGGCCAGCTCCCAAAAAAGCGAGTTGAAAAATGGAGCTCAGGGGCACTGCAATTCACAAACCTGCAGCGTTATAACTGATAACTCTCGTCCACAAATATATTGAGGGAAGGCAACGAAGAGGATTTGAAAGCAAGGCAGAATTGCAGGAAACTGATTTCAGGAGGTAGATTCGAATCGCCTTTAAAGCACAGGAAAAGCGGCAAAACCTCGACAATGATGCCCTTGGCCAAAAAGGGCGTATGCGTTTTTTCCTGAATATATTCAGGAAAAAACGCATACGCCCTTTTTGGCCAACCAAGCAACCTGGAAAGGCAAATCAGCGCTACAAAGAAGTCTCGCTTCCCATCGGTCAAAAGGACCATGCTGAATAAAGTGTCAAAACCAGAAATGCAGGGCAGGCCATGGAGAAATGGGAGCCTTGCTACGCTGATGGGCGGGATGTAAATTGCCAACAGCCACTCTGGAGAAGTGTACGGTGTGTCCTGAAACACCTAAAAAACGCAGCTTAGAGAGCGTAGGGCACTTCCACTCATGGGCGTATAAATTGGGAAAACTAAAAATCAGCAAGACACAGGCACCCCAAAGTTTAGGGCTGCTCTGCTGACAAGAACCTCCACTTCCTTACACCTTAAATATCCCAGGAAAGAGAAAAATGGATAAAGACGTTGTGGTCCTGATGTACAATGGAATATCACTCAGCCATGAAATCAACGTCATAAGGCTAGTGGCAGCATGATGAGTGGATTTAGGTACGACGATTTTAAGTGAAATAAGTCAAACAGAAAACGACACTTATCATAAGATATCACTTATAGAGGGAATGTAAAAACCGCTACACTGGAACTGAATTACAAAACAGAACAGAGTCACACGTTTAGAAAACACACTATGGCTGCTTAACGGGAAAGGTGAGGTGGGGTGATGCGTAAAAGAAGGGTTTCAAATTAGCTCAGATACCGTTCCATAAACCCAATATGTAATAGACAAGACCTACTCCTTGCTCAGTGAACTGGACTCAACACCCCTTATTCAACACCCAAGAATATATCTGACTAGTAAGAATCTTAAAACCTATGTGTTGATATCCCTCTGTAAGTGAGTCAAGTGGGTGTAAAGCGGCCTAAACACAGCAGTGAAAAGCAGCTAAACCCCATTATAAAAATCAACTACTTTTAAAAACCCGTGAAACAAAGACAGTGAAAGAGAGAGAAATTCTTACAAAATTCGTTCAGGGGCTGTGATGCCACCTGGATTGACCATATCTAGACCCACTGCTGATTGAGACATAAGGGTGAACACTCTTGGGGCTGAGAGGTTTGGTGAGGTTGGGTGAGCAAACGCAGACCCTTTAAAGTAATACTGCGTGGTACCCATCCCATGGGTCCCAAATCTCCAGGTTTAAGGGCATCTTCCTACATCGAAAACATGCATGAGACACCCAGAAGATGGTACACCGTGTGATCGGGAAAGGTTTCTAAAACGCACCTCATTTCTCATGTCCTTGTGCTCGGGTTCGCCATTCCAGCCGCTTTACTAGCAATCTCCCTCCTTGGAGAATCAGCACCTTTAACCTGCTGTTCCGTCCAGGTTACCATTTGTCCTGAGGATGAACGGGAAGAGGGCCAAACAATGAGAGACTAGCTCTAGGTGTTGGGGCAGGCACAGGTCACTCTATTTTCCCATCAGGAAGAAGAATTAACCAGAGGCTCAGCTTGCCGCCCGGAACCAGAATAGGGCCTGAAGCAATCCTGCGCTTTTGCGGCCAGCTCCCAAAAAAGCGAGTTGAAAAATGGAGCTCAGGGGCACTGCAATTCACAAACCTGCAGAGTTATAACTGATAACTCTCGTCCACAAATATATTGAGGGAAGGCAACGAAGAGGATTTGAAAGCAAGGCAGAATTGCAGGAAACTGATTTCAGGAGGTAGATTCGAATCGCCTTTAAAGCACAGGAAAAGCGGCAAAACCTCGACAATGATGCCCTTGGCCAAAAAGGGCGTATGCGTTTTTTCCTGAATATATTCAGGAAAAAACGCATACGCCCTTTTTGGCCAACCAAGCAACCTGGAAAGGCAAATCAGCGCTACAAAGAAGTCTCGCTTCCCATCGGTCAAAAGGACCATGCTGAATAAAGTGTCAAAACCAGAAATGCAGGGCAGGCCATGGAGAAATGGGAGCCTTGCTACGCTGATGGGCGGGATGTAAATTGCCAACAGCCACTCTGGAGAAGTGTACGGTGTGTCCTGAAACACCTAAAAAACGCAGCTTAGAGAGCGTAGGGCACTTCCACTCATGGGCGTATAAATTGGGAAAACTAAAAATCAGCAAGACACAGGCACCCCAAAGTTTAGGGCTGCTCTGCTGAAAGAACCTCCACTTCCTTACACCTTAAATATCCCAGGAAAGAGAAAAATGGATAAAGACGTTGTGGTCCTTACGTACAATGGAATATCACTGAGCCATGAAATCAACGTCATAAGGCTAGTGGCAGCATGATGAGTGGATTTAGGTACGACGATTTTAAGTGAAATAAGTCAAACAGAAAACGACACTTATCATAAGATATCACTTATAGAGGGAATGTAAAAACCGCTACACTGGAACTGAATTACAAAACAGAACAGAGTCACACGTTTAGAAAACACACTATGGCTGCTTAACGGGAAAGGTGAAGTGGGGTGATGCGTAAAAGAAGGGTTTCAAATTAGCTCAGATACCGTTCCATAAACCCAATATGTAATAGACAAGACCTACTCCTTGCTCAGTGAACTGGACTCAACACCCCCTATTCAACGCCCAAGAATATATCTGACTAGTAAGAATCTTAAAACCTATGTGTTGATATCCCTCTGTAAGTGAGTCAAGTGGGTGTAAAGCGGCCTAAACACAGCAGTGAAAAGCAGCTAAACCCCATTATAAAAATCAACTACTTTTAAAAACCCGTGAAACAAAGACAGTGAAAGAGAGAGAAATTCTTACAAAATTCGTTCAGGGGCTGTGATGCCACCTGGATTGACCATATCTAGACCCACTGCTGATTGAGACATAAGGGTGAACACTCTTGGGGCTGAGAGGTTTGCTGAGGTTGGGTGAGCAAACGCAGACCCTTTAAAGTAATACTGCGTGGTACCCATCCCATGGGTCCCAAATCTCCAGGTTCAAGGGCATCTTCCTACATCGAAAACATGCATGAGACACCCAGAAGATGGTACACCGTGTGATCGGGAAAGGTTTCTAAAACGCACCTCATTTCTCATGTCCTTGTGCTCGGGTTCGCCATTCCAGCCGCTTTACTAGCAATCTCCCTCCTTGGAGAATCAGCACCTTTCACCTCCTGTTCCGTCCAGGTTGCCATTTGTCCTGAGGATGAACGGGAAGAGGGCCAAACAATGAGAGACTAGCTCTAGGTGTTGGGGCAGGCACAGGTCACTCTATTTTCCCATCAGGAAGAAGAATTAACCAGAGGCTCAGCTTGACGCCCGGAACCAGAATAGGGCCTGAAGCAATCCAGCGCTTTTGCGACCAGCTCCCAAAAAAGCGAGTTGAAAAATGGAGCTCAGGGGCACTGCAATTCACAAACCTGCAGAGTTATAACTGATAACTCTCGTCCACAAATATATTGAGGGAAGGCAACGAAGAGGATTTGAAAGCAAGGCAGAATTGCAGGAAACTGATTTCAGGAGGTAGATTCGAATCGCCTTTAAAGCACAGGAAAAGCGGCAAAACCTCGACACTGATGCCCTTGGCCAAAAAGGGCGTATGTGTTTTTTCCTGAATATATTCAGGAAAAAACGTATACGCCCTTTTTGGCCAACCAAGCAACCTGGAAAGGCAAATCAGCGATACAAAGAAGTCTCGCTCCCCATCGGTCAAAAGGACCATGCTGAATAAAGTGTCAAAACCAGAAATGCAGGGCAGGCCATGGAGAAACGGGAGCCTTGCTACGCTGATGGGCGGGATGTAAATTGCCAACAGCCACTCTGGAGAAGTGTACGGTGTGTCCTGAAACACCTAAAAAACGCAGCTTAGAGAGCGTAGGGCACTTCCACTCATGGGCGTATAAATTGGGAAAACTAAAAATCAGCAAGACACAGGCACCCCAAAGTTTAGGGCTGCTCTGCTGACAAGAACCTCCACTTCCTTACACCTTAAATATCCCAGGAAAGAGAAAAATGGATAAAGACGTTGTGGTCCTTATGTACAATGGAATATCAATCAGCCATGAAATCAACGTCATAAGGCTAGTGGCAGCATGATGAGTGGATTTAGGTACGACGATTCTAAGTGAAATAAGTCAAACAGAAAACGACACTTATCATAAGATATCACTTATAGAGGGAATGTAAAAACCGCTACACTGGAACTGAATTACAAAACAGAACAGAGTCACACGTTTAGAAAACACACTATGGCTGCTTAACGGGAAAGGTGAGGTGGGGTGATGCGTAAAAGAAGGGTTTCAAAGTAGCTCACATACCGTTCCATAAACCCAATATGTAATAGAAAAGACCTACTCCTTGCTCAGTGAACTTGACTCAACACCCCCTATTCAACGCCCAAGAATATGTCTGACTAGTAAGAATCTTAAAACCTATGTGATGATATCCCTCTGTAAGTGAGTCAAGTGGGTGTAAAGCGGCCTAAACACAGCAGTGAAAAGCAGCTAAACCCCATTATAAAAATCAACTACTTTTAAAAACCCGTGAAACAAAGACAGTGAAAGAGAGAGAAATTCTTACAAAATTCGTTCAGGGGCTGTGATGCCACCTGGATTGACCATATCAAGACCCACTGCTGATTGAGACATAAGGGTGAACACTCTTGGGGCTGAGAGGTTTGCTGAGGTTGGGTGAGCAAACGCAGACCCTTTAAAGTAATACTGCGTGGTACCCATCCCATGGGTCCCAAATCTCCAGGTTCAAGGGCATCTTCCTACATAGAAAACATGCATGAGACACCCAGAAGATGGTACACCGTGTGATCGGGAAAGGTTTCTAAAACGCACCTCATTTCTCATGTCCTTGTGCTCGGGTTCGCCATTCCAGCCGCTTTACTAGCAATCTCCCTCCTTGGAGAATCAGCACCTTTAACCTCCTGTTCCGTCCAGGTTGCCATTTGTCCTGAGGATGAACGGGAAGAGGGCCAAACAATGAGAGACTAGCTCTAGGTGTTGGGGCAGGCACAGGTCACTCTATTTTCCCATCAGGAAGAAGAATTAACCAGAGGCTCCACTTGCCGCCCGGAACCAGAATAGGGCCTGAAGCAATCCTGCGCTTTTGCGGCCAGCTCCCAAAATAGCGAGTTGAAAAATGGAGCTCAGGGGCACTGCAATTCACAAACCTGCAGAGTTATAACTGATAACTCTCGTCCACAAATATATTGAGGGAAGGCAACGAAGAAGATTTGAAAGCAAGGCAGAATTGCAGGAAACTGATTTCAGGAGGTAGATTCGAATCGCCTTTAAAGCACAGGAAAAGCGGCAAAACCTCGACAATGATGCCCTTGGCCAAAAAGGGCGTATGCGTTTTTTCCTGAATATATTCAGGAAAAAACGCATACGCCCTTTTTGGCCAACCAAGCAACCTGGAAAGGCAAATCAGCGCTACAAAGAAGTCTCGCTTCCCATCGGTCAAAAGGACCATGCTGAATAAAGTGTCAAAACCAGAAATGCAGGGCAGGCCATGGAGAAATGGGAGCCTTGCTACGCTGATGGGCGGGATGTAAATTGCCAACAGCCACTCTGGAGAAGTGTACGGTGTGTCCTGAAACACCTAAAAAACGCAGCTTAGAGAGCGTAGGGCACTTCCACTCATGGGCGTATAAATTGGGAAAACTAAAAATCAGCAGGACACAGGCACCCCAAAGTTTAGGGCTGCTCTGCTGACAAGAACCTCCACTTCCTTACACCTTAAATATCCCAGGAAAGAGAAAAATGGATAAAGACGTTGTGGTCCTTATGTACAATGGAATATCACTCAGCCATGAAAACAACGTCATAAGGCTAGTGGCAGCATGATGAGTGGATTTAGGTACGACGATTCTAAGTGAAATAAGTCAAACAGAAAACGACACTTATCATAAGATATCACTTATAGAGGGAATGTAAAAACCGCTACACTGGAACTGAATTACAAAACAGAACAGAGTCACACGTTTAGAAAACACACTATGGCTGCTTAACGGGAAAGGTGAGGTGGGGTGATGCGTAAAAGAAGGGTTTCAAATTAGCTCAGATACCGTTCCATAAACCCAATATGTAATCGACAAGACCTACTCCTTGCTCAGTGAACTTGACTCAACACCCCCTATTCAACGCCCAAGAATATATCTGACTAGTAAGAATCTTAAAACCTATGTGTTGATATCCCTCTGTAAGTGAGTCAAGTGGGTGTAAAGCGGCCTAAACACAGCAGTGAAAAGCAGCTAAACCCCATTATAAAAATCAACTACTTTTAAAAACCCGTGAAACAAAGACAGTGAACGAGAGAAATTCTTACAAAATTCGTTCAGGGGCTGTGATGCCACCTGGATTGACCATATCTAGACCCACTGCTGATTGAGACATAAGGGTGAACACTCTTGGGGCTGAGAGGTTTGGTGAGGTTGGGTGAGCAAACGCAGACCCTTTAAAGTAATACTGCGTGGTACCCATCCCATGGGTCCCAAATCTCCAGGTTCAAGGGCATCTTCCTACATCGAAAACATGCATGAGACACCCAGAAGATGGTACACCGTGTGATCGGGAAAGGTTTCTAAAACGCACCTCATTTCTCATGTCCTTGTGCTCGGGTTCGCCATTCCAGCCGCTTTACTAGCAATCTCCCTCCTTGGAGAATCAGCACCTTTAACCTCCTGTTCCGTCCAGGTTGCCATTTGTCCTGAGGATGAACGGGAAGAGGGCCAAACAATGAGAGACTAGCTCTAGGTGTTGGGGCAGGCACAGGTCACTCTATTTTCCCATCAGGAAGAAGAATTAACCAGAGGCTCAGCTTGCCGCCCGGAACCAGAATAGGGCCTGAAGCAATCCTGCGCTTTTGCGGCCAGCTCCCAAAATAGCGAGTTGAAAAATGGAGCTCAGGGGCACTGCAATTCACAAACCTGCAGAGTTATAACTGATAACTCTCGTCCACAAATATATTGAGGGAAGGCAACGAAGAGGATTTGAAAGCAAGGCAGAATTGCAGGAAACAGATTGCAGGAGGTAGATTCGAATCGCCTTTAAAGCACAGGAAAAGCGGCAAAACCTCGGCAATGATGCCCTTGGCCAAAAAGGGCGTATGCGTTTTTTCCTGAATATATTCAGGAAAAAACGCATACGCCCTTTTTGGCCAACCAAGCAACCTGGAAAGGCAAATCAGCGCTACAAAGAAGTCTCGCTCCCCATCGGTCAAAAGGACCATGCTGAATAAAGTGTCAAAACCAGAAATGCAGGGCAGGCCATGGAGAAACGGGAGCCTTGCTACGCTGATGGGCGGGATGTAAATTGCCAACAGCCACTCTGGAGAAGTGTACGGTGTGTCCTGAAACACCTAAAAAACGCAGCTTAGAGAGCGTAGGGCACTTCCACTCATGGGCGTATAAATTGGGAAAACTAAAAATCAGCAAGACACAGGCACCCCAAAGTTTAGGGCTGCTCTGCTGACAAGAACCTCCACTTCCTTACACCTTAAATATCCCAGGAAAGAGAAAAATGGATAAAGACGTTGTGGTCCTGATGTACAATGGAATATCACTCAGCCATGAAATCAACGTCATAAGGCTAGTGGCAGCATGATGAGTGGATTTAGGTACGACGATTTTAAGTGAAATAAGTCAAACAGAAAACGACACTTATCATAAGATATCACTTATAGAGGGAATGTAAAAACCGCTACACTGGAACTGAATTACAAAACAGAACAGAGTCACACGTTTAGAAAACACACTATGGCTGCTTAACGGGAAAGGTGAGGTGGGGTGATGCGTAAAAGAAGGGTTTCAAATTAGCTCAGATACCGTTCCATAAACCCAATATGTAATAGACAAGACCTACTCCTTGCTCAGTGAACTGGACTCAACACCCCCTATTCAACGCCCAAGAATATATCTGACTAGTAAGAATCTTAAAACCTATGTGTTGATATCCCTCTGTAAGTGAGTCAAGTGGGTGTAAAGCGGCCTAAACACAGCAGTGAAAAGCAGCTAAACCCCATTATAAAAATCAACTACTTTTAAAAACCCGTGAAACAAAGACAGTGAAAGAGAGAAATTCTTACAAAATTCGTTCAGGGGCTGTGATGCCACCTGGATTGACCATATCTAGACCCACTGCTGATTGAGACATAAGGGTGAACACTCTTGGGGCTGAGAGGTTTGGTGAGGTTGGGTGAGCAAACGCAGACCCTTTAAAGTAATACTGCGTGGTACCCATCCCATGGGTCCCAAATCTCCAGGTTCAAGGGCATCTTCCTACATCGAAAACATGCATGAGACACCCAGAAGATGGTACACCGTGTGATCGGGAAAGGTTTCTAAAACGCACCTCATTTCTCATGTCCTTGTGCTCGGGTTCGCCATTCCAGCCGCTTTACTAGCAATCTCCCTCCTTGGAGAATCAGCACCTTTCACCTCCTGTTCCGTCCAGGTTGCCATTTGTCCTGAGGATGAACGGGAAGAGGGCCAAACAATGAGAGACTAGCTCTAGGTGTTGGGGCAGGCACAGGTCACTCTATTTTCCCATCAGGAAGAAGAATTAACCAGAGGCTCAGCTTGCCGCCCGGAACCAGAATAGGGCCTGAAGCAATCCTGCGCTTTTGCGGCCAGCTCCCAAAATAGCGAGTTGAAAAATGGAGCTCAGGGGCACTGCAATTCACAAACCTGCAGAGTTATAACTGATAACTCTCGTCCACAAATATATTGAGGGAAGGCAACGAAGAGGATTTGAAAGCAAGGCAGAATTGCAGGAAACTGATTTCAGGAGGTAGATTCGAATCGCCTTTAAAGCACAGGAAAAGCGGCAAAACCTCGACAATGATGCCCTTGGCCAAAAAGGGCGTATGCGTTTTTTCCTGAATATATTCAGGAAAAAACGCATACGCCCTTTTTGGCCAACCAAGCAACCTGGAAAGGCAAATCAGCGATACAAAGAAGTCTCGCTTCCCATCGGTCAAAAGGACCATGCTGAATAAAGTGTCAAAACCAGAAATGCAGGGCAGGCCATGGAGAAACGGGAGCCTTGCTACGCTGATGGGCGGGATGTAAATTGCCAACAGCCACTCTGGAGAAGTGTACGGTGTGTCCTGAAACACCTAAAAAACGCAGCTTAGAGAGCGTAGGGCACTTCCACTCATGGGCGTATAAATTGGGAAAACTAAAAATCAGCAAGACACAGGCACCCCAAAGTTTAGGGCTGCTCTGCTGACAAGAACCTCCACTTCCTTACACCTTAAATATCCCAGGAAAGAGAAAAATGGATAAAGACGTTGTGGTCCTTATGTACAATGGAATATCACTCAGCCATGAAATCAACGTCATAAGGCTAGTGGCAGCATGATGAGTGGTTTTAGGTACGACGATTTTAAGTGAAATAAGTCAAACAGAAAACGACACTTATCATAAGATATCACTTATAGAGGGAATGTAAAAACCGCTACACTGGAACTGAATTACAAAACAGAACAGAGTCACACGTTTAGAAAACACACTATGGCTGCTTAACGGGAAAGGTGAGGTGGGGTGATGCGTAAAAGAAGGGTTTCAAATTAGCTCAGATACCGTTCCATAAACCCAATATGTAATCGACAAGACCTACTCCTTGCTCAGTGAACTGGACTCAACACCCCCTTTTCAACGCCCAAGAATATATCTGACTAGTAAGAATCTTAAAACCTATGTGTTGATATCCCTCTGTAAGTGAGTCAAGTGGGTGTAAAGCGGCCTAAACACAGCAGTGAAAAGCAGCTAAACCCCATTATAAAAATCAACTACTTTTAAAAACCCGTGAAACAAAGACAGTGAAAGAGAGAGAAATTCTTACAAAATTCGTTCAGGGGCTGTGATGCCACCTGGATTGACCATATCTAGACCCACTGCTGATTGAGACATAAGTGTGAACACTCTTGGGGCTGAGAGGTTTGGTGAGGTTGGGTGAGCAAACGCAGACCCTTTAAAGTAATACTGCGTGGTACCCATCCTATGGGTCCCAAATCTCCAGGTTCAAGGGCATCTTCCTACATCGAAAACATGCATGAGACACCCAGAAGATGGTACACCGTGTGATCGGGAAAGGTTTCTAAAACGCACCACATTTCTCATGTCCTTGTGCTCGGGTTCGCCATTCCAGCCGCTTTACTAGCAATCTCCCTCCTTGGAGAATCAGCACCTTTCACCTCCTGTTCCGTCCAGGTTGCCATTTGTCCTGAGGATGAACGGGAAGAGGGCCAAACAATGAGAGACTAGCTCTAGGTGTTGGGGCAGGCACAGGTCACTCTATTTTCCCATCAGGAAGAAGAATTAACCAGAGGCTCAGCTTGCCGCCCGGAACCAGAATAGGGCCTGAAGCAATCCTGCGCTTTTGCGGCCAGCTCCCAAAAAAGCGAGTTGAAAAATGGAGCTCAGGGGCACTGCAATTCACAAACCTGCAGAGTTATAACTGATAACTCTCGTCCACAAATATATTGAGGGAAGGCAACGAAGAGGATTTGAAAGCAAGGCAGAATTGCAGGAAACTGATTTCAGGAGGTAGATTCGAATCGCCTTTAAAGCACAGGAAAAGCGGCAAAACCTCGACAATGATGCCCTTGGCCAAAAAGGGCGTATGCGTTTTTTCCTGAATATATTCAGGAAAAAACGCATACGCCCTTTTTGGCCAACCAAGCAACCTGGAAAGGCAAATCAGCGCTACAAAGAAGTCTCGCTTCCCATCGGTCAAAAGGACCATGCTGAATAAAGTGTCAAAACCAGAAATGCAGGGCAGGCCATGGAGAAATGGGAGCCTTGCTACGCTGATGGGCGGGATGTAAATTGCCAACAGCCACTCTGGAGAAGTGTACGGTGTGTCCTGAAACACCTAAAAAACGCAGCTTAGAGAGCGTAGGGCACTTCCACTCATGGGCGTATAAATTGGGAAAACTAAAAATCAGCAGGACACAGGCACCCCAAAGTTTAGGGCTGCTCTGCTGACAAGAACCTCCACTTCCTTACACCTTAAATATCCCAGGAAAGAGAAAAAAAGATAAAGACGTTGTGGTCCTTATGTACAATGGAATATCACTCAGCCATGAAAACAACGTCATAAGGCTAGTGGCAGCATGATGAGTGGATTTAGGTACGACGATTCTAAGTGAAATAAGTCAAACAGAAAACGACACTTATCATAAGATATCACTTATAGAGGGAATGTAAAAACCGCTACACTGGAACTGAATTACAAAACAGAACAGAGTCACACGTTTAGAAAACACACTATGGCTGCTTAACGGGAAAGGTGAGGTGGGGTGATGCGTAAAAGAAGGGTTTCAAATTAGCTCAGATACCGTTCCATAAACCCAATATGTAATCGACAAGACCTACTCCTTGCTCAGTGAACTTGACTCAACACCCCCTATTCAACGCCCAAGAATATATCTGACTAGTAAGAATCTTAAAACCTATGTGTTGATATCCCTCTGTAAGTGAGTCAAGTGGGTGTAAAGCGGCCTAAACACAGCAGTGAAAAGCAGCTAAACCCCATTATAAAAATCAACTACTTTTAAAAACCCGTGAAACAAAGACAGTGAACGAGAGAAATTCTTACAAAATTCGTTCAGGGGCTGTGATGCCACCTGGATTGACCATATCTAGACCCACTGCTGATTGAGACATAAGGGTGAACACTCTTGGGGCTGAGAGGTTTGGTGAGGTTGGGTGAGCAAACGCAGACCCTTTAAAGTAATACTGCGTGGTACCCATCCCATGGGTCCCAAATCTCCAGGTTCAAGGGCATCTTCCTACATCGAAAACATGCATGAGACACCCAGAAGATGGTACACCGTGTGATCGGGAAAGGTTTCTAAAACGCACCTCATTTCTCATGTCCTTGTGCTCGGGTTCGCCATTCCAGCCGCTTTACTAGCAATCTCCCTCCTTGGAGAATCAGCACCTTTAACCTCCTGTTCCGTCCAGGTTGCCATTTGTCCTGAGGATGAACGGGAAGAGGGCCAAACAATGAGAGACTAGCTCTAGGTGTTGGGGCAGGCACAGGTCACTCTATTTTCCCATCAGGAAGAAGAATTAACCAGAGGCTCAGCTTGCCGCCCGGAACCAGAATAGGGTCTGAAGCAATCCTGCGCTTTTGCGGCCAGCTCCCAAAATAGCGAGTTGAAAAATGGAGCTCAGGGGCACTGCAATTCACAAACCTGCAGAGTTATAACTGATAACTCTCGTCCACAAATATATTGAGGGAAGGCAACGAAGAGGATTTGAAAGCAAGGCAGAATTGCAGGAAACTGATTTCAGGAGGTAGATTCGAATCGCCTTTAAAGCACAGGAAAAGCGGCAAAACCTCGACAATGATGCCCTTGGCCAAAAAGGGCGTATGCGTTTTTTCCTGAATATATTCAGGAAAAAACGCATACGCCCTTTTTGGCCAACCAAGCAACCTGGAAAGGCAAATCAGCGCTACAAAGAAGTCTCGCTTCCCATCGGTCAAAAGGACCATGCTGAATAAAGTGTCAAAACCAGAAATGCAGGGCAGGCCATGGAGAAATGGGAGCCTTGCTACGCTGATGGGCGGGATGTAAATTGCCAACAGCCACTCTGGAGAAGTGTACGGTGTGTCCTGAAACACCTAAAAAACGCAGCTTAGAGAGCGTAGGGCACTTCCACTCATGGGCGTATAAATTGGGAAAACTAAAAATCAGCAAGACACAGGCACCCCAAAGTTTAGGGCTGCTCTGCTGACAAGAACCTCCACTTCCTTACACCTTAAATATCCCAGGAAAGAGAAAAATGGATAAAGACGTTGTGGTCCTTATGTACAATGGAATATCACTCAGCCATGAAATCAACGTCATAAGGCTAGTGGCAGCATGATGAGTGGATTTAGGTACGACGATTTTAAGTGAAATAAGTCAAACAGAAAACGACACTTATCATAAGATATCACTTATAGAGGGAATGTAAAAACCGCTACACTGGAACTGAATTACAAAACAGAACAGAGTCACACGTTTAGAAAACACACTATGGCTGCTTAACGGGAAAGGTGAGGTGGGGTGATGCGTAAGGGAAGGGTTTCAAATTAGCTCAGATACCGTTCCATAAACCCAATATGTAATAGACAAGACCTACTCCTTGCTCAGTGAACTGGACTCAACACCCCCTATTCAACGCCCAAGAATATATCTGACTAGTAAGAATCTTAAAACCTATGTGTTGATATCCCTCTGTAAGTGAGTCAAGTGGGTGTAAAGCGGCCTAAACACAGCAGTGAAAAGCAGCTAAACCCCATTATAAAAATCAACTACTTTTAAAAACCCGTGAAACAAAGACAGTGAAAGAGAGAAATTCTTACAAAATTCGTTCAGGGGCTGTGATGCCACCTGGATTGACCATATCTAGACCCACTGCTGATTGAGACATAAGGGTGAACACTCTTGGGGCTGAGAGGTTTGGTGAGGTTGGGTGAGCAAACGCAGACCCTTTAAAGTAATACTGCGTGGTACCCATCCCATGGGTCCCAAATCTCCAGGTTCAAGGGCATCTTCCTACATCGAAAACATGCATGAGACACCCAGAAGATGGTACACCGTGTGATCGGGAAAGGTTTCTAAAACGCACCTCATTTCTCATGTCCTTGTGCTCGGGTTCGCCATTCCAGCCGCTTTACTAGCAATCTCCCTCCTTGGAGAATCAGCACCTTTAACCTCCTGTTCCGTCCAGGTTGCCATTTGTCCTGAGGATGAACGGGAAGAGGGCCAAACAATGAGAGACTAGCTCTAGGTGTTGGGGCAGGCACAGGTCACTCTATTTTCCCATCAGGAAGAAGAATTAACCAGAGGCTCAGCTTGCCGCCCGGAACCAGAATAGGGCCTGAAGCAATCCTGCGCTTTTGCGGCCAGCTCCCAAAATAGCGAGTTGAAAAATGGAGCTCAGGGGCACTGCAATTCACAAACCTGCAGAGTTATAACTGATAACTCTCGTCCACAAATATATTGAGGGAAGGCAACGAAGAGGATTTGAAAGCAAGGCAGAATTGCAGGAAACAGATTGCAGGAGGTAGATTCGAATCGCCTTTAAAGCACAGGAAAAGCGGCAAAACCTCGGCAATGATGCCCTTGGCCAAAAAGGGCGTATGCGTTTTTTCCTGAATATATTCAGGAAAAAACGCATACGCCCTTTTTGGCCAACCAAGCAACCTGGAAAGGCAAATCAGCGCTACAAAGAAGTCTCGCTCCCCATCGGTCAAAAGGACCATGCTGAATAAAGTGTCAAAACCAGAAATGCAGGGCAGGCCATGGAGAAACGGGAGCCTTGCTACGCTGATGGGCGGGATGTAAATTGCCAACAGCCACTCTGGAGAAGTGTACGGTGTGTCCTGAAACACCTAAAAAACGCAGCTTAGAGAGCGTAGGGCACTTCCACTCATGGGCGTATAAATTGGGAAAACTAAAAATCAGCAAGACACAGGCACCCCAAAGTTTAGGGCTGCTCTGCTGACAAGAACCTCCACTTCCTTACACCTTAAATATCCCAGGAAAGAGAAAAATGGATAAAGACGTTGTGGTCCTGATGTACAATGGAATATCACTCAGCCATGAAATCAACGTCATAAGGCTAGTGGCAGCATGATAAGTGGATTTAGGTACGACGATTCTAAGAGAAATAAGTCAAACAGAAAACGACACTTATCATAAGATATCACTTATAGAGGGAAAGTAAAAACCGCTACACTGGAACTGAATTACAAAACAGAACAGAGTCACACGTTTAGAAAACACACTATGGCTGCTTAACGGGAAAGGTGAGGTGGGGTGATGCGTAAAAGAAGGGTTTCAAATTAGCTCAGATACCGTTCCATAAACCCAATATGTAATCGACAAGACCTACTCCTTGCTCAGTGAACTTGACTCAACACCCCCTATTCAACGCCCAAGAATATATCTGACTAGTAAGAATCTTAAAACCTATGTGTTGATATCCCTCTGTAAGTGAGTCAAGTGGGTGTAAAGCGGCCTAAACACAGCAGTGAAAAGCAGCTAAACCCCATTATAAAAATCAACTACTTTTAAAAACCCGTGAAACAAAGACAGTGAAAGAGAGAAATTCTTACAAAATTCGTTCAGGGGCTGTGATGCCACCTGAATTGACCATATCTAGACCCACTGCTGATTGAGACATAAGGGTGAACACTCTTGGGGCTGAGAGGTTTGCTGAGGTTGGGTGAGCAAACGCAGACCCTTTAAAGTAATACTGCGTGGTACCCATCCCATGGGTCCCAAATCTCCAGGTTCAAGGGCATCTTCCTACATCGAAAACATGCATGAGACACCCAGAAGATGGTACACCGTGTGATCGGGAAAGGTTTCTAAAACGCACCTCATTTCTCATGTCCTTGTGCTCGGGTTCGCCATTCCAGCCGCTTTACTAGCAATCTCCCTCCTTGGAGAATCAGCACCTTTAACCTCCTGTTCCGTCCAGGTTGCCATTTGTCCTGAGGATGAACGGGAAGAGGGCCAAACAATGAGAGACTAGCTCTAGGTGTTGGGGCAGGCACAGGTCACTCTATTTTCCCATCAGGAAGAAGAATTAACCAGAGGCTCAGCTTGCCGCCCGGAACCAGAATAGGGCCTGAAGCAATCCTGCGCTTTTGCGGCCAGCTCCCAAAAAAGCGAGTTGAAAAATGGAGCTCAGGGGCACTGCAATTCACAAACCTGCAGAGTTATAACTGATAACTCTCGTCCACAAATATATTGAGGGAAGGCAACGAAGAGGATTTGAAAGCAAGGCAGAATTGCAGGAAACTGATTTCAGGAGGTAAATTCGAATCGCCTTTAAAGCACAGGAAAAGCGGCAAACACTCGACAATGATGCCCTTGGCCAAAAAGGGCGTATGCCTTTTTTCCTGAATATATTCAGGAAAAAACGCATACGCCCTTTTTGGCCAACCAAGCAACCTGGAAAGGCAAATCAGCGCTACAAAGAAGTCTCGCTCCCCATCGGTCAAAAGGACCATGCTGAATAAAGTGTCAAAACCAGAAATGCAGGGCAGGCCATGGAGAAACGGGAGCCTTGTTACGCTGATGGGCGGGATGTAAATGGCCAACAGCCACTCTGGAGAAGTGTACGGTGTGTCCTGAAACACCTAAAAAACGCAGCTTA
Source organism: Eschrichtius robustus (assembly GCF_028021215.1). Taxonomy (NCBI): domain Eukaryota; kingdom Metazoa; phylum Chordata; class Mammalia; order Artiodactyla; family Eschrichtiidae; genus Eschrichtius; species Eschrichtius robustus. Next base: position 101,561,848 of record NC_090824.1, on the reverse strand, counting down.
GAGAGCGTAGGGCACTTCCACTCATGGGCGTATAAATTGGGAAAACTAAAAATCAGCAAGACACAGGCACCCCAAAGTTTAGGGCTGCTCTGCTGACAAGAACCTCCACTTCCTTACACCTTAAATATCCCAGGAAAGAGAAAAATGGATAAAGACGTTGTGGTCCTTATGTACAATGGAATATCACTCAGCCATGAAATCAACGTCATAAGGCTAGTGGCAGCATGATGAGTGGATTTAGGTACGACGATTCTAAGTGAAATAAGTCAAACAGAAAACGACACTTATCATAAGATATCACTTATAGAGGGAATGTAAAAACCGCTACACTGGAACTGAATTACAAAACAGAACAGAGTCACACGTTTAGAAAACACACTATGGCTGCTTAACGGGAAAGGTGAGGTGGGGTGATGCGTAAAAGAAGGGTTTCAAATTAGCTCAGATACCGTTCCATAAACCCAATATGTAATAGACAAGACCTACTCCTTGCTCAGTGAACTTGACTCAACACCCCCTATTCAACGCCCAAGAATATATCTGACTAGTAAGAATCTTAAAACCTATGTGTTGATATCCCTCTGTAAGTGAGTCAAGTGGGTGTAAAGCGGCCTAAACACAGCAGTGAAAAGCAGCTAAACCCCATTATAAAAATCAACTACTTTTAAAAACCCGTGAAACAAAGACAGTGAAAGAGAGAGAAATTCTTACAAAATTCGTTCAGGGGCTGTGATGCCACCTGGATTGACCATATCTAGACCCACTGCTGATTGAGACATAAGGGTGAACACTCTTGGGGCTGAGAGGTTTGCTGAGGTTGGGTGAGCAAACGCAGACCCTTTAAAGTAATACTGCGTGGTACCCATCCCATGGGTCCCAAATCTCCAGGTTCAAGGGCATCTTCCTACATCGAAAACATGCATGAGACACCCAGAAGATGGTACACCGTGTGATCGGGAAAGGTTTCTAAAACGCACCTCATTTCTCATGTCCTTGTGCTCGGGTTCGCCATTCCAGCCGCTTTACTAGCAATCTCCCTCCTTGGAGAATCAGCACCTTTAACCTCCTGTTCCGTCCAGGTTGCCATTTGTCCTGAGGATGAACGGGAAGAGGGCCAAACAATGAGAGACTAGCTCTAGGTGTTGGGGCAGGCACAGGTCACTCTATTTTCCCATCAGGAAGAAGAATTAACCAGAGGCTCAGCTTGCCGCCCGGAACCAGAATAGGGCCTGAAGCAATCCTACGCTTTTGCGGCCAGCTCCCAAAAAAGCGAGTTGAAAAATGGAGCTCAGGGGCACTGCAATTCACAAACCTGCAGAGTTATAACTGATAACTCTCGTCCACAAATATATTGAGGGAAGGCAACGAAGAGGATTTGAAAGCAAGGCAGAATTGCAGGAAACTGATTTCAGGAGGTAGATTCGAATCGCCTTTAAAGCACAGGAAAAGCGGCAAAACCTCGACAATGATGCCCTTGGCCAAAAAGGGCGTATGCGTTTTTTCCTGAATATATTCAGGAAAAAACGCATACGCCCTTTTTGGCCAACCAAGCAACCTGGAAAGGCAAATCAGCGCTACAAAGAAGTCTCGCTCCCCATCGGTCAAAAGGACCATGCTGAATAAAGTGTCAAAACCAGAAATGCAGGGCAGGCCATGGAGAAACGGGAGCCTTGCTACGCTGATGGGCGGGATGTAAATTGCCAACAGCCACTCTGGAGAAGTGTACGGTGTGTCCTGAAACACCTAAAAAACGCAGCTTAGAGAGCGTAGGGCACTTCCACTCATGGGCGTATAAATTGGGAAAACTAAAAATCAGCAAGACACAGGCACCCCAAAGTTTAGGGCTGCTCTGCTGACAAGAACCTCCACTTCCTTACACCTTAAATATCCCAGGAAAGAGAAAAATGGATAAAGACGTTGTGGTCCTTATGTACAATGGAATATCACTCAGCCATGAAATCAACGTCATAAGGCTAGTGGCAGCATGATGAGTGGATTTAGGTACGACGATTCTAAGTGAAATAAGTCAAACAGAAAACGACACTTATCATAAGATATCACTTATAGAGGGAATGTAAAAACCGCTACACTGGAACTGAATTACAAAACAGAACAGAGTCACACGTTTAGAAAACACACTATGGCTGCTTAACGGGAAAGGTGAGGTGGGGTGATGCGTAAAAGAAGGGTTTCAAATTAGCTCAGATACCGTTCCATAAACCCAATATGTAATAGACAAGACCTACTCCTTGCTCAGTGAACTTGACTCAACACCCCCTATTCAACGCCCAAGAATATATCTGACTAGTAAGAATCTTAAAACCTATGTGTTGATATCCCTCTGTAAGTGAGTCAAGTGGGTGTAAAGCGGCCTAAACACAGCAGTGAAAAGCAGCTAAACCCCATTATAAAAATCAACTAATTTTAAAAACCCGTGAAACAAAGACAGTGAAAGAGAGAGAAATTCTTACAAAATTCGTTCAGGGGCTGTGATGCCACCTGGATTGACCATATCTAGACCCACTGCTGATTGAGACATAAGGGTGAACACTCTTGGGGCTGAGAGGTTTGCTGAGGTTGGGTGAGCAAACGCAGACCCTTTAAAGTAATACTGCGTGGTACCCATCCCATGGGTCCCAAATCTCCAGGTTCAAAGGCATCTTCCTACATCGAAAACATGCATGAGACACCCAGAAGATGGTACACCGTGTGATCGGGAAAGGTTTCTAAAACGCACCTCATTTCTCATGTCCTTGTGCTCGGGTTCGCCATTCCAGCCGCTTTACTAGCAATCTCCCTCCTTGGAGAATCAGCACCTTTAACCTCCTGTTCCGTCTAGGTTGCCATTTGTCCTGAGGATGAACGGGAAGAGGACCAAACAATGAGAGACTAGCTCTAGGTGTTGGGGCAGGCACAGGTCACTCTATTTTCCCATCAGGAAGAAGAATTAACCAGAGGCTCAGCTTGCCGCCCGGAACCAGAATAGGGCCTGAAGCAATCCTACGCTTTTGCGGCCAGCTCCCAAAAAAGCGAGTTGAAAAATGGAGCTCAGGGGCACTGCAATTCACAAACCTGCAGAGTTATAACTGATAACTCTCGTCCACAAATATATTGAGGGAAGGCAACGAAGAGGATTTGAAAGCAAGGCAGAATTGCAGGAAACTGATTTCAGGAGGTAGATTCGAATCGCCTTTAAAGCACAGGAAAAGCGGCAAAACCTCGACAATGATGCCCTTGGCCAAAAAGGGCGTATGCGTTTTTTCCTGAATATATTCAGGAAAAAACGCATACGCCCTTTTTGGCCAACCAAGCAACCTGGAAAGGCAAATCAGCGCTACAAAGAAGTCTCGCTCCCCATCGGTCAAAAGGACCATGCTGAATAAAGTGTCAAAACCAGAAATGCAGGGCAGGCCATGGAGAAACAGGAGCCTTGCTACGCTGATGGGCGGGATGTAAATTGCCAACAGCCACTCTGGAGAAGTGTACGGTGTGTCCTGAAACACCTAAAAAACGCAGCTTAGAGAGCGTAGGGCACTTCCACTCATGGGCGTATAAATTGGGAAAACTAAAAATCAGCAAGACACAGGCACCCCAAAGTTTAGGGCTGCTCTGCTGACAAGAACCTCCACTTCCTTACACCTTAAATATCCCAGGAAAGAGAAAAATGGATAAAGACGTTGTGGTCCTTATGTACAATGGAATATCACTCAGCCATGAAATCAACGTCATAAGGCTAGTGGCAGCATGATGAGTGGATTTAGGTACGACGATTCTAAGTGAAATAAGTCAAACAGAAAACGACACTTATCATAAGATATCACTTATAGAGGGAATGTAAAAACCGCTACACTGGAACTGAATTACAAAACAGAACAGAGTCACACGTTTAGAAAACACACTATGGCTGCTTAACGGGAAAGGTGAGGTGGGGTGATGCGTAAAAGAAGGGTTTCAAATTAGCTCAGATACCGTTCCATAAACCCAATATGTAATAGACAAGACCTACTCCTTGCTCAGTGAACTTGACTCAACACCCCCTATTCAACGCCCAAGAATATATCTGACTAGTAAGAATCTTAAAACCTATGTGTTGATATCCCTCTGTAAGTGAGTCAAGTGGGTGTAAAGCGGCCTAAACACAGCAGTGAAAAGCAGCTAAACCCCATTATAAAAATCAACTAATTTTAAAAACCCGTGAAACAAAGACAGTGAAAGAGAGAGAAATTCTTACAAAATTCGTTCAGGGGCTGTGATGCCACCTGGATTGACCATATCTAGACCCACTGCTGATTGAGACATAAGGGTGAACACTCTTGGGGCTGAGAGGTTTGCTGAGGTTGGGTGAGCAAACGCAGACCCTTTAAAGTAATACTGCGTGGTACCCATCCCATGGGTCCCAAATCTCCAGGTTCAAAGGCATCTTCCTACATCGAAAACATGCATGAGACACCCAGAAGATGGTACACCGTGTGATCGGGAAAGGTTTCTAAAACGCACCTCATTTCTCATGTCCTTGTGCTCGGGTTCGCCATTCCAGCCGCTTTACTAGCAATCTCCCTCCTTGGAGAATCAGCACCTTTAACCTCCTGTTCCGTCCAGGTTGCCATTTGTCCTGAGGATGAACGGGAAGAGGACCAAACAATGAGAGACTAGCTCTAGGTGTTGGGGCAGGCACAGGTCACTCTATTTTCCCATCAGGAAGAAGAATTAACCAGAGGCTCAGCTTGCCGCCCGGAACCAGAATAGGTCCTGAAGCAATCCTACGCTTTTGCGGCCAGCTCCCAAAAAAGCGAGTTGAAAAATGGAGCTCAGGGGCACTGCAATTCACAAACCTGCAGAGTTATAACTGATAACTCTCGTCCACAAATATATTGAGGGAAGGCAACGAAGAGGATTTGAAAGCAAGGCAGAATTGCAGGAAACTGATTTCAGGAGGTAGATTCGAATCGCCTTTAAAGCACAGGAAAAGCGGCAAAACCTCGACAATGATGCCCTTGGCCAAAAAGGGCGTATGCGTTTTTTCCTGAATATATTCAGGAAAAAACGCATACGCCCTTTTTGGCCAACCAAGCAACCTGGAAAGGCAAATCAGCGCTACAAAGAAGTCTCGCTCCCCATCGGTCAAAAGGACCATGCTGAATAAAGTGTCAAAACCAGAAATGCAGGGCAGGCCATGGAGAAACGGGAGCCTTGCTACGCTGATGGGCGGGATGTAAATTGCCAACAGCCACTCTGGAGAAGTGTACGGTGTGTCCTGAAACACCTAAAAAACGCAGCTTAGAGAGCGTAGGGCACTTCCACTCATGGGCGTATAAATTGGGAAAACTAAAAATCAGCAAGACACAGGCACCCCAAAGTTTAGGGCTGCTCTGCTGACAAGAACCTCCACTTCCTTACACCTTAAATATCCCAGGAAAGAGAAAAATGGATAAAGACGTTGTGGTCCTTATGTACAATGGAATATCACTCAGCCATGAAATCAACGTCATAAGGCTAGTGGCAGCATGATGAGTGGATTTAGGTACGACGATTCTAAGTGAAATAAGTCAAACAGAAAACGACACTTATCATAAGATATCACTTATAGAGGGAATGTAAAAACCGCTACACTGGAACTGAATTACAAAACAGAACAGAGTCACACGTTTAGAAAACACACTATGGCTGCTTAACGGGAAAGGTGAGGTGGGGTGATGCGTAAAAGAAGGGTTTCAAATTAGCTCAGATACCGTTCCATAAACCCAATATGTAATAGACAAGACCTACTCCTTGCTCAGTGAACTTGACTCAACACCCCCTATTCAACGCCCAAGAATATATCTGACTAGTAAGAATCTTAAAACCTATGTGTTGATATCCCTCTGTAAGTGAGTCAAGTGGGTGTAAAGCGGCCTAAACACAGCAGTGAAAAGCAGCTAAACCCCATTATAAAAATCAACTAATTTTAAAAACCCGTGAAACAAAGACAGTGAAAGAGAGAGAAATTCTTACAAAATTCGTTCAGGGGCTGTGATGCCACCTGGATTGACCATATCTAGACCCACTGCTGATTGAGACATAAGGGTGAACACTCTTGGGGCTGAGAGGTTTGCTGAGGTTGGGTGAGCAAACGCAGACCCTTTAAAGTAATACTGCGTGGTACCCATCCCATGGGTCCCAAATCTCCAGGTTCAAAGGCATCTTCCTACATCGAAAACATGCATGAGACACCCAGAAGATGGTACACCGTGTGATCGGGAAAGGTTTCTAAAACGCACCTCATTTCTCATGTCCTTGTGCTCGGGTTCGCCATTCCAGCCGCTTTACTAGCAATCTCCCTCCTTGGAGAATCAGCACCTTTAACCTCCTGTTCCGTCCAGGTTGCCATTTGTCCTGAGGATGAACGGGAAGAGGACCAAACAATGAGAGACTAGCTCTAGGTGTTGGGGCAGGCACAGGTCACTCTATTTTCCCATCAGGAAGAAGAATTAACCAGAGGCTCAGCTTGCCGCCCGGAACCAGAATAGGGCCTGAAGCAATCCTACGCTTTTGCGGCCAGCTCCCAAAAAAGCGAGTTGAAAAATGGAGCTCAGGGGCACTGCAATTCACAAACCTGCAGAGTTATAACTGATAACTCTCGTCCACAAATATATTGAGGGAAGGCAACGAAGAGGATTTGAAAGCAAGGCAGAATTGCAGGAAACTGATTTCAGGAGGTAGATTCGAATCGCCTTTAAAGCACAGGAAAAGCGGCAAAACCTCGACAATGATGCCCTTGGCCAAAAAGGGCGTATGCGTTTTTTCCTGAATATATTCAGGAAAAAACGCATACGCCCTTTTTGGCCAACCAAGCAACCTGGAAAGGCAAATCAGCGCTACAAAGAAGTCTCGCTCCCCATCGGTCAAAAGGACCATGCTGAATAAAGTGTCAAAACCAGAAATGCAGGGCAGGCCATGGAGAAACGGGAGCCTTGCTACGCTGATGGGCGGGATGTAAATTGCCAACAGCCACTCTGGAGAAGTGTACGGTGTGTCCTGAAACACCTAAAAAACGCAGCTTAGAGAGCGTAGGGCACTTCCACTCATGGGCGTATAAATTGGGAAAACTAAAAATCAGCAAGACACAGGCACCCCAAAGTTTAGGGCTGCTCTGCTGACAAGAACCTCCACTTCCTTACACCTTAAATATCCCAGGAAAGAGAAAAATGGATAAAGACGTTGTGGTCCTTATGTACAATGGAATATCACTCAGCCATGAAATCAACGTCATAAGGCTAGTGGCAGCATGATGAGTGGATTTAGGTACGACGATTCTAAGTGAAATAAGTCAAACAGAAAACGACACTTATCATAAGATATCACTTATAGAGGGAATGTAAAAACCGCTACACTGGAACTGAATTACAAAACAGAACAGAGTCACACGTTTAGAAAACACACTATGGCTGCTTAACGGGAAAGGTGAGGTGGGGTGATGCGTAAAAGAAGGGTTTCAAATTAGCTCAGATACCGTTCCATAAACCCAATATGTAATAGACAAGACCTACTCCTTGCTCAGTGAACTTGACTCAACACCCCCTATTCAACGCCCAAGAATATATCTGACTAGTAAGAATCTTAAAACCTATGTGTTGATATCCCTCTGTAAGTGAGTCAAGTGGGTGTAAAGCGGCCTAAACACAGCAGTGAAAAGCAGCTAAACCCCATTATAAAAATCAACTAATTTTAAAAACCCGTGAAACAAAGACAGTGAAAGAGAGAGAAATTCTTACAAAATTCGTTCAGGGGCTGTGATGCCACCTGGATTGACCATATCTAGACCCACTGCTGATTGAGACATAAGGGTGAACACTCTTGGGGCTGAGAGGTTTGCTGAGGTTGGGTGAGCAAACGCAGACCCTTTAAAGTAATACTGCGTGGTACCCATCCCATGGGTCCCAAATCTCCAGGTTCAAAGGCATCTTCCTACATCGAAAACATGCATGAGACACCCAGAAGATGGTACACCGTGTGATCGGGAAAGGTTTCTAAAACGCACCTCATTTCTCATGTCCTTGTGCTCGGGTTCGCCATTCCAGCCGCTTTACTAGCAATCTCCCTCCTTGGAGAATCAGCACCTTTAACCTCCTGTTCCGTCCAGGTTGCCATTTGTCCTGAGGATGAACGGGAAGAGGACCAAACAATGAGAGACTAGCTCTAGGTGTTGGGGCAGGCACAGGTCACTCTATTTTCCCATCAGGAAGAAGAATTAACCAGAGGCTCAGCTTGCCGCCCGGAACCAGAATAGGGCCTGAAGCAATCCTACGCTTTTGCGGCCAGCTCCCAAAAAAGCGAGTTGAAAAATGGAGCTCAGGGGCACTGCAATTCACAAACCTGCAGAGTTATAACTGATAACTCTCGTCCACAAATATATTGAGGGAAGGCAACGAAGAGGATTTGAAAGCAAGGCAGAATTGCAGGAAACTGATTTCAGGAGGTAGATTCGAATCGCCTTTAAAGCACAGGAAAAGCGGCAAAACCTCGACAATGATGCCCTTGGCCAAAAAGGGCGTATGCGTTTTTTCCTGAATATATTCAGGAAAAAACGCATACGCCCTTTTTGGCCAACCAAGCAACCTGGAAAGGCAAATCAGCGCTACAAAGAAGTCTCGCTCCCCATCGGTCAAAAGGACCATGCTGAATAAAGTGTCAAAACCAGAAATGCAGGGCAGGCCATGGAGAAACGGGAGCCTTGCTACGCTGATGGGCGGGATGTAAATTGCCAACAGCCACTCTGGAGAAGTGTACGGTGTGTCCTGAAACACCTAAAAAACGCAGCTTAGAGAGCGTAGGGCACTTCCACTCATGGGCGTATAAATTGGGAAAACTAAAAATCAGCAAGACACAGGCACCCCAAAGTTTAGGGCTGCTCTGCTGACAAGAACCTCCACTTCCTTACACCTTAAATATCCCAGGAAAGAGAAAAATGGATAAAGACGTTGTGGTCCTTATGTACAATGGAATATCACTCAGCCATGAAATCAACGTCATAAGGCTAGTGGCAGCATGATGAGTGGATTTAGGTACGACGATTCTAAGTGAAATAAGTCAAACAGAAAACGACACTTATCATAAGATATCACTTATAGAGGGAATGTAAAAACCGCTACACTGGAACTGAATTACAAAACAGAACAGAGTCACACGTTTAGAAAACACACTATGGCTGCTTAACGGGAAAGGTGAGGTGGGGTGATGCGTAAAAGAAGGGTTTCAAATTAGCTCAGATACCGTTCCATAAACCCAATATGTAATAGACAAGACCTACTCCTTGCTCAGTGAACTTGACTCAACACCCCCTATTCAACGCCCAAGAATATATCTGACTAGTAAGAATCTTAAAACCTATGTGTTGATATCCCTCTGTAAGTGAGTCAAGTGGGTGTAAAGCGGCCTAAACACAGCAGTGAAAAGCAGCTAAACCCCATTATAAAAATCAACTAATTTTAAAAACCCGTGAAACAAAGACAGTGAAAGAGAGAGAAATTCTTACAAAATTCGTTCAGGGGCTGTGATGCCACCTGGATTGACCATATCTAGACCCACTGCTGATTGAGACATAAGGGTGAACACTCTTGGGGCTGAGAGGTTTGCTGAGGTTGGGTGAGCAAACGCAGACCCTTTAAAGTAATACTGCGTGGTACCCATCCCATGGGTCCCAAATCTCCAGGTTCAAAGGCATCTTCCTACATCGAAAACATGCATGAGACACCCAGAAGATGGTACACCGTGTGATCGGGAAAGGTTTCTAAAACGCACCTCATTTCTCATGTCCTTGTGCTCGGGTTCGCCATTCCAGCCGCTTTACTAGCAATCTCCCTCCTTGGAGAATCAGCACCTTTAACCTCCTGTTCCGTCCAGGTTGCCATTTGTCCTGAGGATGAACGGGAAGAGGACCAAACAATGAGAGACTAGCTCTAGGTGTTGGGGCAGGCACAGGTCACTCTATTTTCCCATCAGGAAGAAGTATTAACCAGAGGCTCAGCTTGCCGCCCGGAACCAGAATAGGGCCTGAAGCAATCCTGCGCTTTTGCGACCAGCTCCCAAAAAAGCGAGTTGAAAAATGGAGCTCAGGGGCACTGCAATTCACAAACCTGCAGAGTTATAACTGATAACTCTCGTCCACAAATATATTGAGGGAAGGCAACGAAGAGGATTTGAAAGCAAGGCAGAATTGCAGGAAACTGATTTCAGGAGGTAGATTCGAATCGCCTTTAGAGCACAGGAAAAGCGGCAAAACCTCGACAATGATGCCCTTGGCCAAAAAGGGCGTATGCGTTTTTTCCTGAATATATTCAGGAAAAAACGCATACGCCCTTTTTGGCCAACCAAGCAACCTGGAAAGGCAAATCAGCGCTACAAAGAAGTCTCGCTCCCCATCGGTCAAAAGGACCATGCTGAATAAAGTGTCAAAACCAGAAATGCAGGGCAGGCCATGGAGAAACGGGAGCCTTGCTACGCTGATGGGCGGGATGTAAATTGCCAACAGCCACTCTGGAGAATTGTACGGTGTGTCCTGAAACACCTAAAAAACGCAGCTTAGAGAGCGTAGGGCACTTCCACTCATGGGCGTATAAATTGGGAAAACTAAAAATCAGCAAGACACAGGCACCCCAAAGTTTAGGGCTGCTCTGCTGACAAGAACCTCCACTTCCTTACACCTTAAATATCCCAGGAAAGAGAAAAATGGATAAAGACGTTGTGGTCCTGATGTACAATGGAATATCACTCAGCCATGAAATCAACGTCATAAGGCTAGTGGCAGCATGATGAGTGGATTTAGGTTCGACGATTCTAAGTGAAATAAGTCAAACAGAAAACGACACTTATCATAAGATATCACTTATAGAGGGAAAGTAAAAACCGCTACACTGGAACTGAATTACAAAACAGAACAGAGTCACACGTTTAGAAAACACACTATGGCTGCTTAACGGGAAAGGTGAGGTGGGGTGATGCGTAAAAGAAGGGTTTCAAATTAGCTCAGATACCGTTCCATAAACCCAATATGTAATAGACAAGACCTACTCCTTGCTCAGTGAACTTGACTCAACACCCCCTATTCAACGCCCAAGAATATATCTGACTAGTAAGAATCTTAAAACCTATGTGTTGATATCCCTCTGTAAGTGAGTCAAGTGGGTGTAAAGCGGCCTAAACACAGCAGTGAAAAGCAGCTAAACCCCATTATAAAAATCAACTACTTTTAAAAACCCGTGAAACAAAGACAGTGAAAGAGAGAGAAATTCTTACAAAATTCGTTCACGGGCTGTGATGCCACCTGGATTGACCATATCTAGACCCACTGCTGATTGAGACATAAGGGTGAACACTCTTGGGGCTGAGAGGTTTGGTGAGGTTGGGTGAGCAAACGCAGACCCTTTAAAGTAATACTGCGTGGTACCCATCCCATGGGTCCCAAATCTCCAGGTTCAAGGGCGTCTTCCTACATCGAAAACATGCATGAGACACCCAGAAGATGGTACACCGTGTGATCGGGAAAGGTTTCTAAAACGCACCTCATTTCTCATGTCCTTGTGCTCGGGTTCGCCATTCCAGCCGCTTTACTAGCAATCTCCCTCCTTGGAGAATCAGCACCTTTAACCTCCTGTTCCGTCCAGGTTGCCATTTGTCCTGAGGATGAACGGGAAGAGGGCCAAACAATGAGAGACTAGCTCTAGGTGGTGGGGCAGGCACAGGTCACTCTATTTTCCCATCAGGAAGAAGAATTAACCAGAGGCTCAGCTTGCCGCCCGGAACCAGAATAGGGCCTGAAGCAATCCTACGCTTTTGCGGCCAGCTCCCAAAAAAGCGAGTTGAAAAATGGAGCTCAGGGGCACTGCAATTCACAAACCTGCAGAGTTATAACTGATAACTCTCGTCCACAAATATATTGAGGGAAGGCAACGAAGAGGATTTGAAAGCAAGGCAGAATTGCAGGAAACTGATTTCAGGAGGTAGATTCGAATCGCCTTTAGAGCACAGGAAAAGCGGCAAAACCTCGACAATGATGCCCTTGGCCAAAAAGGGCGTATGCGTTTTTTCCTGAATATATTCAGGAAAAAACGCATACGCCCTTTTTGGCCAACCAAGCAACCTGGAAAGGCAAATCAGCGCTACAAAGAAGTCTCGCTCCCCATCGGTCAAAAGGACCATGCTGAATAAAGTGTCAAAACCAGAAATGCAGGGCAGGCCATGGAGAAACGGGAGCCTTGCTACGCTGATGGGCGGGATGTAAATTGCCAACAGCCACTCTGGAGAAGTGTACGGTGTGTCCTGAAACACCTAAAAAACGCAGCTTAGAGAGCGTAGGGCACTTCCACTCAAGGGCGTATAAATTGGGAAAACTAAAAATCAGCAAGACACAGGCACCCCAAAGTTTAGGGCTGCTCTGCTGACAAGAACCTCCACTTCCTTACACCTTAAATATCCCAGGAAAGAGAAAAATGGATAAAGACGTTGTGGTCCTGATGTACAATGGAATATCACTCAGCCATGAAATCAACGTCATAAGGCTAGTGGCAGCATGATGAGTGGATTTAGGTACGACGATTCTAAGTGAAATAAGTCAAACAGAAAACGACACTTATCATAAGATATCACTTATAGAGGGAATGTAAAAACCGCTACACTGCAACTGAATTACAAAACAGAACAGAGTCACACGTTCAGAAAACACACTATGGCTGCTTAACGGGAAAGGTGAGGTGGGGTGATGCGTAAAAGAAGGGTTTCAAATTAGCTCAGATACCGTTCCATAAACCCAATATGTAATCGACAAGACCTACTCCTTGCTCAGTGAACTTGACTCAACACCCCCTATTCAACGCCCAAGAATATATCTGACTAGTAAGAATCTTAAAACCTATGTGTTGATATCCCTCTGGAAGTGAGTCAAGTGGGTGTAAAGCGGCCTAAAACACAGCAGTGAAAAGCAGCTAAACCCCATTATAAAAATCAACTACTTTTAAAAACCCGTGAAACAAAGACAGTGAAAGAGAGAGAAATTCTTACAAAATTCGTTCAGGGGCTGTGATGCCACCTGGATTGACCATATCTAGACCCACTGCTGATTGAGACATAAGGGTGAACACTCTTGGGGCTGAGAGGTTTGCTGAGGTTGGGTGAGCAAACGCAGACCCTTTAAAGTAATACTGCGTGGTACCCATCCCATGGGTCCCAAATCTCTAGGTTCAAGGGCATCTTCCTACATCGAAAACATGCATGAGACACCCAGAAGATGGTACACCGTGTGATCGGGAAAGGTTTCTAAAACGCTCCTCATTTCTCATGTCCTTGTGCTCGGGTTCGCCATTCCAGCCGCTTTACTAGCAATCTCCCTCCTTGGAGAATCAGCACCTTTCACCTCCTGTTCCGTCCAGGTTGCCATTTGTCCTGAGGATGAACGGGAAGAGGGCCAAACAATGAGAGACTAGCTCTAGGTGTTGGGGCAGGCACAGGTCACTCTATTTTCCCATCAGGAAGAAGAATTAACCAGAGGCTCAGCTTGCCGCCCGGAACCAGAATAGGGCCTGAAGCAATCCTGCGCTTTTGCGGCCAGCTCCCAAAAAAGCGAGTTGAAAAATGGAGCTCAGGGGCACTGCAATTCACAAACCTGCAGAGTTATAACTGATAACTCTCGTCCACAAATATATTGAGGGAAGGCAACGAAGAGGATTTGAAAGCAAGGCAGAATTGCAGGAAACTGATTTCAGGAGGTAGATTCGAATCGCCTTTAAAGCACAGGAAAAGCGGCAAAACCTCGACAATGATGCCCTTGGCCAAAAAGGGCGTATGCGTTTTTTCCTGAATATATTCAGGAAAAAACGCATACGCCCTTTTTGGCCAACCAAGCAACCTGGAAAGGCAAATCAGCGCTACAAAGAAGTCTCGCTCCCCATCGGTCAAAAGGACCATGCTGAATAAAGTGTCAAAACCAGAAATGCAGGGCAGGCCATGGAGAAACGGGAGCCTTGCTACGCTGATGGGCGGGATGTAAATTGCCAACAGCCACTCTGGAGAAGTGTACGGTGTGTCCTGAAACACCTAAAAAACGCAGCTTAGAGAGCGTAGGGCACTTCCACTCATGGGCGTATAAATTGGGAAAACTAAAAATCAGCAAGACACAGGCACCCCAAAGTTTAGGGCTGCTCTGCTGACAAGAACCTCCACTTCCTTACACCTTAAATATCCCAGGAAAGAGAAAAATGGATAAAGACGTTGTGGTCCTTATTTACAATGGAATATCACTCAGCCATGTAATCAACGTCATAAGGCTAGTGGCAGCATGATGAGTGGATTTAGGTACGACGATTCTAAGTGAAATAAGTCAAACAGAAAACGACACTTATCATAAGATATCACTTATAGAGGGAAAGTAAAAACCGCTACACTGGAACTGAATTACAAAACAGAACAGAGTCACACGTTTAGAAAACACACTATGGCTGCTTAACGGGAAAGGTGAGGTGGGGTGATGCCTAAAAGAAGGGTTTCAAAGTAGCTCAGATACCGTTCCATAAACCCAATATGTAAGAGAAAAGACCTACTCCTTGCTCAGTGAACTTGACTCAACACCCCCTATTCAACGCCCAAGAATATGTCTGACTAGTAAGAATCTTAAAACCTATGTGATGATATCCCTTTGTAAGTGAGTCAAGTGGGTGTAAAGCGGCCTAAACACAGCAGTGAAAAGCAGCTAAACCCCATTATAAAAATCAACTACTTTTAAAAACCCGTGAAACAAAGACAGTGAAAGAGAGAGAAATTCTTACAAAATTCGTTCAGGGGCTGTGATGCCACCTGGATTGACCATATCAAGACCCACTGCTAATTGAGACATAAGGGTGAACACTCTTGGGGCTGAGAGGTTTGCTGAGGTTGGGTGAGCAAACGCAGACCCTTTAAAGTAATACTGCGTGGTACCCATCCCATGGGTCCCAAATCTCCAGGTTCAAGGGCATCTTCCTACATAGAAAACATGCATGAGACACCCAGAAGATGGTACACCGTGTGATCGGGAAAGGTTTCTAAAACGCACCTCATTTCTCATGTCCTTGTGCTCGGGTTCGCCATTCCAGCCGCTTTACTAGCAATCTCCCTCCTTGGAGAATCAGCACCTTTAACCTCCTGTTCCGTCCAGGTTGCCATTTGTCCTGAGGATGAACGGGAAGAGGGCCAAACAATGAGAGACTAGCTCTAGGTGTTGGGGCAGGCACAGGTCAATCTATTTTCCCATCAGGAAGAAGAGTTAACCAGAGGCTCAGCTTGCCGCCCGGAACCAGAATAGGGCCTTAAGCAATCCTGCGCTTTTGCGACCAGCTCCCAAAAAAGCGAGTTGAAAAATGGAGCTCAGGGGCACTGCAATTCACAAACCTGCAGAGTTATAACTGATAACTCTCGTCCACAAATATATTGAGGGAAGGCAACGAAGAGGATTTGAAAGCAAGGCAGAATTGCAGGAAACTGATTTCAGGAGGTAGATTCGAATCGCCTTTAAAGCACAGGAAAAGCGGCAAAACCTCGACAATGATGCCCTTGGCCAAAAAGGGCGTATGCGTTTTTTCCTGAATATATTCAGGAAAAAACGCATACGCCCTTTTTGGCCAACCAAGCAACCTGGAAAGGCAAATCAGCGCTACAAAGAAGTCTCGCTCCCCATCGGTCAAAAGGACCATGCTGAATAAAGTGTCAAAACCAGAAATGCAGGGCAGGCCATGGAGAAACGGGAGCCTTGCTACGCTGATGGGCGGGATGTAAATTGCCAACAGCCACTCTGGAAAAGTGTACGGTGTGTCCTGAAACACCTAAAAAACGCAGCTTAGAGAGCGTAGGGCACTTCCACTCATGGGCATATAAATTGGGAAAACTAAAAATCAGCAAGACACAGGCACCCCAAAGTTTAGGGCTGCTCTGCTGACAAGAACCTCCACTTCCTTACACCTTAAATATCCCAGGAAAGAGAAAAATGGATAAAGACGTTGTGGTCCTTATGTACAATGGAATATCACTCAGCCATGAAATCAACGTCATAAGGCTAGTGGCAGCATGATGAGTGGATTTAGGTACGACGATTCTAAGTGAAATAAGTCAAACAGAAAACGACACTTATCATAAGATATCACTTATAGAGGGAATGTAAAAACCGCTACACTGGAACTGAATTACAAAACAGAACAGAGTCACACGTTTAGAAAACACACTATGGCTGCTTAACGGGAAAGGTGAGGTGGGGTGATGCGTAAAAGAAGGGTTTCAAATTAGCTCAGATACCGTTCCATAAACCCAATATGTAATAGACAAGACCTACTCCTTGCTCAGTGAACTTGACTCAACACCCCCTATTCAACGCCCAAGAATATATCTGACTAGTAAGAATCTTAAAACCTATGTGTTGATATCCCTCTGGAAGTGAGTCAAGTGGGTGTAAAGCGGCCTAAACACAGCAGTGAAAAGCAGCTAAACCCCATTATAAAAATCAACTACTTTTAAAAACCCGTGAAACAAAGACAGTGAAAGAGAGAGAAATTCTTACAAAATTCGTTCAGGGGCTGTGATGCCACCTGGATTGACCATATCTAGACCCACTGCTGATTGAGACATAAGGGTGAACACTCTTGGGGCTGAGAGGTTTGCTGAGGTTGGGTGAGCAAACGCAGACCCTTTAAAGTAATACTGCGTGGTACCCATCCCATGGGTCCCAAATCTCCAGGTTCAAGGGCATCTTCCTACATCGAAAACATGCATGAGACACCCAGAAGATGGTACACCGTGTGATCGGGAAAGGTTTCTAAAACGCACCTCATTTCTCATGTCCTTGTGCTCGGGTTCGCCATTCCAGCCGCTTTACTAGCAATCTCCCTCCTTGGAGAATCAGCACCTTTCACCTCCTGTTCCGTCCAGGTTGCCATTTGTCCTGAGGATGAACGGGAAGAGGGCCAAACAATGAGAGACTAGCTCTAGGTGTTGGGGCAGGCACGGGTCACTCTATTTTCCCATCAGGAAGAAGAATTAACCAGAGGCTCAGCTTGCCGCCCGGAACCAGAATAGGGCCTGAAGCAATCCTGCGCTTTTGCGGCCAGCTCCCAAAAAAGCGAGTTTAAAAATGGAGCTCAGGGGCACTGCAATTCACAAACCTGCAGAGTTATAACTGATAACTCTCGTCCACAAATATATTGAGGGAAGGCAACGAAGAGGATTTGAAAGCAAGGCAGAATTGCAGGAAACTGATTTCAGGAGGTAGATTCGAATCGCCTTTAAAGCACAGGAAAAGCGGCAAAACCTCGACAATGATGCCCTTGGCCAAAAAGGGCGTATGCGTTTTTTCCTGAATATATTCAGGAAAAAACGCATACGCCCTTTTTGGCCAACCAAGCAACCTGGAAAGGCAAATCAGCGCTACAAAGAAGTCTCGCTCCCCATCGGTCAAAAGGACCATGCTGAATAAAGTGTCAAAACCAGAAATGCAGGGCAGGCCATGGAGAAACGGGAGCCTTGCTACGCTGATGGGCGGGATGTAAATTGCCAACAGCCACTCTGGAGAAGTGTACGGTGTGTCCTGAAACACCTAAAAAACGCAGCTTAGAGAGCGTAGGGCACTTCCACTCATGGGCGTATAAATTGGGAAAACTAAAAATCAGCAAGACACAGGCACCCCAAAGTTTAGGGCTGCTCTGCTGACAAGAACCTCCACTTCCTTACACCTTAAATATCCCAGGAAAGAGAAAAATGGATAAAGACGTTGTGGTCCTTATTTACAATGGAATATCACTCAGCCATGTAATCAACGTCATAAGGCTAGTGGCAGCATGATGAGTGGATTTAGGTACGACGATTTTAAGTGAAATAAGTCAAACAGAAAACGACACTTATCATAAGATATCACTTATAGAGGGAATGTAAAAACCGCTACACTGGAACTGAATTACAAAACAGAACAGAGTCACACGTTTAGAAAACACACTATGGCTGCTTAACGGGAAAGGTGAGGTGGGGTGATGCGTAAAAGAAGGGTTTCAAATTAGCTCAGATACCGTTCCATAAACCCAATATGTAATAGACAAGACCTACTCCTTGCTCAGTGAACTGGACTCAACACCCCTTATTCAACACCCAAGAATATATCTGACTAGTAAGAATCTTAAAACCTATGTGTTGATATCCCTCTGTAAGTGAGTCAAGTGGGTGTAAAGCGGCCTAAACACAGCAGTGAAAAGCAGCTAAACCCCATTATAAAAATCAACTACTTTTAAAAACCCGTGAAACAAAGACAGTGAAAGAGAGAGAAATTCTTACAAAATTCGTTCAGGGGCTGTGATGCCACCTGGATTGACCATATCTAGACCCACTGCTGATTGAGACATAAGGGTGAACACTCTTGGGGCTGAGAGGTTTGGTGAGGTTGGGTGAGCAAACGCAGACCCTTTAAAGTAATACTGCGTGGTACCCATCCCATGGGTCCCAAATCTCCAGGTTCAAGGGCATCTTCCTACATCGAAAACATGCATGAGACACCCAGAAGATGGTACACCGTGTGATCGGGAAAGGTTTCTAAAACGCACCTCATTTCTCATGTCCTTGTGCTCGGGTTCGCCATTCCAGCCGCTTTACTAGCAATCTCCCTCCTTGGAGAATCAGCACCTTTAACCTCCTGTTCCGTCCAGGTTGCCATTTGTCCTGAGGATGAACGGGAAGAGGGCCAAACAATGAGAGACTAGCTCTAGGTTTTGGGGCAGGCACAGGTCACTCTATTTTCCCATCAGGAAGAAGAATTAACCAGAGGCTCAGCTTGCCGCCCGGAACCAGAATAGGGCCTGAAGCAATCCTGCGCTTTTGCGGCCAGCTCCCAAAAAAGCGAGTTGAAAAATGGAGCTCAGGGGCACTGCAATTCACAAACCTGCAGCGTTATAACTGATAACTCTCGTCCACAAATATATTGAGGGAAGGCAACGAAGAGGATTTGAAAGCAAGGCAGAATTGCAGGAAACTGATTTCAGGAGGTAGATTCGAATCGCCTTTAAAGCACAGGAAAAGCGGCAAAACCTCCACAATGATGCCCTTGGCCAAAAAGGGCGTATGCGTTTTTTCCTGAATATATTCAGGAAAAAACGCATACGCCCTTTTTGGCCAACCAAGCAACCTGGAAAGGCAAATCAGCGCTACAAAGAAGTCTCGCTTCCCATCGGTCAAAAGGACCATGCTGAATAAAGTGTCAAAACCAGAAATGCAGGGCAGGCCATGGAGAAATGGGAGCCTTGCTACGCTGATGGGCGGGATGTAAATTGCCAACAGCCACTCTGGAGAAGTGTACGGTGTGTCCTGAAACACCTAAAAAACGCAGCTTAGAGAGCGTAGGGCACTTCCACTCATGGGCGTATAAATTGGGAAAACTAAAAATCAGCAAGACACAGGCACCCCAAAGTTTAGGGCTGCTCTGCTGACAAGAACCTCCACTTCCTTACACCTTAAATATCCCAGGAAAGAGAAAAATGGATAAAGACGTTGTGGTCCTTATGTACAATGGAATATCACTCAGCCATGAAATCAACGTCATAAGGCTAGTGGCAGCATGATGAGTGGATTTAGGTACGACGATTTTAAGTGAAATAAGTCAAACAGAAAACGACACTTATCATAAGATATCACTTATAGAGGGAATGTAAAAACCGCTACACTGGAACTGAATTACAAAACAGAACAGAGTCACACGTTTAGAAAACACACTATGGCTGCTTAACGGGAAAGGTGAGGTGGGGTGATGCGTAAAAGAAGGGTTTCAAATTAGCTCAGATACCGTTCCATAAACCCAATATGTAATAGACAAGACCTACTCCTTGCTCAGTGAACTGGACTCAACACCCCTTATTCAACACCCAAGAATATATCTGACTAGTAAGAATCTTAAAACCTATGTGTTGATATCCCTCTGTAAGTGAGTCAAGTGGGTGTAAAGCGGCCTAAACACAGCAGTGAAAAGCAGCTAAACCCCATTATAAAAATCAACTACTTTTAAAAACCCGTGAAACAAAGACAGTGAAAGAGAGAGAAATTCTTACAAAATTCGTTCAGGGGCTGTGATGCCACCTGGATTGACCATATCTAGACCCACTGCTGATTGAGACATAAGGGTGAACACTCTTGGGGCTGAGAGGTTTGGTGAGGTTGGGTGAGCAAACGCAGACCCTTTAAAGTAATACTGCGTGGTACCCATCCCATGGGTCCCAAATCTCCAGGTTTAAGGGCATCTTCCTACACCGAAAACATGCATGAGACACCCAGAAGATGGTACACCGTGTGATCGGGAAAGGTTTCTAAAACGCACCTCATTTCTCATGTCCTTGTGCTCGGGTTCGCCATTCCAGCCGCTTTACTAGCAATCTCCCTCCTTGGAGAATCAGCACCTTTAACCTGCTGTTCCGTCCAGGTTACCATTTGTCCTGAGGATGAACGGGAAGAGGGCCAAACAATGAGAGACTAGCTCTAGGTGTTGGGGCAGGCACAGGTCACTCTATTTTCCCATCAGGAAGAAGAATTAACCAGAGGCTCAGCTTGGCGCCCGGAACCAGAATAGGGCCTGAAGCAATCCTGCGCTTTTGCGGCCAGCTCCCAAAAAAGCGAGTTGAAAAATGGAGCTCAGGGGCACTGCAATTCACAAACCTGCAGAGTTATAACTGATAACTCTCGTCCACAAATATATTGAGGGAAGGCAACGAAGAGGATTTGAAAGCAAGGCAGAATTGCAGGAAACTGATTTCAGGAGGTAGATTCGAATCGCCTTTAAAGCACAGGAAAAGCGGCAAAACCTCGACAATGATGCCCTTGGCCAAAAAGGGCGTATGCGTTTTTTCCTGAATATATTCAGGAAAAAACGCATACGCCCTTTTTGGCCAACCAAGCAACCTGGAAAGGCAAATCAGCGCTACAAAGAAGTCTCGCTTCCCATCGGTCAAAAGGACCATGCTGAATAAAGTGTCAAAACCAGAAATGCAGGGCAGGCCATGGAGAAATGGGAGCCTTGCTACGCTGATGGGCGGGATGTAAATTGCCAACAGCCACTCTGGAGAAGTGTACGGTGTGTCCTGAAACACCTAAAAAACGCAGCTTAGAGAGCGTAGGGCACTTCCACTCATGGGCGTATAAATTGGGAAAACTAAAAATCAGCAAGACACAGGCACCCCAAAGTTTAGGGCTGCTCTGCTGAAAGAACCTCCACTTCCTTACACCTTAAATATCCCAGGAAAGAGAAAAATGGATAAAGACGTTGTGGTCCTTACGTACAATGGAATATCACTGAGCCATGAAATCAACGTCATAAGGCTAGTGGCAGCATGATGAGTGGATTTAGGTACGACGATTTTAAGTGAAATAAGTCAAACAGAAAACGACACTTATCATAAGATATCACTTATAGAGGGAATGTAAAAACCGCTACACTGGAACTGAATTACAAAACAGAACAGAGTCACACGTTTAGAAAACACACTATGGCTGCTTAACGGGAAAGGTGAAGTGGGGTGATGCGTAAAAGAAGGGTTTCAAATTAGCTCAGATACCGTTCCATAAACCCAATATGTAATAGACAAGACCTACTCCTTGCTCAGTGAACTGGACTCAACACCCCCTATTCAACGCCCAAGAATATATCTGACTAGTAAGAATCTTAAAACCTATGTGTTGATATCCCTCTGGAAGTGAGTCAAGTGGGTGTAAAGCGGCCTAAACACAGCAGTGAAAAGCAGCTAAACCCCATTATAAAAATCAACTACTTTTAAAAACCCGTGAAACAAAGACAGTGAAAGAGAGAGAAATTCTTACAAAATTCGTTCAGGGGCTGTGATGCCACCTGGATTGACCATATCTAGACCCACTGCTGATTGAGACATAAGGGTGAACACTCTTGGGGCTGAGAGGTTTGCTGAGGTTGGGTGAGCAAACGCAGACCCTTTAAAGTAATACTGCGTGGTACCCATCCCATGGGTCCCAAATCTCCAGGTTCAAGGGCATCTTCCTACATCGAAAACATGCATGAGACACCCAGAAGATGGTACACCGTGTGATCGGGAAAGGTTTCTAAAACGCACCTCATTTCTCATGTCCTTGTGCTCGGGTTCGCCATTCCAGCCGCTTTACTAGCAATCTCCCTCCTTGGAGAATCAGCACCTTTCACCTCCTGTTCCGTCCAGGTTGCCATTTGTCCTGAGGATGAACGGGAAGAGGGCCAAACAATGAGAGACTAGCTCTAGGTGTTGGGGCAGGCACAGGTCACTCTATTTTCCCATCAGGAAGAAGAATTAACCAGAGGCTCAGCTTGCCGCCCGGAACCAGAATAGGGCCTGAAGCAATCCAGCGCTTTTGCGACCAGCTCCCAAAAAAGCGAGTTGAAAAATGGAGCTCAGGGGCACTGCAATTCACAAACCTGCAGAGTTATAACTGATAACTCTCGTCCACAAATATATTGAGGGAAGGCAACGAAGAGGATTTGAAAGCAAGGCAGAATTGCAGGAAACTGATTTCAGGAGGTAGATTCGAATCGCCTTTAAAGCACAGGAAAAGCGGCAAAACCTCGACACTGATGCCCTTGGCCAAAAAGGGCGTATGTGTTTTTTCCTGAATATATTCAGGAAAAAACGTATACGCCCTTTTTGGCCAACCAAGCAACCTGGAAAGGCAAATCAGCGATACAAAGAAGTCTCGCTCCCCATCGGTCAAAAGGACCATGCTGAATAAAGTGTCAAAACCAGAAATGCAGGGCAGGCCATGGAGAAACGGGAGCCTTGCTACGCTGATGGGCGGGATGTAAATTGCCAACAGCCACTCTGGAGAAGTGTACGGTGTGTCCTGAAACACCTAAAAAACGCAGCTTAGAGAGCGTAGGGCACTTCCACTCATGGGCGTATAAATTGGGAAAACTAAAAATCAGCAAGACACAGGCACCCCAAAGTTTAGGGCTGCTCTGCTGACAAGAACCTCCACTTCCTTACACCTTAAATATCCCAGGAAAGAGAAAAATGGATAAAGACGTTGTGGTCCTTATGTACAATGGAATATCAATCAGCCATGAAATCAACGTCATAAGGCTAGTGGCAGCATGATGAGTGGATTTAGGTACGACGATTCTAAGTGAAATAAGTCAAACAGAAAACGACACTTATCATAAGATATCACTTATAGAGGGAATGTAAAAACCGCTACACTGGAACTGAATTACAAAACAGAACAGAGTCACACGTTTAGAAAACACACTATGGCTGCTTAACGGGAAAGGTGAGGTGGGGTGATGCGTAAAAGAAGGGTTTCAAAGTAGCTCACATACCGTTCCATAAACCCAATATGTAATAGAAAAGACCTACTCCTTGCTCAGTGAACTTGACTCAACACCCCCTATTCAACGCCCAAGAATATGTCTGACTAGTAAGAATCTTAAAACCTATGTGATGATATCCCTCTGTAAGTGAGTCAAGTGGGTGTAAAGCGGCCTAAACACAGCAGTGAAAAGCAGCTAAACCCCATTATAAAAATCAACTACTTTTAAAAACCCGTGAAACAAAGACAGTGAAAGAGAGAGAAATTCTTACAAAATTCGTTCAGGGGCTGTGATGCCACCTGGATTGACCATATCAAGACCCACTGCTGATTGAGACATAAGGGTGAACACTCTTGGGGCTGAGAGGTTTGCTGAGGTTGGGTGAGCAAACGCAGACCCTTTAAAGTAATACTGCGTGGTACCCATCCCATGGGTCCCAAATCTCCAGGTTCAAGGGCATCTTCCTACATAGAAAACATGCATGAGACACCCAGAAGATGGTACACCGTGTGATCGGGAAAGGTTTCTAAAACGCACCTCATTTCTCATGTCCTTGTGCTCGGGTTCGCCATTCCAGCCGCTTTACTAGCAATCTCCCTCCTTGGAGAATCAGCACCTTTAACCTCCTGTTCCGTCCAGGTTGCCATTTGTCCTGAGGATGAACGGGAAGAGGGCCAAACAATGAGAGACTAGCTCTAGGTGTTGGGGCAGGCACAGGTCAGTCTATTTTCCCATCAGGAAGAAGAATTAACCAGAGGCTCCACTTGCCGCCCGGAACCAGAATAGGGCCTGAAGCAATCCTGCGCTTTTGCGGCCAGCTCCCAAAATAGCGAGTTGAAAAATGGAGCTCAGGGGCACTGCAATTCACAAACCTGCAGAGTTATAACTGATAACTCTCGTCCACAAATATATTGAGGGAAGGCAACGAAGAAGATTTGAAAGCAAGGCAGAATTGCAGGAAACTGATTTCAGGAGGTAGATTCGAATCGCCTTTAAAGCACAGGAAAAGCGGCAAAACCTCGACAATGATGCCCTTGGCCAAAAAGGGCGTATGCGTTTTTTCCTGAATATATTCAGGAAAAAACGCATACGCCCTTTTTGGCCAACCAAGCAACCTGGAAAGGCAAATCAGCGCTACAAAGAAGTCTCGCTTCCCATCGGTCAAAAGGACCATGCTGAATAAAGTGTCAAAACCAGAAATGCAGGGCAGGCCATGGAGAAATGGGAGCCTTGCTACGCTGATGGGCGGGATGTAAATTGCCAACAGCCACTCTGGAGAAGTGTACGGTGTGTCCTGAAACACCTAAAAAACGCAGCTTAGAGAGCGTAGGGCACTTCCACTCATGGGCGTATAAATTGGGAAAACTAAAAATCAGCAGGACACAGGCACCCCAAAGTTTAGGGCTGCTCTGCTGACAAGAACCTCCACTTCCTTACACCTTAAATATCCCAGGAAAGAGAAAAATGGATAAAGACGTTGTGGTCCTTATGTACAATGGAATATCACTCAGCCATGAAAACAACGTCATAAGGCTAGTGGCAGCATGATGAGTGGATTTAGGTACGACGATTCTAAGTGAAATAAGTCAAACAGAAAACGACACTTATCATAAGATATCACTTATAGAGGGAATGTAAAAACCGCTACACTGGAACTGAATTACAAAACAGAACAGAGTCACACGTTTAGAAAACACACTATGGCTGCTTAACGGGAAAGGTGAGGTGGGGTGATGCGTAAAAGAAGGGTTTCAAATTAGCTCAGATACCGTTCCATAAACCCAATATGTAATCGACAAGACCTACTCCTTGCTCAGTGAACTTGACTCAACACCCCCTATTCAACGCCCAAGAATATATCTGACTAGTAAGAATCTTAAAACCTATGTGTTGATATCCCTCTGTAAGTGAGTCAAGTGGGTGTAAAGCGGCCTAAACACAGCAGTGAAAAGCAGCTAAACCCCATTATAAAAATCAACTACTTTTAAAAACCCGTGAAACAAAGACAGTGAACGAGAGAAATTCTTACAAAATTCGTTCAGGGGCTGTGATGCCACCTGGATTGACCATATCTAGACCCACTGCTGATTGAGACATAAGGGTGAACACTCTTGGGGCTGAGAGGTTTGGTGAGGTTGGGTGAGCAAACGCAGACCCTTTAAAGTAATACTGCGTGGTACCCATCCCATGGGTCCCAAATCTCCAGGTTCAAGGGCATCTTCCTACATCGAAAACATGCATGAGACACCCAGAAGATGGTACACCGTGTGATCGGGAAAGGTTTCTAAAACGCACCTCATTTCTCATGTCCTTGTGCTCGGGTTCGCCATTCCAGCCGCTTTACTAGCAATCTCCCTCCTTGGAGAATCAGCACCTTTAACCTCCTGTTCCGTCCAGGTTGCCATTTGTCCTGAGGATGAACGGGAAGAGGGCCAAACAATGAGAGACTAGCTCTAGGTGTTGGGGCAGGCACAGGTCACTCTATTTTCCCATCAGGAAGAAGAATTAACCAGAGGCTCAGCTTGCCGCCCGGAACCAGAATAGGGTCTGAAGCAATCCTGCGCTTTTGCGGCCAGCTCCCAAAATAGCGAGTTGAAAAATGGAGCTCAGGGGCACTGCAATTCACAAACCTGCAGAGTTATAACTGATAACTCTCGTCCACAAATATATTGAGGGAAGGCAACGAAGAGGATTTGAAAGCAAGGCAGAATTGCAGGAAACTGATTTCAGGAGGTAGATTCGAATCGCCTTTAAAGCACAGGAAAAGCGGCAAAACCTCGACAATGATGCCCTTGGCCAAAAAGGGCGTATGCGTTTTTTCCTGAATATATTCAGGAAAAAACGCATACGCCCTTTTTGGCCAACCAAGCAACCTGGAAAGGCAAATCAGCGCTACAAAGAAGTCTCGCTTCCCATCGGTCAAAAGGACCATGCTGAATAAAGTGTCAAAACCAGAAATGCAGGGCAGGCCATGGAGAAATGGGAGCCTTGCTACGCTGATGGGCGGGATGTAAATTGCCAACAGCCACTCTGGAGAAGTGTACGGTGTGTCCTGAAACACCTAAAAAACGCAGCTTAGAGAGCGTAGGGCACTTCCACTCATGGGCGTATAAATTGGGAAAACTAAAAATCAGCAAGACACAGGCACCCCAAAGTTTAGGGCTGCTCTGCTGACAAGAACCTCCACTTCCTTACACCTTAAATATCCCAGGAAAGAGAAAAATGGATAAAGACGTTGTGGTCCTTATGTACAATGGAATATCACTCAGCCATGAAATCAACGTCATAAGGCTAGTGGCAGCATGATGAGTGGATTTAGGTACGACGATTTTAAGTGAAATAAGTCAAACAGAAAACGACACTTATCATAAGATATCACTTATAGAGGGAATGTAAAAACCGCTACACTGGAACTGAATTACAAAACAGAACAGAGTCACACGTTTAGAAAACACACTATGGCTGCTTAACGGGAAAGGTGAGGTGGGGTGATGCGTAAAAGAAGGGTTTCAAATTAGCTCAGATACCGTTCCATAAACCCAATATGTAATAGACAAGACCTACTCCTTGCTCAGTGAACTGGACTCAACACCCCCTATTCAACGCCCAAGAATATATCTGACTAGTAAGAATCTTAAAACCTATGTGTTGATATCCCTCTGTAAGTGAGTCAAGTGGGTGTAAAGCGGCCTAAACACAGCAGTGAAAAGCAGCTAAACCCCATTATAAAAATCAACTACTTTTAAAAACCCGTGAAACAAAGACAGTGAAAGAGAGAAATTCTTACAAAATTCGTTCAGGGGCTGTGATGCCACCTGGATTGACCATATCTAGACCCACTGCTGATTGAGACATAAGGGTGAACACTCTTGGGGCTGAGAGGTTTGCTGAGGTTGGGTGAGCAAACGCAGACCCTTTAAAGTAATACTGCGTGGTACCCATCCCATGGGTCCCAAATCTCCAGGTTCAAGGGCATCTTCCTACATCGAAAACATGCATGAGACACCCAGAAGATGGTACACCGTGTGATCGGGAAAGGTTTCTAAAACGCACCTCATTTCTCATGTCCTTGTGCTCGGGTTCGCCATTCCAGCCGCTTTACTAGCAATCTCCCTCCTTGGAGAATCAGCACCTTTAACCTCCTGTTCCGTCCAGGTTGCCATTTGTCCTGAGGATGAACGGGAAGAGGGCCAAACAATGAGAGACTAGCTCTAGGTGTTGGGGCAGGCACAGGTCACTCTATTTTCCCATCAGGAAGAAGAATTAACCAGAGGCTCAGCTTGCCGCCCGGAACCAGAATAGGGCCTGAAGCAATCCTGCGCTTTTGCGGCCAGCTCCCAAAATAGCGAGTTGAAAAATGGAGCTCAGGGGCACTGCAATTCACAAACCTGCAGAGTTATAACTGATAACTCTCGTCCACAAATATATTGAGGGAAGGCAACGAAGAGGATTTGAAAGCAAGGCAGAATTGCAGGAAACTGATTTCAGGAGGTAGATTCGAATCGCCTTTAAAGCACAGGAAAAGCGGCAAAACCTCGACAATGATGCCCTTGGCCAAAAAGGGCGTATGCGTTTTTTCCTGAATATATTCAGGAAAAAACGCATACGCCCTTTTTGGCCAACCAAGCAACCTGGAAAGGCAAATCAGCGCTACAAAGAAGTCTCGCTTCCCATCGGTCAAAAGGACCATGCTGAATAAAGTGTCAAAACCAGAAATGCAGGGCAGGCCATGGAGAAACGGGAGCCTTGCTACGCTGATGGGCGGGATGTAAATTGCCAACAGCCACTCTGGAGAAGTGTACGGTGTGTCCTGAAACACCTAAAAAACGCAGCTTAGAGAGCGTAGGGCACTTCCACTCATGGGCGTATAAATTGGGAAAACTAAAAATCAGCAAGACACAGGCACCCCAAAGTTTAGGGCTGCTCTGCTGACAAGAACCTCCACTTCCTTACACCTTAAATATCCCAGGAAAGAGAAAAATGGATAAAGACGTTGTGGTCCTTATGTACAATGGAATATCACTCAGCCATGAAATCAACGTCATAAGGCTAGTGGCAGCATGATGAGTGGATTTAGGTACGACGATTTTAAGTGAAATAAGTCAAACAGAAAACGACACTTATCATAAGATATCACTTATAGAGGGAATGTAAAAACCGCTACACTGGAACTGAATTACAAAACAGAACAGAGTCACACGTTTAGAAAACACACTATGGCTGCTTAACGGGAAAGGTGAGGTGGGGTGATGCGTAAAAGAAGGGTTTCAAATTAGCTCAGATACCGTTCCATAAACCCAATATGTAATAGACAAGACCTACTCCTTGCTCAGTGAACTGGACTCAACACCCCCTATTCAACGCCCAAGAATATATCTGACTAGTAAGAATCTTAAAACCTATGTGTTGATATCCCTCTGTAAGTGAGTCAAGTGGGTGTAAAGCGGCCTAAACACAGCAGTGAAAAGCAGCTAAACCCCATTATAAAAATCAACTACTTTTAAAAACCCGTGAAACAAAGACAGTGAAAGAGAGAAATTCTTACAAAATTCGTTCAGGGGCTGTGATGCCACCTGGATTGACCATATCTAGACCCACTGCTGATTGAGACATAAGGGTGAACACTCTTGGGGCTGAGAGGTTTGGTGAGGTTGGGTGAGCAAACGCAGACCCTTTAAAGTAATACTGCGTGGTACCCATCCCATGGGTCCCAAATCTCCAGGTTCAAGGGCATCTTCCTACATCGAAAACATGCATGAGACACCCAGAAGATGGTACACCGTGTGATCGGGAAAGGTTTCTAAAACGCACCTCATTTCTCATGTCCTTGTGCTCGGGTTCGCCATTCCAGCCGCTTTACTAGCAATCTCCCTCCTTGGAGAATCAGCACCTTTAACCTCCTGTTCCGTCCAGGTTGCCATTTGTCCTGAGGATGAACGGGAAGAGGGCCAAACAATGAGAGACTAGCTCTAGGTGTTGGGGCAGGCACAGGTCACTCTATTTTCCCATCAGGAAGAAGAATTAACCAGAGGCTCAGCTTGCCGCCCGGAACCAGAATAGGGCCTGAAGCAATCCTGCGCTTTTGCGGCCAGCTCCCAAAATAGCGAGTTGAAAAATGGAGCTCAGGGGCACTGCAATTCACAAACCTGCAGAGTTATAACTGATAACTCTCGTCCACAAATATATTGAGGGAAGGCAACGAAGAGGATTTGAAAGCAAGGCAGAATTGCAGGAAACTGATTTCAGGAGGTAGATTCGAATCGCCTTTAAAGCACAGGAAAAGCGGCAAAACCTCGACAATGATGCCCTTGGCCAAAAAGGGCGTATGCGTTTTTTCCTGAATATATTCAGGAAAAAACGCATACGCCCTTTTTGGCCAACCAAGCAACCTGGAAAGGCAAATCAGCGCTACAAAGAAGTCTCGCTTCCCATCGGTCAAAAGGACCATGCTGAATAAAGTGTCAAAACCAGAAATGCAGGGCAGGCCATGGAGAAACGGGAGCCTTGCTACGCTGATGGGCGGGATGTAAATTGCCAACAGCCACTCTGGAGAAGTGTACGGTGTGTCCTGAAACACCTAAAAAACGCAGCTTAGAGAGCGTAGGGCACTTCCACTCATGGGCGTATAAATTGGGAAAACTAAAAATCAGCAAGACACAGGCACCCCAAAGTTTAGGGCTGCTCTGCTGACAAGAACCTCCACTTCCTTACACCTTAAATATCCCAGGAAAGAGAAAAATGGATAAAGACGTTGTGGTCCTTATGTACAATGGAATATCACTCAGCCATGAAATCAACGTCATAAGGCTAGTGGCAGCATGATGAGTGGTTTTAGGTACGACGATTTTAAGTGAAATAAGTCAAACAGAAAACGACACTTATCATAAGATATCACTTATAGAGGGAATGTAAAAACCGCTACACTGGAACTGAATTACAAAACAGAACAGAGTCACACGTTTAGAAAACACACTATGGCTGCTTAACGGGAAAGGTGAGGTGGGGTGATGCGTAAAAGAAGGGTTTCAAATTAGCTCAGATACCGTTCCATAAACCCAATATGTAATCGACAAGACCTACTCCTTGCTCAGTGAACTGGACTCAACACCCCCTTTTCAACGCCCAAGAATATATCTGACTAGTAAGAATCTTAAAACCTATGTGTTGATATCCCTCTGTAAGTGAGTCAAGTGGGTGTAAAGCGGCCTAAACACAGCAGTGAAAAGCAGCTAAACCCCATTATAAAAATCAACTACTTTTAAAAACCCGTGAAACAAAGACAGTGAAAGAGAGAGAAATTCTTACAAAATTCGTTCAGGGGCTGTGATGCCACCTGGATTGACCATATCTAGACCCACTGCTGATTGAGACATAAGTGTGAACACTCTTGGGGCTGAGAGGTTTGGTGAGGTTGGGTGAGCAAACGCAGACCCTTTAAAGTAATACTGCGTGGTACCCATCCTATGGGTCCCAAATCTCCAGGTTCAAGGGCATCTTCCTACATCGAAAACATGCATGAGACACCCAGAAGATGGTACACCGTGTGATCGGGAAAGGTTTCTAAAACGCACCACATTTCTCATGTCCTTGTGCTCGGGTTCGCCATTCCAGCCGCTTTACTAGCAATCTCCCTCCTTGGAGAATCAGCACCTTTCACCTCCTGTTCCGTCCAGGTTGCCATTTGTCCTGAGGATGAACGGGAAGAGGGCCAAACAATGAGAGACTAGCTCTAGGTGTTGGGGCAGGCACAGGTCACTCTATTTTCCCATCAGGAAGAAGAATTAACCAGAGGCTCAGCTTGCCGCCCGGAACCAGAATAGGGCCTGAAGCAATCCTGCGCTTTTGCGGCCAGCTCCCAAAAAAGCGAGTTGAAAAATGGAGCTCAGGGGCACTGCAATTCACAAACCTGCAGAGTTATAACTGATAACTCTCGTCCACAAATATATTGAGGGAAGGCAACGAAGAGGATTTGAAAGCAAGGCAGAATTGCAGGAAACTGATTTCAGGAGGTAGATTCGAATCGCCTTTAAAGCACAGGAAAAGCGGCAAAACCTCGACAATGATGCCCTTGGCCAAAAAGGGCGTATGCGTTTTTTCCTGAATATATTCAGGAAAAAACGCATACGCCCTTTTTGGCCAACCAAGCAACCTGGAAAGGCAAATCAGCGCTACAAAGAAGTCTCGCTTCCCATCGGTCAAAAGGACCATGCTGAATAAAGTGTCAAAACCAGAAATGCAGGGCAGGCCATGGAGAAATGGGAGCCTTGCTACGCTGATGGGCGGGATGTAAATTGCCAACAGCCACTCTGGAGAAGTGTACGGTGTGTCCTGAAACACCTAAAAAACGCAGCTTAGAGAGCGTAGGGCACTTCCACTCATGGGCGTATAAATTGGGAATACTAAAAATCAGCAGGACACAGGCACCCCAAAGTTTAGGGCTGCTCTGCTGACAAGAACCTCCACTTCCTTACACCTTAAATATCCCAGGAAAGAGAAAAAAAGATAAAGACGTTGTGGTCCTTATGTACAATGGAATATCACTCAGCCATGAAAACAACGTCATAAGGCTAGTGGCAGCATGATGAGTGGATTTAGGTACGACGATTCTAAGTGAAATAAGTCAAACAGAAAACGACACTTATCATAAGATATCACTTATAGAGGGAATGTAAAAACCGCTACACTGGAACTGAATTACAAAACAGAACAGAGTCACACGTTTAGAAAACACACTATGGCTGCTTAACGGGAAAGGTGAGGTGGGGTGATGCGTAAAAGAAGGGTTTCAAATTAGCTCAGATACCGTTCCATAAACCCAATATGTAATCGACAAGACCTACTCCTTGCTCAGTGAACTTGACTCAACACCCCCTATTCAACGCCCAAGAATATATCTGACTAGTAAGAATCTTAAAACCTATGTGTTGATATCCCTCTGTAAGTGAGTCAAGTGGGTGTAAAGCGGCCTAAACACAGCAGTGAAAAGCAGCTAAACCCCATTATAAAAATCAACTACTTTTAAAAACCCGTGAAACAAAGACAGTGAACGAGAGAAATTCTTACAAAATTCGTTCAGGGGCTGTGATGCCACCTGGATTGACCATATCTAGACCCACTGCTGATTGAGACATAAGGGTGAACACTCTTGGGGCTGAGAGGTTTGGTGAGGTTGGGTGAGCAAACGCAGACCCTTTAAAGTAATACTGCGTGGTACCCATCCCATGGGTCCCAAATCTCCAGGTTCAAGGGCATCTTCCTACATCGAAAACATGCATGAGACACCCAGAAGATGGTACACCGTGTGATCGGGAAAGGTTTCTAAAACGCACCTCATTTCTCATGTCCTTGTGCTCGGGTTCGCCATTCCAGCCGCTTTACTAGCAATCTCCCTCCTTGGAGAATCAGCACCTTTAACCTCCTGTTCCGTCCAGGTTGCCATTTGTCCTGAGGATGAACGGGAAGAGGGCCAAACAATGAGAGACTAGCTCTAGGTGTTGGGGCAGGCACAGGTCACTCTATTTTCCCATCAGGAAGAAGAATTAACCAGAGGCTCAGCTTGCCGCCCGGAACCAGAATAGGGTCTGAAGCAATCCTGCGCTTTTG
Source organism: Eschrichtius robustus (assembly GCF_028021215.1). Lineage (NCBI taxonomy): Eukaryota > Metazoa > Chordata > Mammalia > Artiodactyla > Eschrichtiidae > Eschrichtius > Eschrichtius robustus. The sequence continues at coordinate 101,528,925 of NC_090824.1, read as the reverse complement.
CGGCCAGCTCCCAAAATAGCGAGTTGAAAAATGGAGCTCAGGGGCACTGCAATTCACAAACCTGCAGAGTTATAACTGATAACTCTCGTCCACAAATATATTGAGGGAAGGCAACGAAGAGGATTTGAAAGCAAGGCAGAATTGCAGGAAACTGATTTCAGGAGGTAGATTCGAATCGCCTTTAAAGCACAGGAAAAGCGGCAAAACCTCGACAATGATGCCCTTGGCCAAAAAGGGCGTATGCGTTTTTTCCTGAATATATTCAGGAAAAAACGCATACGCCCTTTTTGGCCAACCAAGCAACCTGGAAAGGCAAATCAGCGCTACAAAGAAGTCTCGCTTCCCATCGGTCAAAAGGACCATGCTGAATAAAGTGTCAAAACCAGAAATGCAGGGCAGGCCATGGAGAAATGGGAGCCTTGCTACGCTGATGGGCGGGATGTAAATTGCCAACAGCCACTCTGGAGAAGTGTACGGTGTGTCCTGAAACACCTAAAAAACGCAGCTTAGAGAGCGTAGGGCACTTCCACTCATGGGCGTATAAATTGGGAAAACTAAAAATCAGCAAGACACAGGCACCCCAAAGTTTAGGGCTGCTCTGCTGACAAGAACCTCCACTTCCTTACACCTTAAATATCCCAGGAAAGAGAAAAATGGATAAAGACGTTGTGGTCCTTATGTACAATGGAATATCACTCAGCCATGAAATCAACGTCATAAGGCTAGTGGCAGCATGATGAGTGGATTTAGGTACGACGATTTTAAGTGAAATAAGTCAAACAGAAAACGACACTTATCATAAGATATCACTTATAGAGGGAATGTAAAAACCGCTACACTGGAACTGAATTACAAAACAGAACAGAGTCACACGTTTAGAAAACACACTATGGCTGCTTAACGGGAAAGGTGAGGTGGGGTGATGCGTAAAAGAAGGGTTTCAAATTAGCTCAGATACCGTTCCATAAACCCAATATGTAATAGACAAGACCTACTCCTTGCTCAGTGAACTTGACTCAACACCCCCTATTCAACGCCCAAGAATATATCTGACTAGTAAGAATCTTAAAACCTATGTGTTGATATCCCTCTGTAAGTGAGTCAAGTGGGTGTAAAGCGGCCTAAACACAGCAGTGAAAAGCAGCTAAACCCCATTATAAAAATCAACTACTTTTAAAAACCCGTGAAACAAAGACAGTGAAAGAGAGAAATTCTTACAAAATTCGTTCAGGGGCTGTGATGCCACCTGGATTGACCATATCTAGACCCACTGCTGATTGAGACATAAGGGTGAACACTCTTGGGGCTGAGAGGTTTGGTGAGGTTGGGTGAGCAAACGCAGACCCTTTAAAGTAATACTGCGTGGTACCCATCCCATGGGTCCCAAATCTCCAGGTTCAAGGGCATCTTCCTACATCGAAAACATGCATGAGACACCCAGAAGATGGTACACCGTGTGATCGGGAAAGGTTTCTAAAACGCACCTCATTTCTCATGTCCTTGTGCTCGGGTTCGCCATTCCAGCCGCTTTACTAGCAATCTCCCTCCTTGGAGAATCAGCACCTTTAACCTCCTGTTCCGTCCAGGTTGCCATTTGTCCTGAGGATGAACGGGAAGAGGGCCAAACAATGAGAGACTAGCTCTAGGTGTTGGGGCAGGCACAGGTCACTCTATTTTCCCATCAGGAAGAAGAATTAACCAGAGGCTCAGCTTGCCGCCCGGAACCAGAATAGGGCCTGAAGCAATCCTGCGCTTTTGCGGCCAGCTCCCAAAATAGCGAGTTGAAAAATGGAGCTCAGGGGCACTGCAATTCACAAACCTGCAGAGTTATAACTGATAACTCTCGTCCACAAATATATTGAGGGAAGGCAACGAAGAGGATTTGAAAGCAAGGCAGAATTGCAGGAAACAGATTGCAGGAGGTAGATTCGAATCGCCTTTAAAGCACAGGAAAAGCGGCAAAACCTCGGCAATGATGCCCTTGGCCAAAAAGGGCGTATGCGTTTTTTCCTGAATATATTCAGGAAAAAACGCATACGCCCTTTTTGGCCAACCAAGCAACCTGGAAAGGCAAATCAGCGCTACAAAGAAGTCTCGCTCCCCATCGGTCAAAAGGACCATGCTGAATAAAGTGTCAAAACCAGAAATGCAGGGCAGGCCATGGAGAAACGGGAGCCTTGCTACGCTGATGGGCGGGATGTAAATTGCCAACAGCCACTCTGGAGAAGTGTACGGTGTGTCCTGAAACACCTAAAAAACGCAGCTTAGAGAGCGTAGGGCACTTCCACTCATGGGCGTATAAATTGGGAAAACTAAAAATCAGCAAGACACAGGCACCCCAAAGTTTAGGGCTGCTCTGCTGACAAGAACCTCCACTTCCTTACACCTTAAATATCCCAGGAAAGAGAAAAATGGATAAAGACGTTGTGGTCCTGATGTACAATGGAATATCACTCAGCCATGAAATCAACGTCATAAGGCTAGTGGCAGCATGATGAGTGGATTTAGGTACGACGATTCTAAGAGAAATAAGTCAAACAGAAAACGACACTTATCATAAGATATCACTTATAGAGGGAAAGTAAAAACCGCTACACTGGAACTGAATTACAAAACAGAACAGAGTCACACGTTTAGAAAACACACTATGGCTGCTTAACGGGAAAGGTGAGGTGGGGTGATGCGTAAAAGAAGGGTTTCAAATTAGCTCAGATACCGTTCCATAAACCCAATATGTAATCGACAAGACCTACTCCTTGCTCAGTGAACTTGACTCAACACCCCCTATTCAACGCCCAAGAATATATCTGACTAGTAAGAATCTTAAAACCTATGTGTTGATATCCCTCTGTAAGTGAGTCAAGTGGGTGTAAAGCGGCCTAAACACAGCAGTGAAAAGCAGCTAAACCCCATTATAAAAATCAACTACTTTTAAAAACCCGTGAAACAAAGACAGTGAAAGAGAGAAATTCTTACAAAATTCGTTCAGGGGCTGTGATGCCACCTGAATTGACCATATCTAGACCCACTGCTGATTGAGACATAAGGGTGAACACTCTTGGGGCTGAGAGGTTTGCTGAGGTTGGGTGAGCAAACGCAGACCCTTTAAAGTAATACTGCGTGGTACCCATCCCATGGGTCCCAAATCTCCAGGTTCAAGGGCATCTTCCTACATCGAAAACATGCATGAGACACCCAGAAGATGGTACACCGTGTGATCGGGAAAGGTTTCTAAAACGCACCTCATTTCTCATGTCCTTGTGCTCGGGTTCGCCATTCCAGCCGCTTTACTAGCAATCTCCCTCCTTGGAGAATCAGCACCTTTAACCTCCTGTTCCGTCCAGGTTGCCATTTGTCCTGAGGATGAACGGGAAGAGGGCCAAACAATGAGAGACTAGCTCTAGGTGTTGGGGCAGGCACAGGTCACTCTATTTTCCCATCAGGAAGAAGAATTAACCAGAGGCTCAGCTTGCCGCCCGGAACCAGAATAGGGCCTGAAGCAATCCTGCGCTTTTGCGGCCAGCTCCCAAAAAAGCGAGTTGAAAAATGGAGCTCAGGGGCACTGCAATTCACAAACCTGCAGAGTTATAACTGATAACTCTCGTCCACAAATATATTGAGGGAAGGCAACGAAGAGGATTTGAAAGCAAGGCAGAATTGCAGGAAACTGATTTCAGGAGGTAAATTCGAATCGCCTTTAAAGCACAGGAAAAGCGGCAAACACTCGACAATGATGCCCTTGGCCAAAAAGGGCGTATGCGTTTTTTCCTGAATATATTCAGGAAAAAACGCATACGCCCTTTTTGGCCAACCAAGCAACCTGGAAAGGCAAATCAGCGCTACAAAGAAGTCTCGCTCCCCATCGGTCAAAAGGACCATGCTGAATAAAGTGTCAAAACCAGAAATGCAGGGCAGGCCATGGAGAAACGGGAGCCTTGCTACGCTGATGGGCGGGATGTAAATTGCCAACAGCCACTCTGGAGAAGTGTACGGTGTGTCCTGAAACACCTAAAAAACGCAGCTTAGAGAGCGTAGGGCACTTCCACTCATGGGCGTATAAATTGGGAAAACTAAAAATCAGCAAGACACAGGCACCCCAAAGTTTAGGGCTGCTCTGCTGACAAGAACCTCCACTTCCTTACACCTTAAATATCCCAGGAAAGAGAAAAATGGATAAAGACGTTGTGGTCCTTATTTACAATGGAATATCACTCAGCCATGTAATCAACGTCATAAGGCTAGTGGCAGCATGATGAGTGGATTTAGGTACGACGATTTTAAGTGAAATAAGTCAAACAGAAAACGACACTTATCATAAGATATCACTTATAGAGGGAATGTAAAAACCGCTACACTGGAACTGAATTACAAAACAGAACAGAGTCACACGTTTAGAAAACACACTATGGCTGCTTAACGGGAAAGGTGAGGTGGGGTGATGCGTAAAAGAAGGGTTTCAAATTAGCTCAGATACCGTTCCATAAACCCAATATGTAATAGACAAGACCTACTCCTTGCTCAGTGAACTGGACTCAACACCCCTTATTCAACACCCAAGAATATATCTGACTAGTAAGAATCTTAAAACCTATGTGTTGATATCCCTCTGTAAGTGAGTCAAGTGGGTGTAAAGCGGCCTAAACACAGCAGTGAAAAGCAGCTAAACCCCATTATAAAAATCAACTACTTTTAAAAACCCGTGAAACAAAGACAGTGAAAGAGAGAGAAATTCTTACAAAATTCGTTCAGGGGCTGTGATGCCACCTGGATTGACCATATCTAGACCCACTGCTGATTGAGACATAAGGGTGAACACTCTTGGGGCTGAGAGGTTTGGTGAGGTTGGGTGAGCAAACGCAGACCCTTTAAAGTAATACTGCGTGGTACCCATCCCATGGGTCCCAAATCTCCAGGTTCAAGGGCATCTTCCTACATCGAAAACATGCATGAGACACCCAGAAGATGGTACACCGTGTGATCGGGAAAGGTTTCTAAAACGCACCTCATTTCTCATGTCCTTGTGCTCGGGTTCGCCATTCCAGCCGCTTTACTAGCAATCTCCCTCCTTGGAGAATCAGCACCTTTAACCTCCTGTTCCGTCCAGGTTGCCATTTGTCCTGAGGATGAACGGGAAGAGGGCCAAACAATGAGAGACTAGCTCTAGGTTTTGGGGCAGGCACAGGTCACTCTATTTTCCCATCAGGAAGAAGAATTAACCAGAGGCTCAGCTTGCCGCCCGGAACCAGAATAGGGCCTGAAGCAATCCTGCGCTTTTGCGGCCAGCTCCCAAAAAAGCGAGTTGAAAAATGGAGCTCAGGGGCACTGCAATTCACAAACCTGCAGCGTTATAACTGATAACTCTCGTCCACAAATATATTGAGGGAAGGCAACGAAGAGGATTTGAAAGCAAGGCAGAATTGCAGGAAACTGATTTCAGGAGGTAGATTCGAATCGCCTTTAAAGCACAGGAAAAGCGGCAAAACCTCCACAATGATGCCCTTGGCCAAAAAGGGCGTATGCGTTTTTTCCTGAATATATTCAGGAAAAAACGCATACGCCCTTTTTGGCCAACCAAGCAACCTGGAAAGGCAAATCAGCGCTACAAAGAAGTCTCGCTTCCCATCGGTCAAAAGGACCATGCTGAATAAAGTGTCAAAACCAGAAATGCAGGGCAGGCCATGGAGAAATGGGAGCCTTGCTACGCTGATGGGCGGGATGTAAATTGCCAACAGCCACTCTGGAGAAGTGTACGGTGTGTCCTGAAACACCTAAAAAACGCAGCTTAGAGAGCGTAGGGCACTTCCACTCATGGGCGTATAAATTGGGAAAACTAAAAATCAGCAAGACACAGGCACCCCAAAGTTTAGGGCTGCTCTGCTGACAAGAACCTCCACTTCCTTACACCTTAAATATCCCAGGAAAGAGAAAAATGGATAAAGACGTTGTGGTCCTTATGTACAATGGAATATCACTCAGCCATGAAATCAACGTCATAAGGCTAGTGGCAGCATGATGAGTGGATTTAGGTACGACGATTTTAAGTGAAATAAGTCAAACAGAAAACGACACTTATCATAAGATATCACTTATAGAGGGAATGTAAAAACCGCTACACTGGAACTGAATTACAAAACAGAACAGAGTCACACGTTTAGAAAACACACTATGGCTGCTTAACGGGAAAGGTGAGGTGGGGTGATGCGTAAAAGAAGGGTTTCAAATTAGCTCAGATACCGTTCCATAAACCCAATATGTAATAGACAAGACCTACTCCTTGCTCAGTGAACTGGACTCAACACCCCTTATTCAACACCCAAGAATATATCTGACTAGTAAGAATCTTAAAACCTATGTGTTGATATCCCTCTGTAAGTGAGTCAAGTGGGTGTAAAGCGGCCTAAACACAGCAGTGAAAAGCAGCTAAACCCCATTATAAAAATCAACTACTTTTAAAAACCCGTGAAACAAAGACAGTGAAAGAGAGAGAAATTCTTACAAAATTCGTTCAGGGGCTGTGATGCCACCTGGATTGACCATATCTAGACCCACTGCTGATTGAGACATAAGGGTGAACACTCTTGGGGCTGAGAGGTTTGGTGAGGTTGGGTGAGCAAACGCAGACCCTTTAAAGTAATACTGCGTGGTACCCATCCCATGGGTCCCAAATCTCCAGGTTTAAGGGCATCTTCCTACATCGAAAACATGCATGAGACACCCAGAAGATGGTACACCGTGTGATCGGGAAAGGTTTCTAAAACGCACCTCATTTCTCATGTCCTTGTGCTCGGGTTCGCCATTCCAGCCGCTTTACTAGCAATCTCCCTCCTTGGAGAATCAGCACCTTTAACCTGCTGTTCCGTCCAGGTTACCATTTGTCCTGAGGATGAACGGGAAGAGGGCCAAACAATGAGAGACTAGCTCTAGGTGTTGGGGCAGGCACAGGTCACTCTATTTTCCCATCAGGAAGAAGAATTAACCAGAGGCTCAGCTTGGCGCCCGGAACCAGAATAGGGCCTGAAGCAATCCTGCGCTTTTGCGGCCAGCTCCCAAAAAAGCGAGTTGAAAAATGGAGCTCAGGGGCACTGCAATTCACAAACCTGCAGAGTTATAACTGATAACTCTCGTCCACAAATATATTGAGGGAAGGCAACGAAGAGGATTTGAAAGCAAGGCAGAATTGCAGGAAACTGATTTCAGGAGGTAGATTCGAATCGCCTTTAAAGCACAGGAAAAGCGGCAAAACCTCGACAATGATGCCCTTGGCCAAAAAGGGCGTATGCGTTTTTTCCTGAATATATTCAGGAAAAAACGCATACGCCCTTTTTGGCCAACCAAGCAACCTGGAAAGGCAAATCAGCGCTACAAAGAAGTCTCGCTTCCCATCGGTCAAAAGGACCATGCTGAATAAAGTGTCAAAACCAGAAATGCAGGGCAGGCCATGGAGAAATGGGAGCCTTGCTACGCTGATGGGCGGGATGTAAATTGCCAACAGCCACTCTGGAGAAGTGTACGGTGTGTCCTGAAACACCTAAAAAACGCAGCTTAGAGAGCGTAGGGCACTTCCACTCATGGGCGTATAAATTGGGAAAACTAAAAATCAGCAAGACACAGGCACCCCAAAGTTTAGGGCTGCTCTGCTGAAAGAACCTCCACTTCCTTACACCTTAAATATCCCAGGAAAGAGAAAAATGGATAAAGACGTTGTGGTCCTTACGTACAATGGAATATCACTGAGCCATGAAATCAACGTCATAAGGCTAGTGGCAGCATGATGAGTGGATTTAGGTACGACGATTTTAAGTGAAATAAGTCAAACAGAAAACGACACTTATCATAAGATATCACTTATAGAGGGAATGTAAAAACCGCTACACTGGAACTGAATTACAAAACAGAACAGAGTCACACGTTTAGAAAACACACTATGGCTGCTTAACGGGAAAGGTGAAGTGGGGTGATGCGTAAAAGAAGGGTTTCAAATTAGCTCAGATACCGTTCCATAAACCCAATATGTAATAGACAAGACCTACTCCTTGCTCAGTGAACTGGACTCAACACCCCCTATTCAACGCCCAAGAATATATCTGACTAGTAAGAATCTTAAAACCTATGTGTTGATATCCCTCTGGAAGTGAGTCAAGTGGGTGTAAAGCGGCCTAAACACAGCAGTGAAAAGCAGCTAAACCCCATTATAAAAATCAACTACTTTTAAAAACCCGTGAAACAAAGACAGTGAAAGAGAGAGAAATTCTTACAAAATTCGTTCAGGGGCTGTGATGCCACCTGGATTGACCATATCTAGACCCACTGCTGATTGAGACATAAGGGTGAACACTCTTGGGGCTGAGAGGTTTGCTGAGGTTGGGTGAGCAAACGCAGACCCTTTAAAGTAATACTGCGTGGTACCCATCCCATGGGTCCCAAATCTCCAGGTTCAAGGGCATCTTCCTACATCGAAAACATGCATGAGACACCCAGAAGATGGTACACCGTGTGATCGGGAAAGGTTTCTAAAACGCACCTCATTTCTCATGTCCTTGTGCTCGGGTTCGCCATTCCAGCCGCTTTACTAGCAATCTCCCTCCTTGGAGAATCAGCACCTTTCACCTCCTGTTCCGTCCAGGTTGCCATTTGTCCTGAGGATGAACGGGAAGAGGGCCAAACAATGAGAGACTAGCTCTAGGTGTTGGGGCAGGCACAGGTCACTCTATTTTCCCATCAGGAAGAAGAATTAACCAGAGGCTCAGCTTGCCGCCCGGAACCAGAATAGGGCCTGAAGCAATCCAGCGCTTTTGCGACCAGCTCCCAAAAAAGCGAGTTGAAAAATGGAGCTCAGGGGCACTGCAATTCACAAACCTGCAGAGTTATAACTGATAACTCTCGTCCACAAATATATTGAGGGAAGGCAACGAAGAGGATTTGAAAGCAAGGCAGAATTGCAGGAAACTGATTTCAGGAGGTAGATTCGAATCGCCTTTAAAGCACAGGAAAAGCGGCAAAACCTCGACACTGATGCCCTTGGCCAAAAAGGGCGTATGTGTTTTTTCCTGAATATATTCAGGAAAAAACGTATACGCCCTTTTTGGCCAACCAAGCAACCTGGAAAGGCAAATCAGCGATACAAAGAAGTCTCGCTCCCCATCGGTCAAAAGGACCATGCTGAATAAAGTGTCAAAACCAGAAATGCAGGGCAGGCCATGGAGAAACGGGAGCCTTGCTACGCTGATGGGCGGGATGTAAATTGCCAACAGCCACTCTGGAGAAGTGTACGGTGTGTCCTGAAACACCTAAAAAACGCAGCTTAGAGAGCGTAGGGCACTTCCACTCATGGGCGTATAAATTGGGAAAACTAAAAATCAGCAAGACACAGGCACCCCAAAGTTTAGGGCTGCTCTGCTGACAAGAACCTCCACTTCCTTACACCTTAAATATCCCAGGAAAGAGAAAAATGGATAAAGACGTTGTGGTCCTTATGTACAATGGAATATCAATCAGCCATGAAATCAACGTCATAAGGCTAGTGGCAGCATGATGAGTGGATTTAGGTACGACGATTCTAAGTGAAATAAGTCAAACAGAAAACGACACTTATCATAAGATATCACTTATAGAGGGAATGTAAAAACCGCTACACTGGAACTGAATTACAAAACAGAACAGAGTCACACGTTTAGAAAACACACTATGGCTGCTTAACGGGAAAGGTGAGGTGGGGTGATGCGTAAAAGAAGGGTTTCAAAGTAGCTCACATACCGTTCCATAAACCCAATATGTAATAGAAAAGACCTACTCCTTGCTCAGTGAACTTGACTCAACACCCCCTATTCAACGCCCAAGAATATGTCTGACTAGTAAGAATCTTAAAACCTATGTGATGATATCCCTCTGTAAGTGAGTCAAGTGGGTGTAAAGCGGCCTAAACACAGCAGTGAAAAGCAGCTAAACCCCATTATAAAAATCAACTACTTTTAAAAACCCGTGAAACAAAGACAGTGAAAGAGAGAGAAATTCTTACAAAATTCGTTCAGGGGCTGTGATGCCACCTGGATTGACCATATCAAGACCCACTGCTGATTGAGACATAAGGGTGAACACTCTTGGGGCTGAGAGGTTTGCTGAGGTTGGGTGAGCAAACGCAGACCCTTTAAAGTAATACTGCGTGGTACCCATCCCATGGGTCCCAAATCTCCAGGTTCAAGGGCATCTTCCTACATAGAAAACATGCATGAGACACCCAGAAGATGGTACACCGTGTGATCGGGAAAGGTTTCTAAAACGCACCTCATTTCTCATGTCCTTGTGCTCGGGTTCGCCATTCCAGCCGCTTTACTAGCAATCTCCCTCCTTGGAGAATCAGCACCTTTAACCTCCTGTTCCGTCCAGGTTGCCATTTGTCCTGAGGATGAACGGGAAGAGGGCCAAACAATGAGAGACTAGCTCTAGGTGTTGGGGCAGGCACAGGTCACTCTATTTTCCCATCAGGAAGAAGAATTAACCAGAGGCTCCACTTGCCGCCCGGAACCAGAATAGGGCCTGAAGCAATCCTGCGCTTTTGCGGCCAGCTCCCAAAATAGCGAGTTGAAAAATGGAGCTCAGGGGCACTGCAATTCACAAACCTGCAGAGTTATAACTGATAACTCTCGTCCACAAATATATTGAGGGAAGGCAACGAAGAAGATTTGAAAGCAAGGCAGAATTGCAGGAAACTGATTTCAGGAGGTAGATTCGAATCGCCTTTAAAGCACAGGAAAAGCGGCAAAACCTCGACAATGATGCCCTTGGCCAAAAAGGGCGTATGCGTTTTTTCCTGAATATATTCAGGAAAAAACGCATACGCCCTTTTTGGCCAACCAAGCAACCTGGAAAGGCAAATCAGCGCTACAAAGAAGTCTCGCTTCCCATCGGTCAAAAGGACCATGCTGAATAAAGTGTCAAAACCAGAAATGCAGGGCAGGCCATGGAGAAATGGGAGCCTTGCTACGCTGATGGGCGGGATGTAAATTGCCAACAGCCACTCTGGAGAAGTGTACGGTGTGTCCTGAAACACCTAAAAAACGCAGCTTAGAGAGCGTAGGGCACTTCCACTCATGGGCGTATAAATTGGGAAAACTAAAAATCAGCAGGACACAGGCACCCCAAAGTTTAGGGCTGCTCTGCTGACAAGAACCTCCACTTCCTTACACCTTAAATATCCCAGGAAAGAGAAAAATGGATAAAGACGTTGTGGTCCTTATGTACAATGGAATATCACTCAGCCATGAAAACAACGTCATAAGGCTAGTGGCAGCATGATGAGTGGATTTAGGTACGACGATTCTAAGTGAAATAAGTCAAACAGAAAACGACACTTATCATAAGATATCACTTATAGAGGGAATGTAAAAACCGCTACACTGGAACTGAATTACAAAACAGAACAGAGTCACACGTTTAGAAAACACACTATGGCTGCTTAACGGGAAAGGTGAGGTGGGGTGATGCGTAAAAGAAGGGTTTCAAATTAGCTCAGATACCGTTCCATAAACCCAATATGTAATCGACAAGACCTACTCCTTGCTCAGTGAACTTGACTCAACACCCCCTATTCAACGCCCAAGAATATATCTGACTAGTAAGAATCTTAAAACCTATGTGTTGATATCCCTCTGTAAGTGAGTCAAGTGGGTGTAAAGCGGCCTAAACACAGCAGTGAAAAGCAGCTAAACCCCATTATAAAAATCAACTACTTTTAAAAACCCGTGAAACAAAGACAGTGAAAGAGAGAAATTCTTACAAAATTCGTTCAGGGGCTGTGATGCCACCTGGATTGACCATATCTAGACCCACTGCTGATTGAGACATAAGGGTGAACACTCTTGGGGCTGAGAGGTTTGGTGAGGTTGGGTGAGCAAACGCAGACCCTTTAAAGTAATACTGCGTGGTACCCATCCCATGGGTCCCAAATCTCCAGGTTCAAGGGCATCTTCCTACATCGAAAACATGCATGAGACACCCAGAAGATGGTACACCGTGTGATCGGGAAAGGTTTCTAAAACGCACCTCATTTCTCATGTCCTTGTGCTCGGGTTCGCCATTCCAGCCGCTTTACTAGCAATCTCCCTCCTTGGAGAATCAGCACCTTTAACCTCCTGTTCCGTCCAGGTTGCCATTTGTCCTGAGGATGAACGGGAAGAGGGCCAAACAATGAGAGACTAGCTCTAGGTGTTGGGGCAGGCACAGGTCACTCTATTTTCCCATCAGGAAGAAGAATTAACCAGAGGCTCAGCTTGCCGCCCGGAACCAGAATAGGGTCTGAAGCAATCCTGCGCTTTTGCGGCCAGCTCCCAAAATAGCGAGTTGAAAAATGGAGCTCAGGGGCACTGCAATTCACAAACCTGCAGAGTTATAACTGATAACTCTCGTCCACAAATATATTGAGGGAAGGCAACGAAGAGGATTTGAAAGCAAGGCAGAATTGCAGGAAACTGATTTCAGGAGGTAGATTCGAATCGCCTTTAAAGCACAGGAAAAGCGGCAAAACCTCGACAATGATGCCCTTGGCCAAAAAGGGCGTATGCGTTTTTTCCTGAATATATTCAGGAAAAAACGCATACGCCCTTTTTGGCCAACCAAGCAACCTGGAAAGGCAAATCAGCGCTACAAAGAAGTCTCGCTTCCCATCGGTCAAAAGGACCATGCTGAATAAAGTGTCAAAACCAGAAATGCAGGGCAGGCCATGGAGAAATGGGAGCCTTGCTACGCTGATGGGCGGGATGTAAATTGCCAACAGCCACTCTGGAGAAGTGTACGGTGTGTCCTGAAACACCTAAAAAACGCAGCTTAGAGAGCGTAGGGCACTTCCACTCATGGGCGTATAAATTGGGAAAACTAAAAATCAGCAAGACACAGGCACCCCAAAGTTTAGGGCTGCTCTGCTGACAAGAACCTCCACTTCCTTACACCTTAAATATCCCAGGAAAGAGAAAAATGGATAAAGACGTTGTGGTCCTTATGTACAATGGAATATCACTCAGCCATGAAATCAACGTCATAAGGCTAGTGGCAGCATGATGAGTGGATTTAGGTACGACGATTTTAAGTGAAATAAGTCAAACAGAAAACGACACTTATCATAAGATATCACTTATAGAGGGAATGTAAAAACCGCTACACTGGAACTGAATTACAAAACAGAACAGAGTCACACGTTTAGAAAACACACTATGGCTGCTTAACGGGAAAGGTGAGGTGGGGTGATGCGTAAAAGAAGGGTTTCAAATTAGCTCAGATACCGTTCCATAAACCCAATATGTAATAGACAAGACCTACTCCTTGCTCAGTGAACTGGACTCAACACCCCCTATTCAACGCCCAAGAATATATCTGACTAGTAAGAATCTTAAAACCTATGTGTTGATATCCCTCTGTAAGTGAGTCAAGTGGGTGTAAAGCGGCCTAAACACAGCAGTGAAAAGCAGCTAAACCCCATTATAAAAATCAACTACTTTTAAAAACCCGTGAAACAAAGACAGTGAAAGAGAGAAATTCTTACAAAATTCGTTCAGGGGCTGTGATGCCACCTGGATTGACCATATCTAGACCCACTGCTGATTGAGACATAAGGGTGAACACTCTTGGGGCTGAGAGGTTTGGTGAGGTTGGGTGAGCAAACGCAGACCCTTTAAAGTAATACTGCGTGGTACCCATCCCATGGGTCCCAAATCTCCAGGTTCAAGGGCATCTTCCTACATCGAAAACATGCATGAGACACCCAGAAGATGGTACACCGTGTGATCGGGAAAGGTTTCTAAAACGCACCTCATTTCTCATGTCCTTGTGCTCGGGTTCGCCATTCCAGCCGCTTTACTAGCAATCTCCCTCCTTGGAGAATCAGCACCTTTAACCTCCTGTTCCGTCCAGGTTGCCATTTGTCCTGAGGATGAACGGGAAGAGGGCCAAACAATGAGAGACTAGCTCTAGGTGTTGGGGCAGGCACAGGTCACTCTATTTTCCCATCAGGAAGAAGAATTAACCAGAGGCTCAGCTTGCCGCCCGGAACCAGAATAGGGCCTGAAGCAATCCTGCGCTTTTGCGGCCAGCTCCCAAAATAGCGAGTTGAAAAATGGAGCTCAGGGGCACTGCAATTCACAAACCTGCAGAGTTATAACTGATAACTCTCGTCCACAAATATATTGAGGGAAGGCAACGAAGAGGATTTGAAAGCAAGGCAGAATTGCAGGAAACTGATTTCAGGAGGTAGATTCGAATCGCCTTTAAAGCACAGGAAAAGCGGCAAAACCTCGACAATGATGCCCTTGGCCAAAAAGGGCGTATGCGTTTTTTCCTGAATATATTCAGGAAAAAACGCATACGCCCTTTTTGGCCAACCAAGCAACCTGGAAAGGCAAATCAGCGCTACAAAGAAGTCTCGCTTCCCATCGGTCAAAAGGACCATGCTGAATAAAGTGTCAAAACCAGAAATGCAGGGCAGGCCATGGAGAAACGGGAGCCTTGCTACGCTGATGGGCGGGATGTAAATTGCCAACAGCCACTCTGGAGAAGTGTACGGTGTGTCCTGAAACACCTAAAAAACGCAGCTTAGAGAGCGTAGGGCACTTCCACTCATGGGCGTATAAATTGGGAAAACTAAAAATCAGCAAGACACAGGCACCCCAAAGTTTAGGGCTGCTCTGCTGACAAGAACCTCCACTTCCTTACACCTTAAATATCCCAGGAAAGAGAAAAATGGATAAAGACGTTGTGGTCCTTATGTACAATGGAATATCACTCAGCCATGAAATCAACGTCATAAGGCTAGTGGCAGCATGATGAGTGGATTTAGGTACGACGATTTTAAGTGAAATAAGTCAAACAGAAAACGACACTTATCATAAGATATCACTTATAGAGGGAATGTAAAAACCGCTACACTGGAACTGAATTACAAAACAGAACAGAGTCACACGTTTAGAAAACACACTATGGCTGCTTAACGGGAAAGGTGAGGTGGGGTGATGCGTAAAAGAAGGGTTTCAAATTAGCTCAGATACCGTTCCATAAACCCAATATGTAATAGACAAGACCTACTCCTTGCTCAGTGAACTGGACTCAACACCCCCTATTCAACGCCCAAGAATATATCTGACTAGTAAGAATCTTAAAACCTATGTGTTGATATCCCTCTGTAAGTGAGTCAAGTGGGTGTAAAGCGGCCTAAACACAGCAGTGAAAAGCAGCTAAACCCCATTATAAAAATCAACTACTTTTAAAAACCCGTGAAACAAAGACAGTGAAAGAGAGAAATTCTTACAAAATTCGTTCAGGGGCTGTGATGCCACCTGGATTGACCATATCTAGACCCACTGCTGATTGAGACATAAGGGTGAACACTCTTGGGGCTGAGAGGTTTGGTGAGGTTGGGTGAGCAAACGCAGACCCTTTAAAGTAATACTGCGTGGTACCCATCCCATGGGTCCCAAATCTCCAGGTTCAAGGGCATCTTCCTACATCGAAAACATGCATGAGACACCCAGAAGATGGTACACCGTGTGATCGGGAAAGGTTTCTAAAACGCACCTCATTTCTCATGTCCTTGTGCTCGGGTTCGCCATTCCAGCCGCTTTACTAGCAATCTCCCTCCTTGGAGAATCAGCACCTTTAACCTCCTGTTCCGTCCAGGTTGCCATTTGTCCTGAGGATGAACGGGAAGAGGGCCAAACAATGAGAGACTAGCTCTAGGTGTTGGGGCAGGCACAGGTCACTCTATTTTCCCATCAGGAAGAAGAATTAACCAGAGGCTCAGCTTGCCGCCCGGAACCAGAATAGGGCCTGAAGCAATCCTGCGCTTTTGCGGCCAGCTCCCAAAATAGCGAGTTGAAAAATGGAGCTCAGGGGCACTGCAATTCACAAACCTGCAGAGTTATAACTGATAACTCTCGTCCACAAATATATTGAGGGAAGGCAACGAAGAGGATTTGAAAGCAAGGCAGAATTGCAGGAAACTGATTTCAGGAGGTAGATTCGAATCGCCTTTAAAGCACAGGAAAAGCGGCAAAACCTCGACAATGATGCCCTTGGCCAAAAAGGGCGTATGCGTTTTTTCCTGAATATATTCAGGAAAAAACGCATACGCCCTTTTTGGCCAACCAAGCAACCTGGAAAGGCAAATCAGCGATACAAAGAAGTCTCGCTTCCCATCGGTCAAAAGGACCATGCTGAATAAAGTGTCAAAACCAGAAATGCAGGGCAGGCCATGGAGAAACGGGAGCCTTGCTACGCTGATGGGCGGGATGTAAATTGCCAACAGCCACTCTGGAGAAGTGTACGTTGTGTCCTGAAACACCTAAAAAACGCAGCTTAGAGAGCGTAGGGCACTTCCACTCATGGGCGTATAAATTGGGAAAACTAAAAATCAGCAAGACACAGGCACCCCAAAGTTTAGGGCTGCTCTGCTGACAAGAACCTCCACTTCCTTACACCTTAAATATCCCAGGAAAGAGAAAAATGGATAAAGACGTTGTGGTCCTTATGTACAATGGAATATCACTCAGCCATGAAATCAACGTCATAAGGCTAGTGGCAGCATGATGAGTGGTTTTAGGTACGACGATTTTAAGTGAAATAAGTCAAACAGAAAACGACACTTATCATAAGATATCACTTATAGAGGGAATGTAAAAACCGCTACACTGGAACTGAATTACAAAACAGAACAGAGTCACACGTTTAGAAAACACACTATGGCTGCTTAACGGGAAAGGTGAGGTGGGGTGATGCGTAAAAGAAGGGTTTCAAATTAGCTCAGATACCGTTCCATAAACCCAATATGTAATCGACAAGACCTACTCCTTGCTCAGTGAACTGGACTCAACACCCCCTTTTCAACGCCCAAGAATATATCTGACTAGTAAGAATCTTAAAACCTATGTGTTGATATCCCTCTGTAAGTGAGTCAAGTGGGTGTAAAGCGGCCTAAACACAGCAGTGAAAAGCAGCTAAACCCCATTATAAAAATCAACTACTTTTAAAAACCCGTGAAACAAAGACAGTGAAAGAGAGAGAAATTCTTACAAAATTCGTTCAGGGGCTGTGATGCCACCTGGATTGACCATATCTAGACCCACTGCTGATTGAGACATAAGTGTGAACACTCTTGGGGCTGAGAGGTTTGGTGAGGTTGGGTGAGCAAACGCAGACCCTTTAAAGTAATACTGCGTGGTACCCATCCTATGGGTCCCAAATCTCCAGGTTCAAGGGCATCTTCCTACATCGAAAACATGCATGAGACACCCAGAAGATGGTACACCGTGTGATCGGGAAAGGTTTCTAAAACGCACCACATTTCTCATGTCCTTGTGCTCGGGTTCGCCATTCCAGCCGCTTTACTAGCAATCTCCCTCCTTGGAGAATCAGCACCTTTCACCTCCTGTTCCGTCCAGGTTGCCATTTGTCCTGAGGATGAACGGGAAGAGGGCCAAACAATGAGAGACTAGCTCTAGGTGTTGGGGCAGGCACAGGTCACTCTATTTTCCCATCAGGAAGAAGAATTAACCAGAGGCTCAGCTTGCCGCCCGGAACCAGAATAGGGCCTGAAGCAATCCTGCGCTTTTGCGGCCAGCTCCCAAAAAAGCGAGTTGAAAAATGGAGCTCAGGGGCACTGCAATTCACAAACCTGCAGAGTTATAACTGATAACTCTCGTCCACAAATATATTGAGGGAAGGCAACGAAGAGGATTTGAAAGCAAGGCAGAATTGCAGGAAACTGATTTCAGGAGGTAGATTCGAATCGCCTTTAAAGCACAGGAAAAGCGGCAAAACCTCGACAATGATGCCCTTGGCCAAAAAGGGCGTATGCGTTTTTTCCTGAATATATTCAGGAAAAAACGCATACGCCCTTTTTGGCCAACCAAGCAACCTGGAAAGGCAAATCAGCGCTACAAAGAAGTCTCGCTTCCCATCGGTCAAAAGGACCATGCTGAATAAAGTGTCAAAACCAGAAATGCAGGGCAGGCCATGGAGAAATGGGAGCCTTGCTACGCTGATGGGCGGGATGTAAATTGCCAACAGCCACTCTGGAGAAGTGTACGGTGTGTCCTGAAACACCTAAAAAACGCAGCTTAGAGAGCGTAGGGCACTTCCACTCATGGGCGTATAAATTGGGAATACTAAAAATCAGCAGGACACAGGCACCCCAAAGTTTAGGGCTGCTCTGCTGACAAGAACCTCCACGTTCCTTACACCTTAAATATCCCAGGAAAGAGAAAAAAAGATAAAGACGTTGTGGTCCTTATGTACAATGGAATATCACTCAGCCATGAAAACAACGTCATAAGGCTAGTGGCAGCATGATGAGTGGATTTAGGTACGACGATTCTAAGTGAAATAAGTCAAACAGAAAACGACACTTATCATAAGATATCACTTATAGAGGGAATGTAAAAACCGCTACACTGGAACTGAATTACAAAACAGAACAGAGTCACACGTTTAGAAAACACACTATGGCTGCTTAACGGGAAAGGTGAGGTGGGGTGATGCGTAAAAGAAGGGTTTCAAATTAGCTCAGATACCGTTCCATAAACCCAATATGTAATCGACAAGACCTACTCCTTGCTCAGTGAACTTGACTCAACACCCCCCTATTCAACGCCCAAGAATATATCTGACTAGTAAGAATCTTAAAACCTATGTGTTGATATCCCTCTGTAAGTGAGTCAAGTGGGTGTAAAGCGGCCTAAACACAGCAGTGAAAAGCAGCTAAACCCATTATAAAAATCAACTACTTTTAAAAACCCGTGAAACAAAGACAGTGAACGAGAGAAATTCTTACAAAATTCGTTCAGGGGCTGTGATGCCACCTGGATTGACCATATCTAGACCCACTGCTGATTGAGACATAAGGGTGAACACTCTTGGGGCTGAGAGGTTTGGTGAGGTTGGGTGAGCAAACGCAGACCCTTTAAAGTAATACTGCGTGGTACCCATCCCATGGGTCCCAAATCTCCAGGTTCAAGGGCATCTTCCTACATCGAAAACATGCATGAGACACCCAGAAGATGGTACACCGTGTGATCGGGAAAGGTTTCTAAAACGCACCTCATTTCTCATGTCCTTGTGCTCGGGTTCGCCATTCCAGCCGCTTTACTAGCAATCTCCCTCCTTGGAGAATCAGCACCTTTAACCTCCTGTTCCGTCCAGGTTGCCATTTGTCCTGAGGATGAACGGGAAGAGGGCCAAACAATGAGAGACTAGCTCTAGGTGTTGGGGCAGGCACAGGTCACTCTATTTTCCCATCAGGAAGAAGAATTAACCAGAGGCTCAGCTTGCCGCCCGGAACCAGAATAGGGTCTGAAGCAATCCTGCGCTTTTGCGGCCAGCTCCCAAAATAGCGAGTTGAAAAATGGAGCTCAGGGGCACTGCAATTCACAACCTGCAGAGTTATAACTGATAACTCTCGTCCACAAATATATTGAGGGAAGGCAACGAAGAGGATTTGAAAGCAAGGCAGAATTGCAGGAAACTGATTTCAGGAGGTAGATTCGAATCGCCTTTAAAGCACAGGAAAAGCGGCAAAACCTCGACAATGATGCCCTTGGCCAAAAAGGGCGTATGCGTTTTTTCCTGAATATATTCAGGAAAAAACGCATACGCCCTTTTTGGCCAACCAAGGCAACCTGGAAAGGCAAATCAGCGCTACAAAGAAGTCTCGCTTCCCATCGGTCAAAAGGACCATGCTGAATAAAGTGTCAAAACCAGAAATGCAGGGCAGGCCATGGAGAAATGGGAGCCTTGCTACGCTGATGGGCGGGATGTAAATTGCCAACAGCCACTCTGGAGAAGTGTACGGTGTGTCCTGAAACACCTAAAAAACGCAGCTTAGAGAGCGTAGGGCACTTCCACTCATGGGCGTATAAATTGGGAAAACTAAAAATCAGCAAGACACAGGCACCCCAAAGTTTAGGGCTGCTCTGCTGACAAGAACCTCCACTTCCTTACACCTTAAATATCCCAGGAAAGAGAAAAATGGATAAAGACGTTGTGGTCCTTATGTACAATGGAATATCACTCAGCCATGAAATCAACGTCATAAGGCTAGTGGCAGCATGATGAGTGGATTTAGGTACGACGATTTTAAGTGAAATAAGTCAAACAGAAAACGACACTTATCATAAGATATCACTTATAGAGGGAATGTAAAAACCGCTACACTGGAACTGAATTACAAAACAGAACAGAGTCACACGTTTAGAAACACACTATGGCTGCTTAACGGGAAAGGTGAGGTGGGGTGATGCGTAAAAGAAGGGTTTCAAATTAGCTCAGATACCGTTCCATAAACCCAATATGTAATAGACAAGACCTACTCCTTGCTCAGTGAACTGGACTCAACACCCCCTATTCAACGCCCAAGAATATATCTGACTAGTAAGAATCTTAAAACCTATGTGTTGATATCCCTCTGTAAGTGAGTCAAGTGGGTGTAAAGCGGCCTAAACACAGCAGTGAAAAGCAGCTAAACCCCATTATAAAATCAACTACTTTTAAAAACCCGTGAAACAAAGACAGTGAAAGAGAGAAATTCTTACAAAATTCGTTCAGGGGCTGTGATGCCACCTGGATTGACCATATCTAGACCCACTGCTGATTGAGACATAAGGGTGAACACTCTTGGGGCTGAGAGGTTTGGTGAGGTTGGGTGAGCAAACGCAGACCCTTTAAAGTAATACTGCGTGGTACCCATCCCATGGGTCCCAAATCTCCAGGTTCAAGGGCATCTTCCTACATCGAAAACATGCATGAGACACCCAGAAGATGGTACACCGTTGTGATCGGGAAAGGTTTCTAAAACGCACCTCATTTCTCATGTCCTTGTGCTCGGGTTCGCCATTCCAGCCGCTTTACTAGCAATCTCCCTCCTTGGAGAATCAGCACCTTTAACCTCCTGTTCCGTCCAGGTTGCCATTTGTCCTGAGGATGAACGGGGAGAACGGTAAAGAGGGCCAAACAATGAGAGACTAGCTCTAGGTGTTGGGGCAGGCACAGGTCACTCTATTTTCCCATCAGGAAGAAGAATTAACCAGAGGCTCAGCTTGCCGCCCGGAACCAGAATAGGGCCTGAAGCAATCCTGCGCTTTTGCGGCAGCTCCCAAAATAGCGAGTTGAAAAATGGAGCTCAGGGGCACTGCAATTCACAAACCTGCAGAGTTATAACTGATAACTCTCGTCCACAAATATATTGAGGGAAGGCAACGAAGAGGATTTGAAAGCAAGGCAGAATTGCAGGAAACAGATTGCAGGAGGTAGATTCGAATCGCCTTTAAAGCACAGGAAAAGCGGCAAAACCTCGGCAATGATGCCCTTGGCCAAAAAGGGCGTATGCGTTTTTCCTGAATATATTCAGGAAAAAACGCATACGCCCTTTTTGGCCAACCAAGCAACCTGGAAAGGCAAATCAGCGCTACAAAGAAGTCTCGCTCCCATCGGTCAAAAGGACCATGCTGAATAAAGTGTCAAAACCAGAAATGCAGGGCAGGCCATGGAGAAACGGGAGCCTTGCTACGCTGATGGGCGGGATGTAAATTGCCAACAGCCACTCTGGAGAAGTGTACGGTGTGTCCTGAAACACCTAAAAAACGCAGCTTAGAGAGCGTAGGGCACTTCCACTCATGGGCGTATAAATTGGGAAAACTAAAATCAGCAAGACACAGGCACCCCAAAGTTTAGGGCTGCTCTGCTGACAAGAACCTCCACTTCCTTACACCTTAATATCCCAGGAAAGAGAAAAATGGATAAAGACGTTGTGGTCCTGATGTACAATGGAATATCACTCAGCCATGAAATCAACGTCATAAGGCTAGTGGCAGCATGATGAGTGGATTTAGGTACGACGATTCTAAGAGAAATAAGTCAAACAGAAAACGACACTTATCATAAGATATCACTTATAGAGGGAAAGTAAAAACCGCTACACTGAACTGAATTACAAAACAGAACAGAGTCACACGTTAGAAAACACACTATGGCTGCTTAACGGGAAAGGTGAGGTGGGGTGATGCGTAAAAGAAGGGTTTCAATTAGCTCAGATACCGTTCCATAAACCCAATATGTAATCGACAAGACCCTACTCCTTGCTCAGTGAACTTGACTCAACACCCCCTATTCAACGCCCAAGAATATATCTGACTAGTAAGAATCTTAAAACCTATGTGTTGATATCCCTCTGTAAGTGAGTCAAGTGGGTGTAAAGCGGCCTAAACACAGCAGTGAAAAGCAGCTAAACCCCATTATAAAAATCAACTACTTTTAAAAACCCGTGAAACAAAGACAGTGAAAGAGAGAAATTCTTACAAAATTCGTTCAGGGGCTGTGATGCCACCTGAATTGACCATATCTAGACCCACTGCTGATTGAGACATAAGGGTGAACACTCTTGGGGCTGAGAGGTTTGCTGAGGTTGGGTGAGCAAACGCAGACCCTTTAAAGTAATACTGCGTGGTACCCATCCCATGGGTCCCAAATCTCCAGGTTCAAGGGCATCTTCCTACATCGAAAACATGCATGAGACACCCAGAAGATGGTACACCGTGTGATCGGGAAAGGTTTCTAAAACGCACCTCATTTCTCATGTCCTTGTGCTCGGGTTCGCCATTCCAGCCGCTTTACTAGCAATCTCCCTCCTTGGAGAATCAGCACCTTTAACCTCCTGTTCGTCCAGGTTGCCATTTGTCCTGAGGATGAACGGAAGAGGGCCAAACAATGAGAGACTAGCTCTAGGTGTTGGGGCAGGCACAGGTCACTCTATTTTCCCATCAGGAAGAAGAATTAACCAGAGGCTCAGCTTGCCGCCCGGAACCAGAATAGGGCCTGAAGCAATCCTGCGCTTTTGCGGCCAGCTCCCAAAAAGCGAGTTGAAAAATGGAGCTCAGGGGCACTGCAATTCACAAACCTGCAGAGTTATAACTGATAACTCTCGTCCACAAATATATTGAGGGAAGGCAACGAAGAGGATTTGAAAGCAAGCAGAATTGCAGGAAACTGATTTCAGGAGGTAAATTCGAATCGCCTTTAAAGCACAGGAAAAGCGGCAAACACTCGACAATGATGCCCTTGGCCAAAAAGGGCGTATGCGTTTTTTCCTGAATATATTCAGGAAAAAACGCATACGCCCTTTTATGGCCAACCATGCAACCTGGAAAGGCAAATCAGCGCTACAAAGAAGTCTCGCTCCCCATCGGTCAAAGGACCATGCTGAATAAAGTGTCAAAACCAGAAATGCAGGGCAGGCCATGGAGAAACGGGAGCCTTGTTACGCTGATGGGCGGGATGTAAATTGCCAACAGCCACTCTGGAGAAGTGTACGGTGTGTCCTGAAACACCTAAAAAACGCAGCTTAGAGAGCGTAGGGCACTTCCACTCATGGCGTATAAATTGGGAAAACTAAAATCAGCAAGACACAGGCACCCCAAAGTTTAGGGCTGCTCTGCTGACAAGAACCTCCACTTCCTTACACCTTAAATATCCCAGGAAAGAGAAAAATGGATAAAGACGTTGTGGTCCTTATGTACAATGGAATATCACTCAGCCATGAAATCAACGTCATAAGGCTAGTGGCAGCATGATGAGTGGATTTAGGTACGACGATTCTAAGTGAAATAAGTCAAACAGAAAACGACACTTATCATAAGATATCACTTATAGAGGGAATGTAAAAACCGCTACACTGGAACTGAATTACAAAACAGAACAGAGTCACACGTTTAGAAAACACACTATGGCTGCTTAACGGGAAAGGTGAGGTGGGGGTGATGCGTAAAAGAAGGGTTTCAAATTAGCTCAGATACCGTTCCATAAACCCAATATGTAATAGACAAGACCTACTCCTTGCTCAGTGAACTTGACTCAACACCCCCTATTCAACGCCCAAGAATATATCTGACTAGTAAGAATCTTAAAACCTATGTGTTGATATCCCTCTGTAAGTGAGTCAAGTGGGTGTAAAGCGGCCTAAACACAGCAGTGAAAAAGCAGCTAAACCCCATTATAAAAATCAACTACTTTTAAAAACCCGTGAAACAAAGACAGTGAAAGAGAGAGAAATTCTTACAAAATTCGTTCAGGGGCTGTGATGCCACCTGGATTGACCATATCTAGACCCACTGCTGATTGAGACATAAGGGTGAACACTCTTGGGGCTGAGAGGTTTGGTGAGGTTGGGTGAGCAAACGCAGACCCTTTAAAGTAATACTGCGTGGTACCCATCCCATGGGTCCCAATCTCCAGGTTCAAGGGCATCTTCCTACATCGAAAACATGCATGAGACACCCAGAAGATGGTACACCGTGTGATCGGGAAAGGTTTCTAAAACGCACCTCATTTCTCATGTCCTTTGTGCTCGGGTTCGCCATTCCAGCCGCTTTACTAGCAATCTCCCTCCTTGGAGAATCAGCACCTTTAACCTCCTGTTCCGTCCAGGTTGCCATTTGTCCTGAGGATGAACGGGAAGAGGGCCAAACAATGAGAGACTAGCTCTAGGTGTTGGGGCAGGCACAGGTCACTCTATTTTCCCATCAGGAAGAAGAATTAACCAGAGGCTCAGCTTGCCGCCCGGAACCAGAATAGGGCCTGAAGCAATCCTACGCTTTTGCGGCCAGCTCCCAAAAAAGCGAGTTGAAAAATGGAGCTCAGGGGCACTGCAATTCACAAACCTGCAGAGTTATAACTGATAACTCTCGTCCACAAATATATTGAGGGAAGGCAACGAAGAGGATTTGAAAGCAAGGCAGAATTGCAGGAAACTGATTTCAGGAGGTAGATTCGAATCGCCTTTAAAGCACAGGAAAAGCGGCAAACCTCGACAATGATGCCCTTGGCCAAAAAGGGCGTATGCGTTTTTTCCTGAATATATTCAGGAAAAAACGCATACGCCCTTTTTGGCCAACCAAGCAACCTGGAAAGGCAAATCAGCGCTACAAAGAAGTCTCGCTCCCCATCGGTCAAAAGGACCATGCTGAATAAAGTGTCAAAACCAGAAATGCAGGGCAGGCCATGGAGAAACGGGAGCCTTGTTACGCTGATGGGCGGGATGTAAATTGCCAACAGCCACTCTGGAGAAGTGTACGGTGTGTCCTGAAACACCTAAAAAACGCAGCTTAGAGAGCGTAGGGCACTTCCACTCATGGGCGTATAAATTGGGAAAACTAAAAATCAGCAAGACACAGGCACCCCAAAGTTTAGGGCTGCTCTGCTGACAAGAACCTCCACTTCCTTACACCTTAAATATCCCAGGAAAGAGAAAAATGGATAAAGACGTTGTGGTCCTGATGTACAATGGAATATCACTCAGCCATGAAATCAACGTCATAAGGCTAGTGGCAGCATGATGAGTGGATTTAGGTACGACGATTCTAAGAGAAATAAGTCAAACAGAAAACGACACTTATCATAAGATATCACTTATAGAGGGAAAGTAAAAACCGCTACACTGGAACTGAATTACAAAACAGAACAGAGTCACACGTTTAGAAAACACACTATGGCTGCTTAACGGAAAGGTGAGGTGGGGTGATGCGTAAAAGAAGGGTTTCAAATTAGCTCAGATACCGTTCCATAAACCCAATATGTAATCGACAAGACCTACTCCTTGCTCAGTGAACTTGACTCAACACCCCCTATTCAACGCCCAAGAATATATCTGACTAGTAAGAATCTTAAAACCTATGTGTTGATATCCCTCTGTAAGTGAGTCAAGTGGGTGTAAAGCGGCCTAAACACAGCAGTGAAAAGCAGCTAAACCCCATTATAAAAATCAACTACTTTTAAAAACCCGTGAAACAAAGACAGTGAAAGAGAGAAATTCTTACAAAATTCGTTCAGGGGCTGTGATGCCACCTGAATTGACCATATCTAGACCCACTGCTGATTGAGACATAAGGGTGAACACTCTTGGGGCTGA